>NC_030683.2:114563377-114896524 GCF_000004195.4 Xenopus tropicalis | reverse complement strand
ATTATATTCGTGTCCTCCAGAACCTTAATAGGGTGACCCAAAATGTATAACAGTGGGTCGTTTGCCTCTATCATACTGGCAATCTAGAAGATGATATCCACCACTTATTCCATGGACAAGTATTTTGTAAAAGTGAACTGGCCCAGGATTCTATCAATATAAGTCAAGAATAGAGATATGATAAAGCCCATCATGCTTTCCAAGTCTTTTTCTTCACATGCCCTTATCAGTTTGGACATCGGTATGCTTATTTATACAGTTATATGCACTTCATTGATAAAAGGCTAAGCTCACTACATCAAATGAACCAAGACGAAGATCCCATAGGTGTAGAACGCTCTGTGTATGATGTCTATAACTAAAGTATATAGAATACCAGAGTATTCGGTCAGTCTAATATCTATAAGCTTCCAAATGGATATTATTGAAGGGAAATGATTATTTTGGCCCTACACACAGTTGATTATGGCTGAATTAGCTGTTTTTTTTACATATTAGCTACTTTTTATCACTTCCTGCTATAACAATAAAAATAAAAGGCAAAACCTAATGCTCTTCTGATACACCAGCCAGGCAACATTTTCCTTCTCAAGTTTTATGATTTCCCTGATATTTATTCATAGTCTTTGCTAGGCATGAGATTTTTTTAAATCATATGAGTTTCCTTTTGCAACAAGGTCCCTAAAGTTCAGGTAAAACCTGGAGCTATAAATAATTAAGAAAAAAATCTTTAATAAAGATATTGCAGCCCCGGGGGATACAATTATTGCAAGACTTGCGCAGACTTTATGGCTGTTCACTTTTATTCATAACACATCAGAGGTGCTATATACGGGCGATGAAGCAAAAGGGCACAGCAAAAGTTTGGTCCATGTCCAACAATTACACATATACATTCGTCTCTAGAAATGGCGACTGTACTTTGTCTGTGCCAATTATTATCCTAGAAAGAAAGCCATGAATATGAAACAGCAAGGCAAATGGTACAAGCCATCAATCTATCCAGTTCTACTCCGCGACGGTCAATATGAAATTATTTAAATTCTAACAAAAAGACAAGCCTTTTTCTTGCCTTACACAAAATACAAGTATTTGCACAACTGAGAAAAGTTATGTAGAAAGGAGATGTGTTTTTAAAGGGCCAGTAAGTAATATACAAGGTGCACAGATGGGCATAGCATTTGCACCTATTAGATTCCATACACAATGTAATTGTGCCTACTTGCGCTTATCTATACAGGTATAGGATCAATTATCCAGTAATCCCTTATCCAGAAAGCTCTGATTATGGTAAGGTCATTTCCATTTTAAGCAAAATGATTCCCTTTTCTCTGTAATAATAAAACAGAACCTGTACTTGATCCCAACTAAGATATAATTACCCCTTATTGGGGGCAGAACAGCCCTATTGGGTTTATTTAATGGTTAAATGATTCCCTTTTCTCTGTAATAATAAAACAGTACCTGTACTTGATACCAACTAAGATATAATTACCCCTTATTGGGGCAGAGCAGCACTATTGGGTTTATTTAATGGTTAAATGATTCCCTTTTCTCTGTAATAATAAAACAGTACCTGTACTTGATCCCAACTAAGATATAATTACCCTTTATTGGGGGCAGAACAGCCCTATTGGGTTTATTTAATGGTTAAATGATTCCCTTCTCTCTGTAATAATAAAACAGTACCTGTACTTGATCCCAACTAAGATATAATTACCCCTTATTGGGGGCAGAACAGCCCTATTGGGTTTATTTAATGGTTAAATGATTCCCTTTTCTCTGTAATAATAAAACAGTACCTGTACTTGATCCCAACTAAGATATAATTACCCCTTATTGGGGGCAGAACAGCCCTATTGGGTTTATTTAATGGTTAAATGATTCCCTTTTCTCTGTAATAATAAAACAGTACCTGTACTTGATCCCAACTAAGATATAATTACCCCTTATTGGGGGAAGAACAGCCCTATTGGGTTTATTTAATGGTTAAATGATTCCATTTTCTCTGTAATAATAAAACAGTACCTGTACTTGATCCCAACTAAGATATAATTACCCCTTATTGGGGGCAGAACAATCCTATTGGGTTTATTTCATGTTTAATTAATTTTTAGGAGGCTTAAGGTATGGAGATCCAAATTAGGTAAAGATTCCTTATTTGGAAAACCTCAGGTCCTGAACATTCTGGATAATAGATCCCATATCTATACTAGCACCTCCTTTGGTGCATGAAGCACAAAGAAAACTTAAAGGTATTGGACTAGCCATTGTATGTTGCACCTATAGGCACTTGAACCTGTGATATAAAGTGAAGGGCACACACAATTGTTAGTGCAAAATGTTCTAATCAGATTTGTTTGAAAATGTTGATATTTGGCACGATTCTTTGATTTGGGATTCTGGAACGGCATGTTGCAAAGAGGGTTAAAATAATCAACTATTCTCATTTTTTGCACTTTGCACTCCTTATATTTTTGCAATTCATGTAGAGCAGGGGTCCCCAACCTTTCTTACTCATGAGCCACAGTCAAATGTAAAAAGACTTGGAGAGCAACACAAGCACCATAAAAGTTCATGGAAGAGCCAAATAAGGGCTGTGATTGGCTATTAGGCAGCCTCTATGCACCCTATCAGCTTACAGGGGGCTTTATTTGGTAGGAAATCTTGTTTTTATTCAACCAAAACTTGCCCCCAAGTCAGGAATTCAAAAATAACTACCTGGTTTGGGGGCACTGAGAGCATGTTGCCCCCGAACCACTGGTTGGGGATCACTGATGTAGAAATAGGTTATTATTACTATAATTATTATTATTAACACATATTTAGAGAACATCAACATATTCTGCAGTGCTGTACAATAAATGAATGTACAAACTGAACATACAGATTACATAAAAAACACCAATAGCTGACAGTGTCTCAGTAGTTGTGAATTTAGGGAGTTTCATGATGATGCCATTCCATAGTTCCAATTACATGAAAGTAAGACTCACGTTGCTAATGAGACAGTCACTACTGATTTAGCCAGATTTTTGTCAACTCAGTCTTTTGAGACTTCGTTACCAGAAAAATATAGGGAGCCACAATGTTATTGACTTTAGCTCCCTGGTTGTGGTCTTTGTGTCAAAGTCCTGATTCTCGCCATATTTGGAGCCGCTGGATTACCTTACCTTACCTTAACATTTATTTATAAAGTGCCAACATATTCCGCAGCGCTGTACAATAAGTGGGTTTCATACATTGGACATACAGAGTAACATATAAAGCAATCAATAACCGATACAAGAGGTGAAAAGAGCCCTGCCCAAAAGAGCTTACAATCTACAATTCTGGATTCTATTATATGTCTATGAAGATTCTCATTCATCCAGGTCATGATATACAGTATCTAGTAGAATTAAGTCTAAAACAACTGGACTTTTCTGAGTTTTTCTTGAAAACGTTTCACCACTCATCCGAGTGGCTTCTTCAGTTCAAATGACTGGTAGGGAATTCCCCGGTATTTAAACTCTTGATTGGATGTCTGTGACTCTACTACCATCAAGAGTTTAAATACTGGGGAATTCCCTACCAGTCATTTGAACTGAAGAAGCCACTCGGATGAGTGGTGAAACGTTTTCAAGAAAAACTCAGAAAAGTCCAGTTGTTTTAGACTTAATTCTACTAGATACTGATTCTATTATAATTAAGCCCAGTGCCACCTATTAAGCTTTAGGTCAGACCTAAGCTTAAACCTTGGTAAGTTGAGTTGCAGATAAAACTGCTGGAATTCTAAATTAATTAATTAGAAGTTAGTATTGGAGTGGCTAGGCCAGGGATGACTGTCAACCATAAAATATATTGAAAGACATTTCACTTATATTTGCTTTCTGCACAATTGTCTTAATGTTCAAAGGGATTTGTTTAAACTATTTAGTCACAACCTTGCTGCACCCCTGTTTTATATAAAAAAAAAAAAAAAAGTCTGTTTGGGCAAATAAGCATTTGTAAAGGTTAATCCCAACACGCCAGGGGCCAGGGCCCTTGCCTTCTCTCATGTCCAGAAACCAGATTACGATATGTAGCCTGACCCTAGGGATTGTAGATCTCTAATTTAATCATCAAAACTTTAGTAAAACTTTTAATTATACAGAGACAGTAAAGCAGGGTTGCTATAATTCATGCATGCATGATATTATAAAAGCTAAATCATACAAAACTACAGTAATCTAGTAAATTCCTATAAAATGGTAAGCTATAATTTCCATCAAGAAAATGCAAGAAAATGTTATGTATTTAGACTTTTCAAAAGCTACTGATTTTGTGCTATACAGAAAATTAGTGTGTAAATGACGCCATTTATAGCAGATGCTCTTCCATCACTGCTACTGAGACTATATTTATGCCTTGCTGTTGCTGTCCATTCATGTGATATCTCTCTGAAATATCCTGGCAAGTGTCAACATTCTCTGTTTGGAAATTAGTAATGAATAATGGTTGGGGAAAACTGGACTGATGACTGGAGAATTTGGACTGATTGCTGGAGTAGTTTAGACTAATGGCTGGAAGAGTTTGAACTGATGGCTGAAGACATTGAGACTGATGGCTGGAGAAGCTGAACTAATACCTGGAGAAGTTTGGAATGATAACTGAAGAAGTTTGGATTGATAGCTGGAGAAGTTAGACTGATGGCTGGAGAACTTTGGAGTAATGGCTGGAGAAGATTAGACTGATGGCTGGAGAAGTTTAGACTAATTGCTGGAGCAGTTGGACTGATGGCTGGAAAATTTTGGACTGATGGCTGGAGAACTTTGAACAGATGGCTGGAGAAGTTTAGGATAATGGCTGGAGCAGTTGGACTAATGGCTGGAAAATTTTGGACTGATGGCTGGAGAAGTTTGGACTGATAGCTGGAAAAGTTTGGACTGATGGCTGGAGAAGTTTGAACTAACGGCTGGAGCAGTTGGACTGATGGCTGGAGAAGTTTGGATTAATGGCTGGAGAAGTTTGGACTAATGGCTGGAGCAGTTGGACTAATGGCTGGAGCAGTAAGACTAATTGCTGGAGCAGTCGGACTACTGGCTGGAGCAGTCAGACTAATGGCTGGAGGAGTCGGACTACTGGCTGGAGCAGTCAGACTAATGGCTGGAGCAGTCGGACTTATGGCTGGAGCAAACAGACTAATGGCTGGAGCAGTTGGACTAATGGCTGGAGCAGTCAGACTAATGGCTGGAGCAAACGGACTAATGGCTGGAGCAAACAGACTAATGGCTGGAGCAAACAGACTAATGGCTGGAGCAGTTGGACTGATGACTGGAGAAGTTTAGACTGATAGCTGGAGAAGTTGGGACAGAAAACTTTGAAGAAGACAGAGCTATGGATGGATATGATAACTATATTTAAAAGAACCTTACAATAAACTTTCTGGATGCCTAATTACTAATTAGAGATATTCCCTTGGGATTAAAAAGACTATTATAAGGTTCCAAAAGATTCTTTCCCATGAGTCTCAGTTACAGAATACCTTTCCTGTGGAAGCTATCTACTGGCAGATACTACTGATAGGTTTGAGGGCTGAATGCCTTTTTGGCAAAAGTGGAATCCCAGTATTGCTGGGCTGGCTAATGAGTATCATGATGTTGATCCAGGGATTTGTCCAATTTCGCCATTGTGGAATCAAGGAAGGGAATTGGAGCCTGTTTCACATACTGGTCTCTTTTGCCTTTCTGTGGGTCAACTAGAGACTAATTAGGAACTATCTGGGCAAAAGGTTTACGGATGTGCCTCATTTTAACCTTGACAGCTAAGTAACTACATTTTTAAAGTTATGCTCAAACTAGGGCTCACACGCACATATCCAACAGGAATGAACGGAAAGTGAGTGAGTTTTTCTGTATTGAGCTCTTATTTCACACTTTCATAAATCTGCCCCTTTGCATTATTTAGCAAGCAACTTATCATTTATTTATTAACTGGAGCTAAAAAGTAGAGATTGTGCAAAATGATCTAATTTTTATAGACTGTAAACTCTTTTGGGAAGGCCCTTTTTCCTTCTTGCATTGGTTGTTGGATGTTTTTCTATGTAAATCTATATGTTTAATATACTGTATATACTCGAGTATAAGCCTAGTTTTTCTGCACTCAAAATGTGCTGAAAAAGTCACCCTCGGCTTATACTCGAGTTGGGTGCCATGGGTCCCTCCAGGCTAGCACCCTCTGTCCTTTGTGTGCAAATTAGGCCATCCACAAACAGACCCTCCAGTGCCCTGGCCTAGGCTCCCACTAGCAATACGTATTTCCCCTTACATCTCCTCCGGGACCAGGTCTGCTGCCAGTTTGCCAATGTGCAATGAGCGTGGGGTAGTACTCATATTGTTTTTGTTGACCCTCTTTTCCGCTTACAGAGCTTGTTTACTGTTTTTCTTTGAAATAAATATTGAAAAACATATACCCCACTGATGCCTCAATTAATGTAATTTTATAGGTATTTATTTTGATTATTGAAACTTAGCAGTAGCTGCTGCATTTCCCACCCTAGGCTTATACTCGAGTCAATAAGTTTTTCCAGCTTTCTTAGGTAAAATTAGGTACCTTGGCTTATATTCAGATCGGCTTATACTCGAGTATATACGGTATATGCCCATTTATTTAAGAGAAACAAAAATACGTTCCGATCACTGTTCCAAATAACACAAAAGACACCAGGATTCCAGTATGACTTTAAAAATTCTAAGCACCTTTCGCTTAAATTGGTAGTCAGCTCTTCTTCAGCCAGATTTCCAAAATATTGTGCATGGTGTGTGAATAAGAGACCTAAGAAAGACAATAACATGAGTGCAAGGCATTGTGGGAACCTTGCCCGGAGGAGATCTCATTCCTGATACATTTTTTCTCTACTGTGACAACCTGAGAAGTATAGAGCATTGTTATAATCCATTTACCATATCACTGGGGGTGCCAGAAGCAAACAATACAAGTTGGTAAAGGAGCTCTTTGTGCTTCGGGTCTTTAGGACTCAAGTCAGTAACAGAAGACTCTGCTCAGAGGTGTGCAGAACAGAGGAAGAAGAGGCAGCTGGGAACAAGCAAATTCTAATAAAAAATTATGCAGTTTTAATGTGTATAAATTGCAAAAACATGTGTCTCCACCTACCCTTAACTGTAGTAGAGCTTTCTATTTATGCAGGCCAATTCAAAAAGTGGTAGACCTGAAAAATAAAGGATAGCATGTGATTTCCACTTGGATTTAGATTTGTGCATGTACAGCATCTTAAAATTTCAGGACTTGGGACTTCTCTAACGTGCATATCTAAATCTGGAACAGGGACGAGCAGGAAAACAAGGAATGATGGCATTGCAGCCCTATGATTCAGACTTCTCCCCGGGCCAAACTGGAGCACCTCCCTGTGGAACAAACCTAGCGATTCTACTGGGGGGTGCCTAACATTCTGACACCCCCTCCAAGTGAATAGGGCTTTCCTTGTTCTTTACATTATTTGCAGTAAAGCTCAATGTCTTACTTAGCCCATAACATACAGGTATGGGATCCTTTATCTGGACATTCATCATCCATTAAGCTCTTATTTGAAGAAATATCCCATCTCCCATAGACCCTATTCTAAAATTTGTAAAAGCAATTTCCTTTTTCTCTGTAATAATAAAACAGTACCTGTATTTGATCCCAACTAAGATATAATTACCCCTTATTGGGGGCAGAACAGCCCTATTGGGTTTATTTCATGGTTAAATGATTCCCTTTTCTCTGTAATAATAAAACAGTACCTGTAATTGATCCCAACTAAGATATAATTACCCCTTATTGGGGACAGAACAGTCCTATTGGGTTTATTTAATGGTTAAATGATTCCCTTTTCTCTGTAATAATAAAACAGTACCTGTACTTGATCCCAACTAAGATATAATTACCCCTTATTGGGGGCAGAACAGCCCTATTGGGTTTATTTAATGGTTAAATGATTCCCTTTTCTCTGTAATAATAAAACAGTACCTGTACTTGATCCCAACTAAGATATAATTACCCCTTATTGGGGGCAGAACAGCCCTATTGGGTTTATTTAATGGTTAAATGATTCCCTTTTCTCTGTAATAATAAAACAGTATCTGTACTTGATCCCAACTAAGATGTAATTATTCCTTATTGGGGGCAAAATACATTCTTTTGGGTTTATTTAAATGTTTAAAAGATATTTTAGCAGACTATGGGGCAGAATGTCTGACATTTACTAAAAAGCGAAACTAAAAAAGTACAGACTCTTTTCAAATTGTCACATTGAAACCTCTACTTTAAATTATCGCCCAAAAAACAGCGTAAAACATCCAAAAAGATCTAAAGTTTCAAAGCAAAGAAGGATCCTCCTGGGAAGGGACATCTGCCATTGACTTCTACATGATCTGGACAAGTTTTAGCTTGTCAGATTCAGATTTTTGCCATTTTGTCTCACAGTAAATCAGTGAGACTTTTGGCTAGGGATGCACCGAATCCAGGATTAGGTTAGGTATTCCGCCATGGTTTGGCCTTTTTCAGCAGGATTATGTGAATTTTGTCACATAAACACATAAACTGAAAAACTAGCATATACTAACTAGGATTTGGTTCGGTATTCAGCCGAATATGAAAAATTGGTTTTGGCGCATCCCTACTTTTGGCACTAAAAAATCAGAATCGGAAACCCATATTTGGAAGACCCCAGGTCCTGAGCATTCTAGATAACAGGTTCTATACATATAAAGGAATATTTCAGGAAGGTATAAAAGTATAAGCGCTGCCTTTCTCCGTGTTCCATGCTGTTTTATGTCAGTAGCTTCCAGGCCCTCTCTGTCAGTGAAAATGTTATTTCTATTAGTATGAGTAGGGGACTTTGTTCTTTATATATTACTGTAAATAAAAAGATACCAACACATTCCTTATTCCAACCTGTAAATACAATATCTGTAAATCATTCTGCCTTGCAAGGACCTACTTTCAAAAATAAGTCTTCAAATGCTGACAGCTGATCTTAACAACTTGACTCCGTTATATTCCGTTATATTATATATTTTTCCTATTTACTGCAATTTCTTATTTTTATAGCATTTATATATAGATATATAGAGAGACAGCATATATTATTCTGTAGAACAGAAACTATTGCACTGTGTGTTTAGTCATTTTATGTCATAAATAAATTCATTATTAATGTTATTTCTTGGTACTGATTATACACTGATGAGCCCCAAGAAGGGTGAAACTGGTCTGCAGTTGGGAATCGGATCAGCTATTATCCTGGCTTCTGCTTTAAAAACCCAATGGATGAGCTTTAGCCTATAGGATAAACCCATGTAAATGGGAATTTGTTGGAGCTTGTTTGGAATTCATTCCCAGAATTCCTTTTGTTTATTTGTATCTGTATGAGGCAGTCTCCTCAACCCTAATGATTTGTTTGTGAATCCAGCTACCTAAGCTGATCAGAAAACCCTGCACTACACTGATGAGCCCCAAGAAGGGCGAAACCGGTCTGTAGTGCTGTGACAGTATCATAGCCAATGAAGTCCAACCAAGGCACGATTATTGCTTTGTGCTCCGACGGAAGCTTAATGAAAGCAGAGGAGCTGTGTTCCCATTAGGGAAGAGCTGTTGGCTTATTTTTTGTTGGGGGCTTCGCACATGCTCCTTCTGCCTAATCATGCTTCACTTCCTTTGCCCCAGCCATTAGGCGGGTGAGAGGTTTTTTTCTTTTTTACTTTCCAGCTGCCAGCTGGAGCCTTACCAAGGCAATTGATGGCATTGCACCCGCACACTTCAGCACCCTTTTTGTGTTTCATTTGTGCACCCTGGATAGGTGTCATAGCCTTCTGGGCTTGACCCTAGGCCTCCTGGCCTAGGGTCAAGCCCAGAAGACTATGACTTGGTGGGTCTCACCCTAGCTTCGGCGAAGGTGGATCTGCCCGCACATGCTGTTCCTTGGCGAAAGCCTTGGGCACATGAGCATTGGAGCCCATGCCTTCAGGTTGGTCTCACAGGAGATGATTCAAACATCATGAAACCGGTCTGTAGTTGGGAATCAGAGCAGCTATTATCCTGGCTTCTGCTTTAAAAACCCAGTGGGTGAGCTTTAGCCTATAGGATAAACCCGCATTAAAGGAGAAAGAAAGGTTAAGTCACTTGGGGGTGCCAAAATGTTGGGGGCAGCTGCCGGCGCTACCTGCTTCCTCCCTCGCTTGCGCGCGCATGCGCAGTAGAGTGAAAAGCCGAACTTAAACATTAAAGTCGGCTTTTCACTCTACTGCGCATGCTCCGGCCCACGGATTTCGGCAGCAGCGCGCAAAGGAAGGAGGAAGCGGTGTCTACAGGTGCCCCGGGCTGGTGCTGTTTTCTCCTAACGGGGGCACCAGCCCGGGGTACAAGGTAGGTCATGTAAGTCACTTGGGGGTGCCTAACATTTTGGCACCCCCAAGTGACTTAGCCTTTCCTTCTCCTTTAATGGGATTTTCTTGGAGCCCTTTGGAATTCATTCCCAAAATTCCTTTTGTTTATATGCTGGGCTAATTGTGGTAACCAGAGTTACCAAACGGGTTGTGCAGGGCCGAGTTTGGGGAACGTATCGGAAGCTGGGAAACAGGCTTTAGTTTATGGGTAGTTGGAAAGGGGCAAAGGCATGTTGTGGATAGGGTTGCCACCTGGCCAGTATTTCAGCAGCCTGGCTAGTAATATACAAATGAAGGATGGGGCCGGATCTGCCCATTTATATCACTGTTCCACTCCTTTTCCCTTTATGTCATGGCCTCCACCCATATATAATAGTGGGGTAATTCTCAGAGACCCTGGATGCAAGCACTTGTGTCCTGGGAGCAAGGAAGTTTGGTCCTTACTGCCTGCCATAGTAAGTACCGGGCTCCATTGCGACCCGTCGACTCATTTCTATGTCTGAGTGATGTGCAAGCCGGAGAGTAGGAGGGGGACGACTATCTCTGCAAATATTCTACTTTCATATTTCTGAATATGTTCTATTGTTAATACTCAGGCTAATACAGATATTTACTAGAAATGTTGCTTCTTATTATCAGGAGCCGTTTTTTTTTCCCTGCCGATGTATTTACAGACAGCCTCGCTTCATATTTTATTCAATTTCTTGTCTGTTCATCTTCCTTCTTTATTAGACGTCGCTGCATAATGTGCTGGCACTTCATAAAAAAAGGATGGCAAAAATAATGACATTTATTTCATGCGGGAGAAGTTAACACAAGCTTTTATCCACTTGGGGGATGGAGTGTATGATTGACTGAACTCATCCCTTTCTTAGCAACAACAAAAACAGCCTTATATATATCATGGGAAACTGAGATTTATGTATATCATAGAAAAGTTTAGGTGCAAAGGGAATCTACCCAGCATCCCCCACCTTTATAAAAGATACTTTTCACCTTATACAGGTGGAGCTGGGCAATGGCAGCCAATGTTATACCCTGGCAAGCCAGGAGCACGAAATGAGCCTTATGGAGGATATGATCCAATCAATCCAGTAATTATACAAATAATTCAAAAATCAGCTTTACCAGCTTGCCAGTTTGGGTAAAATGTAAATATATTGTGGCAGGCAAAAGAAGGCCAAGATTCACTGCCCACTGGCAGACACAGAATCGCAATCAGGGGTGCCGGGATTGTAAGCAGCACCCACCCCATTCACAAATCATGGACGTTGGGAGATATAGTTTAACATAGCTTAGAGAGAGCTGCATTACTACTAAAGGGAGACAAACGTACAGATACTTTATAGTGCTCCATTCGTTTATATCAACAGCCGAAACGATCAGAACCGCTGCAGCTTCTCTTCCTTTCCTCATCTGCCAGTGCACCCTCCCCTGCCCATTCCCCCCTGCCCATTATCCCCTGCCTATTCCACCCTAGCCAACATCCCCTGTCCATCATCCCCTGCCCATTCCCCCCTGCCCATTATCCCCTGCCCATTATCCCCTGCCTTTTCCGCCCTAGCCAACATCCCCTGCCCATCATCCCCTGCCCATTTCCCCCCTGCCCACCATCCCTGCCCATCATCCCCTGCCTACCATCCCCTGCCCATCATCCCCTGCCCAATATCCACTGCCCAACATCCCCTGTCCATTATCCCCTGCCCATCATCCCCTGCCAAATATCCCCTTGGCCATCATCCCCTGCCTACTATCCCCTGCCCATCGTCCCCTGCCCATTCCCCCCTGCCCATCATCCCCTGCCTACCATCCCCTGCCCATTATCCTCTGCCCTTCATCCCCTGCCCATCATCCCTGCCCAATATCCCCTGCCCATCATCCCCTGCCCAACATTCCCTGCCCATTCCCCCCTGGCCAACATCCCCTGGCCAGTATCCCCTGCCCATCATCCCCTGCCCAACATCCCCTGCCCAACATCCCCTGCCCAACATCCCCTGCCCAACATCCCCTGCCCATCATTCCCTGGCCAACATGCCCATCATTGCCTGTCCAACATCCCCTGCCCATCACCCCTACTCATCAATCCCTGCCCATCATCCCCTGCCCAAAGTCCCCTGCCCAAAGTCCCCTGGCCAATATGGTGAATCAGCAAAAGAATGTCCAAGCCTGCCCAATCGCCAATGACTGATATCGATACCAGCATATATAGAATATTAAATGTGTCCAGCTTAGGTGTCTCTGCTCTACTTAACTACTACATAACAGTCTGAGAGACAAACCTACCTGCAATTGGATAAGAGCTTCACCAATTAGAACTGGATGTTCTTTTAGCGACCATAGCCCCAATATACTCTGCCCTTAATGTAAGAGACACAGCTCTTTGCTACTACTTGGTCATTTTCCCTTTCCATTCCTTCCATACTTCTGTATGTTATTTCCTTTCCTGCCCATCACATCTGTTTGTCTTATATCTGAGAATGTTACAGAAATTCCGTGTTTTTAAGAAGAAGCGATGATTACAGCTTACATGATGGTTTGAAGGCAGAACGAGGCACAAACTAGGCACATAACAGAAGACTAGTTTTATCTCCGGATGCTTTATAAGAAATGCAGCACCAGCTCTCCCCCTACTGGCTGCCAGCGGGTACTGACACTGTGCCACTGCATGAATATTACTGCACCCATCGCCTGCCTTCCTGGGATTTTGTTTTATTTGTACCATGTTCAGCTCTGTTAGCGTATAACTGTTTGTACTAATTTAATGATAAAAATGGGCAAATAGAATCTAGGTCTGTCAGTCCAAATATTGAAATAGTCACAGCTCAGTGTTTGGGTAGTGGCTTTTGAAGGGATTTAAGCTGACCATACATTGAAATATCTGCTCACCAAGCAAGCAGATCTTTCCACATTAGGTCTATTTTGAGGTGGGCAATATCAGGCTAATCCAGTAGTATAACTATAAAGGGGGAAACCAAGGGGACAGGGGGGGCCCGGACTGTGGCGTCTGCTTCCTCTATCATTAGGAAGTTAAGGAAAATATATTTAACCCCTGCCCCCCTTTCCCAGCCGCAATCTTACCGGGAACGGGGAGCAGAGGACGGGAAGTGGGGACACAGGTGGGGGGGGCAGTTAAGAGTGGTTTGCAGTGGGGCCTAGTGCCAACTTGTTACACCACTGGGCTAAGCCCAATTGTTTGATTCAAGTTTTTTTGCTCTAAAAATTCGAATCATATTTAAAAAACTCAAAAACCCAAAAATTGGAATGTAAAAATACGCCATCTAATGGCTTGCGAGTTTCTATAGAAGTCAATGGAAGTTGCCCTAGGCAAAGTCATACCATATATGCAAACTTAAATTTTTTAAGTTTGTAAACCAGGGGGTCAGAGATTTTACCGAAAAGTAGTTGTCAGGGTACAGGTATGGGACCTGTTATCCAGAATGCTGGGGACCTGGGGTTTTCTGGATAAGGGATCTTTCCGTAATTTGGATCTCCATAACTTGAGCCTGCTAAAAATAATTTAAATATTGAATAAACCCAATAGGACTGTTCTGCCCCCAATAAGGGGTAATTATATCTTAGTTGGGATCAAGTACAGGTACTGTTTTATTATTACAGAGAAAAGGGAATCATTTAACTATTAAATAAACCCAATAGGGCTGTTCTGCCCCCAATAAGGGGTAATTATATCTTAGTTGGGATCAAGTACAGGTACTGTTTTATTATTACAGAGAAAAGGGAATCATTTAACCATTAAATAAACCCAATAGGGCTGTTCTGCCCCCAATAAGGGGTAATTATATCTTAGTTGGGATCAAGTACAGGTACTGTTTTATTATTACAGAGAAAAGGGAATCATTTAACCATTAAATAAACCCAATAGGGCTGTTCTGCCCCCAATAAGGGGTAATTATATCATAGTTGGGATCAAGTACAGGTACTGTTTTATTATTACAGAGAAAAGGGAATCATTTAACCATTAAATAAACCCAATAGGGCTGTTCTGCCCCCCAATAAGGGGTAATTATATCTTAGTTGGGATCAAGTACAGGTACTGTTTTATTATTACAGAGAAAAAGGAAATCATTTTTAAAAATTAGAAATATATGCTTATAATGGAGTCTATGGGAGACAGCCTTTCCGTAATTCAGAACGTTCTGGATAACGGGTTTTCGAATAAAGGATCCCATACTTGTACTATTCTTTCTCAAACTCCAGCACAGTGCCTGCTATTAAACGGTGCCAGTTATACTATGAATTGTATTTATATATTCCATTAGTGCAGACATTATTCAGAATGAAGTGAAGCCTTAAGTTGTAATTAGGTCTTGTGCTTGTACAAAGCTAGGCACAATGTAACTAATAGAAAAATGCAGCAATATGGTTGCATATGCAATGCAATACGGTCCCTTATCTGGAAAACCCCAGGTCCCAAGCATTCTAGGTAACAGGTCCTAACCTGTTATCCAGAATGCTTGGGACCTGGGGTTTTCTAGATAAGGGATCTTTCTGTAATTTGATCTCATAGTAACATAGTAAGTTGGGTTGAAAAAAGACATACGTCCATCAAGTTCAACCATAATGCCTATATCTAACCTGCCTAACTACTAGTTGATCCAGAGGAAGGCAAAAAACCCCATCTGAAGCCTCTCTAATTTGCCACAGAGGGGAAAAAATTCCTTCCTGACTCCAAGATGGCAATCGGACCAGTCCCTGGATCAACTTGTACTGAGAGCTATCTCCCCTACCCCTGTATTCCCTCACTTGCTAAGAATCCATCCAGCCCCTTCTTAAAGTTATATAATGTATCAGCCAGCACAACTGATTCGGGGAGGGAATTCCACAACTTCACAGCTCTCACTGTAAAAAATCCTTTCCGAATGTTTAAATGGAACCTCCCTTCTTCTAAACGAAGTGGGTGCCCTCGTGTCCGTTGGAAGGACCTACTGGTAGATAAAACATTAGAAAGGTTATTATATGATCCCTTTATATATTTATACATAGTTATCATGTCACCTCGTAAGCGCCTCTTCTCCAGTGTAAACAGACCCAACTTGGCCAGTCTTTCTTCATAACTGAGACTTTCCATACCCTTTACCAGCTTAGTTGCCCTTCTCTGGACCCTCTCTAACTCAATAATGTCCCGTTTGAGCACTGGAGACCAAAACTGAACAGCATATTCTAGATGGGGCCTTACCAGCGCTCTGTAAAGGGGAAGAATAACCCCCTCCTCCAGTGAATCTATACCCCTTTTAATACAGCTCAAAACCTTGTTTGCCCTTGCAGCTGCTGCCTGGCATTGCTTGCTACAGCCAAGTTTATTATCTACAAGGACTCCAAGGTCCTTCTCCATTATGGATTTGCCTAGTGCAGTCCCATTAAGGGTATACGGGGCTTGCATGTTTTTACATCCCAGGTGCATGACCTTACATTTATCCACATTAAATCTCATCTGCCACTTAGCTGCCCAGATTGCCAGTTGGCCAAGATCCTGCTGCAGGGATGTCACATCCTGGATAGAATTGACTGGTCTGCAGAGTTTTGTGTCATCTGCAAACACTGATACATTACTCATAATACCCTCCCCTAAGTCATTTATGAACAAATTAAACAAAAGTGGACCCAGTACAGAACCCTGAGGGACCCCACTGAGAACCTTATTCCAAGTAGAGAATGTGCCATTAACAACCACCCTCTGTACCCGATCCTGTAGCCAGTTTTCTATCCATGTGCAAACGGCTTCACTAAGACCAATAGACCTTAGCTTAGAAAGCAGTCGTTTGTGGGGAACGGTATCAAATGCTTTGGCAAAATCCAAATAGATTATATCTACTGCATCCCCTCTGTCCAGCTTCTTACTTACCTCATCATAAAAAGCAATTAAATTGGTCTGACATGACCTGTCCTTCATAAAGCCATGCTGATTACTGCTCATAATGCCATTCTCCACTACAGAATTTTGAATGTGATCCCTTAACAAGCCTTCAAATAACTTGCCCACCACGAATGTCAAACTTACAGGCCTATAATTGCCAGGCTGAGATCTTACTCCCTTTTTAAATATGGGAATGACATTCGCCTTCTTCCAATCCCTAGGTACCATACCTGATGAAAGAGAGTCTGAGAATATCAGAAACAAGGGCCACTGTAATTCTGCCCCTAGCTCTCTCAGTACCCGAGGGTCTGCTAAAAAAAATAATTGAAATTGTAAATAAACCCAATAGGATTGTTTTGCCTCCAATAAGAATTAATTATATCTTAGTTGGGATCAAGTACAGGTACTGTTTTATTATTACAGAGAAAAGGGAATCATTTAACCATTAAATAAACCCAATAGGGCTGTTCTGCCCCCAATAAGGATTAATTATATCTTAGTTGGGATCAAGTACAGGTACTGTTTTATTATTACAGAAAAAAGGGAATCATTTAACCATTAAATAAACCCAATAGGGCTGTTCTGCCCCCAATAAGGGGTAATTATATCTTAGTTGGGATCAAGTACAAGATACTGGTTTAATATAACAGAGAAAAGGGAATAATTTTTAAAAATGTGAATTATTTGCTTATACAGGTATGGGATTTGTTATCCAGAAACCCATTATCCAGAAAGTTCCAAATTAAAAACCCATCTCCCATAGGCTCCATTATAAGCAAATCATTATAATTCTACTTTTCTCTGTAATAATAAAACAGTACCTGTACTTGATCCCAACTAAGATATAATTACCCCTTATTGGGGGCAGAACAGCCCTATTGGGTTTATTTCATGGTTAAATGATTCCCTTTTCTCTGTAATAATAAAACAGTACCTGTACTTGCTCCCAACTAAGATATAATTACCCCTTATTGGGGGCAGAACAGCCCTATTGGGTTTATTTAATGGTTAAATTATACCCTTTTCTCTGTAATAATAAAACAGTACCTGTACTTGCTCCCAACTAAGATATAATTACCCCTTATTGGGGGCAGAACAGCCCTATTGGGTTTATTTAATGGTTAAATGATTCCCTTTTCTCTGTAATAATAAAACAGTACCTGTACTTGATCCCAACTAAGATATAATTACCCCTTATTGGGGGCAGAACAGCCCTATTGGGTTTATTTAATGGTTAAATGATTCCCTTTTCTCTCTAATAATAAAACAGTACCTGTACTTGATCCCAACTAAGATATAATTACCCCTTATTGGGGGCAGAACAGCCCTATTGGGTTTATTTAATGGTTAAATGATTCCCTTTTCTCTGTAATAATAAAACAGTGCCTGTACTTGATCCCAACTAAGATATAATTACCCCTTATTGATGGTAGAACAGCCCTATTGGATTTATTCAATATTTCAATGATTTTTAGCAGACTTAAGGTATGGAGATCCGAATTATGGAAAGACCCCTTATCCAGAAAACTCCATTCTGGATAACAGGTCCCATACCTGTAATGAACTTTCTGGATAATGGGTTTCCAGGTAATGGATCCCATACCTGTAAATAGCTAGAGTTTGGCACATATGTGCATAAATAAACCCCAATACAAAATGCTAAGTGAATACGTTTTCTAAAAATCTTTTTTTTTCTGCATTATTAGTGTCATTATTTCCCCTCTAAAGACTCAGTAATAACATATTCTTTCTCATGGATATTATCTTCATAAGCAAATGAGGCAGAGCTCAGGCTCTCGTTTGTGTTCCCGTTATATTAAATATGCTTTAGTCAATTAGCTTCACATTTGCTGAACAGAAATCCCATTCTCCAGTGACGCCCCTTGATCAAGCCTGAACCAATTGATGGAGGGAGTGGTCTCTTGCTATTCAGTATCGGTTGGTAAAGGGAAACTATACCCCCAAACAATGTAGGTCTTTATATAAATATATTGCATAAACAGCTCATATGTAAAGCCCTGCTTCATCTAAACAAACCATTTTCATAAAAATATACTGTTTTAGTAGTATGTGCCATTGGGTAATCCTAAATAGAAAACTGCCATTTTAAGAATTAAGGGCCGCCCCCTGGGATCATAGGATTCACAGTGCACACAAACAAGCCAAGGCACACATACATGCTAGGCCCCATCAGCCAATGAATGGGCAGAGTTCTGCCTTTTGGTCCCACACTACTTCCTGTTACAGTTAGAGCTGCATTATTTCCTGTCAGCTGATCTCTGAGGGAGCACACAGCCCATCACTAAATGGCAGCTCAAGGGAACAGATGTAAAAGGGCAATATTTACTGATATATATATTCCAGTTTTTCAATTTTATTATAAAGCAGTAACATAGCATTATTCTGATTTCACACTTACTATTAGCTGAGTTAGTTTAAAGGGGCAGTTCACCTTTAGCTTAACTTGTAGTATAATATAGAGAGAGATATTCCGGGGCAATTTGCAATTGGTTTTTCATTTTTTTGAATTATTTCGCTTTTTTTGAAAGCAGCTCTCCAGATTGGTATTTCAACAGCTATTTGGTTGCTAGAGTTCATTTTTACCTTAGCAACCAGGCAGTGGCTTGAATTGGATACTAAAATATATATACAAGGGGGACTAAATAGAAAGGTAAGCAATAAAAAGTAGCAAAAACAATACAATCGTAGCCTCACAGAGCGTTCATTTTTTTGCCTTTGGTGGTTAGTGACCCCCTTTTGAGAGCTGGAAGGAGGCAAAAGAAATTCGGACACTATAAAAAGATGAAGACCAATTCAAAAGTTGCTAAGAGTATGCCATTCTATAACATATTCAACGTAAACTCAACCTCTTTTACTGAGTTCTGTATAAACAGCCCCTCCCTTTACCCTTGGTAACCATTTTGGTTTACAGCTAAACAGGAGTCCATTATGCAAAGGGTTTATCTCTGCACTGATAATGTAATTGCCTTGAAAGGACCAAACATGGAGGAGCTTCATTTTACCCTATTTAGCTAAACAAGTAACAAAAACCAATTAGCAAAAAGTACTTGCTATCTTTTTATTGTAGACACAATCTGGGAAATAGCCAAATAAAATCAAACTGCTGTATATAGCACCTATAGGTGCAAAAATAGGAATGGCTATATAAAAAGTATTAGTGCTAACTCCTCCAGTTTTGTCTTTCCCCTTCAGCAACGGGTTCGGGGCCTCGAGCACCCAGACCACCTTTGGACTTTGGAGCAATTCAAGTTTGACTTTCTTTAAATGCTTTGGGATTTGATATTTATTAGAGACAGGTTCGGGGTTTATACACCTGAGCCTCTACAGTTTACCAGGTATGATCAGTTACTATTATCCCTAACAGAAGCTGCACTAGTTTATTTCATTGTTTGTTGTTTTACTAACATTAATTAATTGAATTTGGGGTTTTGGGTACACTTAGGGGAACATTTATTAATGTACGAATGCAACTTTTTCGTACCTGAGCGTATTTTCTGTGACAATTTCAGACCTTGTGCAACTTATTCGAACCTTTGCGGGACTTTTTCATACTTTGCAACAAAATTTGTTGCGACAAAATTGTTTTGTCGTGCTGAGTACGAAAGTTTCGGATTCATTCAAGCTTCGTTATCGTGACTTTCCTTGGGCCGGGTTGGAGCTGCAGAGTGCCATTGAGCCCTATGGGAGACTTTCCTTGGGCCGGGTTGGAGCTGCAGAGTGCCATTGAGCCCTATGGGAGACTTTCCTTGGGCCGGGTTGGAGCTGCAGAGTGCCATTGAGCCCTATGGGAGACTTTCCTTGGGCCGGGTTGGAGCTGCAGAGTGCCATTGAGCCCTATGGGAGACTTTCCTTGGGCCGGGTTGGAGCTGCAGAGTGCCATTGAGCCCTATGGGAGACTTTCCTTGGGCCGGGTTGGAGCTGCAGAGTGCCATTGAGCCCTATGGGAGACTTTCCTTGGGCCGGGTTGGAGCTGCAGAGTGCCATTGAGCCCTATGGGAGACTTTCCTTGGGCCGGGTTGGAGCTGCAGAGTGCCATTGAGCCCTATGGGAGACTTTCCTTGGGCCGGGTTGGAGCTGCAGAGTGCCATTGAGCCCTATGGGAGACTTTCCTTGGGCCGGGTTGGAGCTGCAGAGTGCCATTGAGCCCTATGGAAGACTTTCATTTGGATTCCAGGGACCAAGGATTTAACACATTTTTTTTTATTTGGGATATTCCAGTATGACAGAAGATCCCTCAGGTTTTTTTATTCCGAGAAAGAGGATTGGCCTTCTTTCCAACAACATAAAGTTTTACAAGAGACTGCAAAGCATATTGAGCCACAGGTGGAGAATATCCACAAGAGCCAGGTCTTCGTCTGGTTCAACTGCTCTGCCATCTATTGATTTCATTTTCAATTTCTTGTTTTTTTATCCTAAACAAATAGTGTCTGAAGATGTTTTCTCAGATCATAAGATTGTGTGTGTATCCTAAGCTACTCTGTATATGGATCTAAAGGCAAAGCTCTATAGCAACTGAATGCCTCGCTACTGGCACAGTGTGTTCTGAAGGGGCTCTCGTATAATAGGCAGCAACAAAGCTAGTCCTATTTTCTATTGCAATTGTCTGTAGAAAGAGAAAGCTGAACATCTTGATGGTAAGTACAGGTACAGTAAGATTCTGCCTAGGATGGAAATATAAAAGGATTTGAAAACTTGCCATAACTTTGAAATTGTAGGAAAAAAGTAAAAAATGGTGAAAATCTATTTTTAACTCAAAATTACCAATAAAGATGATATTGCCTGTTTCCCCATATTACATTTTTAAATTGATAAGAGGGTGAAGGGAAATCATTCTTGTTTTAGCATCTCATAAAGATCCTGAAAATGATATTTATTTTATCTAAGATTTCGACACACAAAACTATTGGCTAGAATTGTAGTGAATAGGTCTGGACTGGCAATCTGTGGGTTCTGGCAAATTCCAGAACAGTCACTATTTATTGGGCCAGGGGGCTGTTTGGGCCTCTGTGTACTTAGAATGCCAGGGCCTATTTTAAAGCCCAGTCCAGGGCAAATGTAACAAAATGGGGGTCTAGCAGAGCAGCAGTTGTAGGAAGGAAAAGCAGATAAAAGCAGGTACATTAGGGACAACATGACAACAGTAGGACAAAATGAAGTTATATCTTCAGAAAATGTTGCCAAACCTGCAGCTCTTCAATGAAAGTTGGAATGGCCATAGGTTGGACAATTCTACTATATAAAATCAGGCCCTATAACATACATTATGTTTGGCTAAGGCCCCCATTTATAGTCTAAATCAGGAATCCCCAACCTTTGTTACTCGTGAGCCACAGTCAAATGTAAAAAGACTTGGAGAGCAACACAAGCACCATAAAAGTTCATGGAGGAGCCAAATAAGGGCTGTGATTGGCTATAAGGCAGCCTCTATGCACACTATCAGGGGCTTTATTTGGTAGGAAATCTTGTTTTTATTCAACCAAAACTTGCCCCCAAGTCAGGAATTCAAAAATAACTCCCTGGTTTGGGGGCATTGAGAGCAACATCCAAGGGGTTGGGGAGCAACATGTTGGATCACTGGTCTAGAAGATCCTTCTAAAAGTAAAACCTGTCTGTAAGAGAAATGGGTTTAAAACAGAATTATAATTAATGTTTGTTGGAAAGATTTTCCCTGGGTTTTTAGATTCCCTTTAGAGCAATGTGACACTGGACACCCCACGACCTGGTCAAAATAAAAAAACAGTTTCGGTTCTATAATATGATTTGTGTATGGGGCCTCACTCAGTTCACTTACAGGTATGCTTATTAAAAATCCAATTTATTTTGATGATGACAAACTCTAAGAAGGGATAAAACAGATTTGTAGATGGATACAGCTCAATGCAGACGTCGGCCCTTTCACATTGACATTAGTCTATAGGATCCCCATGAAAATTTTTGTGGCATTATATATAAGGATTACATGGAGGCATGAGGAAAAATGCAATACCCCAAATATTAAAGGAAAAAACTAAGTAAGCTTTATCAGAAAGGTCAATACAGCCATAAGCACTTACAGATAGATAGTCCTCTATCAAAAGAAACACAGGATTTCTTGTCTCCTTTTTTGTAAACATGTTCTTAGAGTATCTGACTTCCTCTTCTTTAGGGCTCCTTCAGGTTTGGGGCACGAGTCTGCTCAGTTCTCTCCTCTCTCTCTCTTCTCATGTTACCCCCTCCCATAAGAATGCACCCCCCTTAGGAATGTGTGATGTGAGTTTTCAATGGCTAAAGCTGCAGCAGAAAGCTACTAAGACCACACTAAAATGGCAGCTGCTATCTTAAACAAATGAAGAGAAATTCTAGGGCTCTTTACTCAGGTATGGTAAAGCTTTCTGCAGAATAAATATAGTGTTCTAGGTGGCACTAATGTGGCAAATCTATTGGCAGTAAAATGCCAAAATGACTTTCCTTCTCCTTTAAGAAAATGGGTGTGAGATGTAAGTAATGGGGAGACCATAACAAATAAAGTTAGGACTTTCTGCAAGTAAAATAGGTATCTTGTATTGTATCATTTAGGGCAGTGATCCCCAACCAGTGGCTTAGGGGCAACATGTTGCTCCCCAACCCCTTGGATGTTGCTCTCAGTGCCCCCAAACCAGGGAGTTATTTTTGAATTCCTGACTTGGGGGCAAGTTTTGATTGAATAAAAACAAGATTTCCTACCAAATAAAGCCCCCTGTAAGCTGATAGGGTGCATAGAGGCCTAATAGCCAATCTTAGCCCTTATTTGGCTCCTCCATGAACTTTTATGGTGCTTGTGTTGCTCCCCAAGTCTTTTTATATTTGACTGTGGCTCACGAGTAAGAAAGGTTGGGGATCCCTGATTTAGGGGGTGATTTATCAACGTTCAATTTTTTTTACAATTCAAGTTTTTTTTTTGCTCTAAAACTCCCAATATTCAAAGTACAATTCAAAAAACTTGAATGGTGATATTTAGTAAGTGCAGAAGCACAAAAACTTGAATGTAAAACTTCAGCATCTAAAAGCTCACGAGTTTATGTCATAGCCAGTGGGAGTTAGGGGCAAAATCAAGCCATATTTTCAATTCGGGATTTTCGAGTTTTTTTGAGTTCGTAAACTCGTAAACTTGCAAAGTCAAGGTATTCATATTTGAATGTTTTCATAAATAAGTAAATATTTGAGATGCAAGTTTATTCGAATTAGATAAAACTCCCCAATTCACAAACTCAAAATTGGATAAATAAGCCCAATAATGTGGCGTAAGGCACAAAAATAATAGGTACAAATACAGTCCAATGCAAATGATGAAGAGGGCCCTGCAGATGAAGGCTTACACTCCAGAAGGTACAGAAGGTAACTGGAATTTTGTATAAAAAGAAAATAACTCTTATCTCTGGGCTCCTCCTGGACTTTTCATTCCCGACTCCATTCGCCAGAATTCCTTTTAATTCCAACTGAGTCAATATGTGTTTTGTATGCTGGGAAATAACTGAATGGACAGTGATGGATGAATCCGGCTTCGGCTAAATTTCAGCATCCCTGAATCCCCTTTTAGTAATCCTAACCTCTCGTAAATGTCATTTTAGCATTAAGAAATAAATAAATAAATGAACAGCTCTGTCTGCTCCCTGATAAATGGATTTGGCTCTCCAGATTAATTTGACTCCGGGAAAGATACACTGCGTTGAATATAGAGTGTGCGCTGCTTAGATACATTTCTGAAAACCCATCATATTTCCGTCTCTTTTTTCCCTCTTATACTCACCTCCCCATTACAGTAATGATTAAATTAAAACTTGCATTGATTTTGGATGTATTTATGCATTCAGTTCTTTGAAGAACCTGAGCACCAAATATTCTGCTGTTCTGTTCTGCATATCAACATCGGTGAGAGAAAAAACATCCATTAAAAAAGCAATTTCTTCTCCCCAAAACTTTTTTTTTTCCACAGATAAGTAAATAACTCTTAAATTATTAAAAGACTTTAGAAATCCGTTCATAACCCCCCCCCCCACATTGCTGCCTAGCATATTGAAGGGTTTCTTAATTTAATATGAAAAACTTGTGAGCAACAGTGACCTTGGAGGCTTGTGACTGGTCAGTGAGGGTCAGGTGGTACAAAGGTTGGCCATATTAGAGGTGAGGGGGTGAGTGGCTATACTTTACATTGAGGACAGGTCCTATAACACCCTGGAGATGTAAAACATTATTGCAGCGTCTGCTGAATGGGAGCTTTCCACCCATAAAATGCTTTGGTGCAGGGATCTCCAACCTTTGATACCCATGAGCCTCATTCAATTGAAAAAAGTGTTGGGGAGCAACACAAGCATGACAAAAGGTTCTTGGGGGTGCCAATGAGAGCTATAATTGGCTACCTAATAGCCCCTATGTGGACTGGCAGTCTACAGAGGCTCTGGTTGGCATTATATTGGGTTATTATACAACCAAAACTTGCCTCCTTACCAGAAATTAAAAAATATGCTTTGAGGCCACTAGGAGCAACATCCAAGGGGTTGGTGAACAACATGTTGCTCACGAACCACCGGTTGGGGATCACTACTTGGTGGAGAGGAGGCAAAATAGGAATTAAGGTTGTAGCCAAACCAGCAAAGAAGTAGAAGTCCAGCTCTACCTTGGCTGCAATCCTTTCACATTTATGCAATAAATAAAATAAAATAAAGAGAAACCCCCAGCCAGTTGCCAGGATTACTGAAACATGTTATTTGGAATTTTATAGGAGTTACGGAGGTGTATCTACAAGGGTAGAGTCAGGCAAAATGGCAGTTAATAAGACATTCAAAAATATTGACTTGTGGATGAAAATATCAGTCTCCAGGCTACAGGCTTCATTAGCTGCTAGGTCATCCAGCGGTCCTAGCGTGAATTTAGTCTAGAAACCCTTGGTTTACAGAAATTAAGTTAGTAATCACTTTGTAATTTGCCCTTTATACCAGTCTCAATTATGTACATTGTCATGTACATAATAACACATATGTGTGTATTATGTCAACACTAACAATACATTTATGGGCATGTTTGATCGTCTATGTAGCGAGGTCAATGGATACTCTGTACTTGCACTTCCTGTATGGGTTCCCTACATTTCATGCAGTGGGTGTTGTGGTTCAGATTATGGGGTGTGTTTTCCAGTAGGTACTTCCAAGATTGTAATGTCTGCTGCCTACTTTGTAATATAGTTTCACCTATAACAGTTACCCAAAGTGCTAGAAGAGGAACATTAGAATCAGTAGGGATATTGGAAGACCCTTGCTGCATCCTGGGAAACCAACTCCAATTACAAGGACTATCCTAACACTTAAAGCCCTACTCAGGCCTCTTTTAAACGTAACACAGACAACCCTATCAGGCCGATAGATCCTAGAATGGTCTTTTATACATGTTCTTACAGTACAGTGAATTATCAGAACCCATTATTCACTGAACTTTCATTTTAGTCACTGTAGTGAACATATGTGGTGTTTGCCTGCTGGCTGCAATAGCTCTTTGAGATCAGAAGACAATGCAGTACAGTGTGCAATAAAAGAATAGAAAGGAAAATAATAACCTATAATGGACACTAATATACCATAAAATGATATTGTTTCTTATAGAACATTATTTTATGTATCATTTTTATAGATTTTATATATAATTATTTAAGGGTTTGCAATGTCTGAGAAAAGCTACGGCTCAATGATTATTCCTACGATGCTGGAGACAAAACCCTCCCATCGACAGCAATGTAATAGCGCCCTCACCTGTGAATAAGGTACAACATAACTAAAGCTGGCCATATATTGACAGACATGCTCCCTTGTTGCTGTTACCAAATGAGCAGATCTTTCCCCGATATGCCCACATCGAGGTGGGCGATATCAGATTGATCCCATCGTCAGACCATTGGGACAAGGAGTGCATTGGCACATTGGCGTGGTCCTCATCCCCACAGCCTGTATCCCATTAATGTGATCCAATTTTTCTGCCCAAGGTATTTGGGTTGGCATCTGGCTGATTTTCAGCCAGATATTAGTAGGGCAGGCCTATCAGAGTGTCCCATACATGGGCCAATAAACTGCTAACTGTCCATCGGCAGCTTTTATTGGCCTGTGTATGGCCACCCCTTTAGAGACTGCCTGACTAACCATGGACACTCTATTCCTCCCAGTTTCTTATCTTTACACAACACAACTTCTCATACCAAGACAGCACCACAACCAGTAACAACACAGACAAACGCTAGCCTCAGGCATGTGAAGGTCTCCTTAATGAAAGAATCAGGAGAATAAATAATAAAAAAAATAAAACAAATGGTGAAAAGGATGAGAAAAGGATGGTGTCGACATCAGGGCATCATCAAGTCTTAAGATCATACACCATCCTCATCCTCACACACATGACTTGGGTATTGAATTTAATGTTAGTTATTAGTATCACTGGTCAGTTCATTCAACTTTCAATGTGGGTTCAATGTTGACCAACAGTGACGCAGTATATATTACTTGCTATACAAATATCTGAAATAAATTCTTATACAGTGAATCACTTACTGAGTCAAAACGCCAGACTGATTATCTGATGACTTAGCCTGAGTTTGCAAGGTCCTTTACATTGGGACTATAATGCAAGGCTTACTGAGACACAGGCACTTATGCATTCATCACAGGCACGCAACCGGTTGCAACGCAGCTTGGAAGTAAAGCAAAGTGTGGGTTTAATAAGTCAGACAGCCACGGCCTATTTATATTATTCTCGTTTTCTTGGCAGGGCGAGAGGCAGAGGGATTTTGAGACAGACCATAACCTTGTGCATCTGCACTCAGTACACGATGAAGAGCTGAAGTGCCCTCAGCGGTTACCCAGTGACAGTATAATGGAGATGCTGGATAAAGTACTATCCACAAGAATAAGCTCCCGGAACTTCTACACTCAACGCTTCTTTTTTTATTTTGCGAGATGTCTGACTGCAGCTCACACACAGCAAGGGCAAGAGAAGTATTGGGATGCTCTTATATGAGGGTTGTTTAAAGGGGAACTCCACCCAAACTTCAACTTCAATATACATCAATAAAAATATATGCAGCCTTTTCATGATGTTTAATGTAATAATATGGTTTGGAACAGTTCCCTAAGCCCCGCCCCCTGTTCCCCTGCTGATCTGGCTGACTACTTTGTGACTCAAATAAAATGTAACAGTAGTGGCCTGTCCTCTGCCTGCCTTCAGCCTGCATCCTTCCAATCCCACAATGCCCTGCTGCATACGTGATGCCAATAAGGAAAGGAACATCACAGAGCAATGCATTGTGGGTTATGTAGTTCCTGCATGCTGTCTGTAAGCTATGGAACAGTTGTTACCACATCAATGTTTTAGTCCCTCCTCCCCTGCCAGGATTGCAAATGATCCAGAAATAGAAGATCTGCCTTGCAGCTGGATTTCAGCATATACAAATGGTATTTATTCATACTTTTTGAAGGAACAAATTACAGTGATAGGTATATT
Organism: Xenopus tropicalis; assembly: GCF_000004195.4. Classification (NCBI taxonomy): domain Eukaryota; kingdom Metazoa; phylum Chordata; class Amphibia; order Anura; family Pipidae; genus Xenopus; species Xenopus tropicalis. The sequence continues at coordinate 114,868,729 of NC_030683.2, read as the reverse complement.
ACGGATTTAGGTGTTGGGCTTTAACGATTCTGTAACACTTGCTGCTATTAATGTACCAATAGATCATAACTATTGGGGGTGCATTGGGTGCTACTGCACTGGTTGTGCCTGAAAAGAAATATGACATAAAAATATTTCTTTTCTTATATTCATTCTGGATAACTGGTCCCATATCTGTATTTTGATATCTATTAAATGCATCCATTTTTCCAAACTGAAATATTAAATATTTATAGTACAGATATAGGATCTATTATCAGGGACCTGGAGTTTTGCAAAGATCTTTTCGTAATTTGGATTTCCATACCCATACCTTAAGTCTGCTAAAAATCATTTAAACATGAAATAAACCCAACAGGGCTGTTCTGCCCCCAATAAGGGGTAATTATATCTTAGTTGGGATCAAGTACAGGTACTGTTTTATTATTACAGAGAAAAGGGAATCATTTAACCATGAAATAAACCCAATAGGGCTGTTCTGCCCCCAATAAGGGGTAATTATATCTTAGTTGGGATCAAGTACAGGTACTGTTTTATTATTACAGAGAAAAGGGAATCATTTAACCATGAAATAAACCCAATAGGGCTGTTCTGCCCCCAATAAGGGGTAATTATATCTTAGTTGGGATCAAGTACAGATACTGTTTTATTATTACAGAGAAAAGGGAATCATTTAACCATTAAATAAACCCAATAGGGCTGTTCTGCCCCAATAAGGGGTAATTATATCTTAGTTGGGATCAAGTACAGGTACTGTTTTATTATTACAGAGAAAAGGGAATCATTTAACCATTAAATAAACCCAATAGGATTGTTTTGCCCCCAATAAGGGGTAATTATATCTTAGTTGGGATCAAGTACAGGTACTGTTTTATTATTACAGAGAAAAGGGAATCATTTAACCATTAAATAAACCCAATAGGGCTGTTCTGCCCCAATAAGGGGTAATTATATCTTAGTTGGGATCAAGTACAGGTACTGTTTTATTATTACAGAGAAAAGGGAATCATTTAACCATGAAATAAACCCAATAGGGCTGTTCTGCCCCCAATAAGGGGTAATTATATCTTAGTTGGGATCAAGTACAGGTACTGTTTTATTATTACAGAGAAAAGGGAATCATTTAACCATGAAATAAACCCAATAGGACTGTTCTGCCCCCAATAAGGGGTAATTACAGCATATCTTAGTTGGGATCAAGTACAGGTACTGTTTTATTATTACAGAGAAAAGGGAATCATTTAACCATGAAATAAACCCAATAGGGCTGTTCTGCCCCCAATAAGGGGTAATTATATCTTAGTTGGGATCAAGTACAGGTACTGTTTTATTATTACAGAGAAAAGGGAATCATTTAACCATGAAATAAACCCAATAGGACTGTTCTGCCCCCAATAAGGGGTAATTATATCTTAGTTGGGATCAAGTACAGGTACTGTTTTATTATTACAGAGAAAAGGGAATCATTTAACCATGAAATAAACCCAATAGGGCTGTTCTGCCCCCAATATGGATTCATGCAGCTTAGTTACCCTCAAGTTCAATGGACAATGTTATTATTACAGAGAAATAGGAAATCATTTTTAAAAATTAGGATTATTTGCTTAAATTGATTTCTACGGAATATGGCCTGCGCGTAATTCGGAGTTTTCTGGATAACAGATAAGGGTTCCTATACCAATAGTACTAGTTAACTTTTAATTATGTGATTCTGTACTTTTGGGAGAAGAGTCATTAAACAGAATGAGCACAAGGCAGGGGTGTATAATGCCGGCTGATGTATTACTCGTAGCATTGTGGTATTGCCGGAGCATAAGGAATCAATGATTACTTTTAAGGAATAATCTAGATCACGCTTTGGGGGGATGTTCTGATGATTCCCATCCACAGATTGATTTTGTCACTGTGTTATTTCATGTGTGTTCAAGGCAAATATTAACCTTTCTATCATTGCTTCTGCAGTTGTTCAGTAATAATGTGATCGCAGGGAAGCTGCACGGTACATTAATTCCCTGTTGTAATCTCTGTCGGCTGCACCGTATGTACGATTGCTTGAATATCATAAGGACTGACTTGCACTCATTAACATGCAATTAAAACAATGAGACTTGCTTATTGACGTCAGTATTTTCATTCCATGGCCTCTTTCTTAAGCATTCTTTAGAATGGTACCAAGGGGGACTGTTTTGTTAAAGAGCCCCACGCAACACAGAAACCCCTAATATACCTATCTCTGTAATCTGTTCCTTCAAAAAGTATGAATAAATACCATTATATGCTGAAATCCAGCTGCAAAACAGTTCTTCTCTTTCTGTATGATTTGAAATCCTGGCAGGGGAGGAGGGACTAAAACATTGACATTACAAATTGTAACAACTTCTCTACAGCTTACAGACAGCATGCTGGAACTACATAACCCACAATGCATTGCACTGTGATGTTCCTTTCCTTATTGACATCACGTGTGCAGGGAATTGTGGGATTGGGAGGATGCAGGCTGAAGGCAGGCGGAGGACAGGCGACTACTGTTACATTTTATTTGAGTCACAAAGTAGTCAGCCAGATCAGTGGGTGAACAAGGGGCAGGACTTAACCATATTATTACATTAAAAATCATGAAAAGGCAACATATTTTTTAATTGATGTATATTGCAAAGCTTCTAGAAATAATTTTATTTCTCAAAAGGTTTGGTTTGGGTGAAGTTCCCCTTTAATTGATTAAAAAAGACTCCACATTTACTTTACTCCATTTACTTTACTGCCATATGCATTACTAACTCTCCAATAATTATTTCATATTTCTATGTTTTGTCCATTACCGTCCAACCCATGTGTGTTGCCAAGGGCCCCCAGCACTAGGCGCTCCCTGCATTGCTCAGCTTGGGTTTTGATACCAGTTGCCAGGAGACCTCGCTAATAGGCCTCATACCTTCATAATTGTAAGATCGGCAAGTTCAGCCTTTAAAAAACCCTCACATTAATGATCCAGAGGACGAAACCTGCCAGCAGCCCAGTAAAACTGCTCTGTTAAGTATTTGTTATTAGTAATAGACATAATGGCCTTAAAGGTGAGTGAAACCATTTTTATAAATATTTCTCCTAGTCTCAAGTCTGTAGTCTTTTCCAACCAAAAAAGGTCAGCTGTCAAATCATTAAAAGTTTATACAGAGGTACATTCATGTCACATAACACCAGCGTAACTAGAGTGCCAGGCCCTTCTTCTATAGTTACGCCACTGTCACATTACCCTTCAGACAATCTCTCATCGACCCTCTCACACACCTGGTTTGATCTGTATAAAGAATATAGAGAAATCAGAAAAGAGCTCCATCATATGGAGCTCTGAGCTTTCAGAAGTAGCCAGCGCTACACATTAGAACTGCTTTCAGCTAACCTATTGTTTCTCCTACTCCCATGTAACTGGAGGAGTCCCAAGCCGGACTTGGATTTCTTACTATTGAGTGCTATTCTGATACCTACTGGGAGCTGCTATCTTGCTCCCTTCCCATTGTTCTGCTGATTGGCTGCTGGGAGGGGGGGGGATATCATTCCAACTTGCAGCACAGCAGTAAAGTGTGACTGAAGTTTATCAGAGCACAGGTCACATGGCTGTGGCTCCCTGGGAAATAAAGAATATGGCTAGCCCCTTGTGAAATTTCAAAATTAAATATAAAAAAATCAGCAGGATTCTTCTGGAGAAGCTCTATTAACTGATGGGTTTTGAAAGAAACATGTTTTCCCATGACAGTATTTACAGGCTAAGCTTGTCTCTTATAAGAACAGAATTCAACATGGGTTAGTACTGAACAAAGCGCTTTCCAAACTGTTCTTTCTAGGGAGTCTAGAAAGTGGGGAGATCAAAAGGGGGTACATTCTATTAAGAATGACTGTGTGATTCTGCTCTCGACAAAACATAATACATTCCCACTTATTTTGAGGTTCATATTATGGCAATATGTAGCCCTTTATTGGAGATGCACCAAATCACCACTATTTTAGGATTCGGCTGAACCCTGAATTCTTTGTGAAAGATCTGTCCGAATACCGACCTGAATCCTAATTTGCACATGCAAATTAGAGTACCAAAGGGTTAAAGAGAACCGTACATGTAGCGCGCGGTGAGAATTTTTCAACCTCTGTGTTTATGTGACAAAAAATTTTGTAGGATTCAGATTTGGTTTGCCAGAGGCAGTCAAATCTTGGTTGAATCCCAATGGAATCCTGAATTCGGTACATCGTTACCCTTTATGCTCTCTATTGGCTTCCCTCTGATAATGTCTTAATTCATCCAAAGGTTTTATGGTGCTCTCATCTTCTGCTTTTTGTGCACCATAGTAACATAGTAAGTTAGGTTGAAAAAAGGTGTACGTCCATCATGTTCAATCATAATGCCTATATATAACCTGCCTAACTGCTAGTTGATCCCCCTGTATTCCCTCACTTGTACTGAGAGCTATCTCCCATACCCCTGTATTCCCTCACTTGTACTGAGAGCTATCTCCCATACCCCTGTATTCCCTCACTTGTACTGAGAGCTATCCCCCATACCCCTGTATTCCCTCACTTGTACTGAGAGCTATCCCCCCTACCCCTGTATTCCCTCACTTGTACTGAGAGCTATCTCCCATACCCCTGTATTCCCTCACTTGTACTGAGAGCTATCCCCCCTACCCCTGTATTCCCTCACTTGTACTGAGAGCTATCTCCCCTACCCCTGTATTCCCTCACTTGTACTGAGAGCTATCTCCCCTACCCCTGTATTCCCTCACTTGTACTGAGAGCTATCTCCCATACCCCTGTATTCCCTCACTTGTACTGAGAGCTATCTCCCCTACCCCTGTATTCCCTCACTTGTACTGAGAGCTATCTCTCCTACCCCTGTATTCCCTCACTTGTACTGAGAGCTATCTCCCCTACCCCTGTATTCCCTCACTTGTACTGAGAGCTATCTCCCATACCCCTGTATTCCCTCACTTGTACTGAGAGCTATCCCCCATACCCCTGTATTCCCTCACTTGTACTGAGAGCTATCTCCCCTACCCCTGTATTCCCTCACTTGTACTGAGAGCTATCTCCCATAACCCTGTATTCCCTCACTTGTACTGAGAGCTATCTCCCCTACCCCTGTATTCCCTCACTTGTACTGAGAGCTATCTCCCCTACCCCTGTATTCCCTCACTTGTACTGAGAGCTATCTCCCCTACCCCTGTATTCCCTCACTTGTACTGAGAGCTATCTCCCCTACCCCTGTATTCCCTCACTTGTACTGAGAGCTATCTCCCCTACCCCTCTGTATTCCCTCACTTGTACTGAGAGCTATCTCCCATACCCCTGTATTCCCTCACTTGTACTGAGAGCTATCTCCCATACCCCTGTATTCCCTCACTTGTACTGAGAGCTATCTCCCATACCCCTGTATTCCCTCACTTGTACTGAGAGCTATCTCCCATACCCCTGTATTCCCTCACTTGTACTGAGAGCTATCTCCCCTACCCCTGTATTCCCTCACTTGTACTGAGAGCTATCTCCCATACCCCTGTATTCCTTTACTTGTACTGAGAGCTATCTCCCCTACCCCTGTATTCCCTCACTTGTACTGAGAGCTATCTCCCCTACCCCTGTATTCCCTCACTTGTACTGAGAGCTATCTCCCCTACCCCTGTATTCCCTCACTTGTACTGAGAGCTATCTCCCATACCCCTGTATTCCCTCACTTGTACTGAGAGCTATCTCCCCTACCCCTGTATTCCCTCACTTGTACTGAGAGCTATCCCCCCTACCCCTGTATTCCCTCACTTGTACTGAGAGCTATCCCCCTACCCCTGTATTCCCTCACTTGTACTAAGAGCTATCTCCCATACCCCTGTATTCCCTCACTTGTACTGAGAGCTATCCCCCCTACCCCTGTATTCCCTCACTTGTACTGAGAGCTATCTCCCCTACCCCTGTATTCCCTCACTTGTACTGAGAGCTATCTCCCATACCCCTGTATTCCCTCACTTGTACTGAGAGCTATCCCCCCTACCCCTGTATTCCCTCACTTGTACTGAGAGCTATCTCCCATACCCCTGTATTCCCTCACTTGTACTGAGAGCTATCCCCCCTACCCCTGTATTCCCTCACTTGTACTGAGAGCTATCTCCCATACCCCTGTATTCCCTCACTTGTACTGAGAGCTATCTCCCATAACCCTGTATTCCCTCACTTGTACTGAGAGCTATCTCCCTACCCCTGTATTCCCTCACTTGTACTGAGAGCTATCTCCCCTACCCCTGTATTCGCTCACTTGTACTGAGAGCTATCTCCCCTACCCCTGTATTCCCTCACTTGTACTGAGAGCTATCTCCCCTACCCCTCTGTATTCCCTCACTTGTACTGAGAGCTATCTCCCATACCCCTGTATTCCCTCACTTGTACTGAGAGCTATCTCCCATACCCCTGTATTCCCTCACTTGTACTGAGAGCTATCTCCCCTACCCCTGTATTCCCTCACTTGTACTGAGAGCTATCTCCCATACCCCTGTATTCCCTCACTTGTACTGAGAGCTATCTCCCATATCCCTGTATTCCCTCACTTGTACTGAGAGCTATCTCCCATACCCCTGTATTCCCTCACTTGTACTGAGAGCTATCTCCCCTACCCCTGTATTCCCTCACTTGTACTGAGAGCTATCTCCCATACCCCTGTATTCCCTCACTTGTACTGAGAGCTATCTCCCCTACCCCTGTATTCCCTCACTTGTACTGAGAGCTATCTCCCCTACCCCTGTATTCCCTCACTTGTACTGAGAGCTATCTCCCCTACCCCTGTATTCCCTCACTTGTACTGAGAGCTATCTCCCCTACCCCTGTATTCCCTCACTTGTACTGAGAGCTATCTCCCCTACCCCTGTATTCCCTCACTTGTACTGAGAGCTATCTCCCCTACCCCTCTGTATTCCCTCACTTGTACTGAGAGCTATCTCCCCTACCCCTGTATTCCCTCACTTGTACTGAGAGCTATCTCCCATACCCCTGTATTCCCTCACTTGTACTGAGAGCTATCTCCCCTACCCCTCTGTATTCCCTCACTTGTACTGAGAGCTATCTCCCCTACCCCTGTATTCCCTCACTTGTACTGAGAGCTATCTCCCCTACCCCTGTATTCCCTCACTTGTACTGAGAGCTATCTCCCCTACCCCTGTATTCCCTCACTTGTACTGAGAGCTATCTCCCCTACCCCTGTATTCCCTCACTTGTACTGAGAGCTATCTCCCCTACCCCTCTGTATTCCCTCACTTGTACTGAGAGCTATCTCCCATACCCCTGTATTCCCTCACTTGTACTGAGAGCTATCTCCCATACCCCTGTATTCCCTCACTTGTACTGAGAGCTATCTCCCATACCCCTGTATTCCCTCACTTGTACTGAGAGCTATCTCCCCTACCCCTGTATTCCCTCACTTGTACTGAGAGCTATCCCCCCTACCCCTGTATTCCCTCACTTGTACTGAGAGCTATCTCCCCTACCCCTGTATTCCCTCACTTGTACTGAGAGCTATCCCCCCTACCCCTGTATTCCCTCACTTGTACTGAGAGCTATCTCCCATACCCCTGTATTCCCTCACTTGTACTGAGAGCTATCTCCCCTACCCCTGTATTCCCTCACTTGTACTGAGAGCTATCTCCCATACCCCTGTATTCCTTTACTTGTACTGAGAGCTATCTCCCCTACCCCTGTATTCCCTCACTTGTACTGAGAGCTATCTCCCCTACCCCTGTATTCCCTCACTTGTACTGAGAGCTATCCCCCCTACCCCTGTATTCCCTCACTTGTACTGAGAGCTATCTCCCATACCCCTGTATTCCCTCACTTGTACTGAGAGCTATCTCCCCTACCCCTGTATTCCCTCACTTGTACTGAGAGCTATCTCCCCTACCCCTGTATTCCCTCACTTGTACTGAGAGCTATCTCCCCTACCCCTGTATTCCCTCACTTGTAGTGAGAGCTATCTCCCCTACCCCTGTATTCCCTCACTTGTACTGAGAGCTATCCCCCCTACCCCTGTATTCCCTCACTTGTACTGAGAGCTATCTCCCATACCCCTGTATTCCCTCACTTGTACTGAGAGCTATCTCCCATACCCCTGTATTCCCTCACTTGTACTGAGAGCTATCTCCCATACCCCTGTATTCCCTCACTTGTACTGAGAGCTATCTCCCCTACCCCTGTATTCCCTCACTTGTACTGAGAGCTATCCCCCCTACCCCTGTATTCCCTCACTTGTACTGAGAGCTATCTCCCATACCCCTGTATTCCCTCACTTGTACTGAGAGCTATCTCCCATAACCCTGTATTCCCTCACTTGTACTGAGAGCTATCTCCCTACCCCTGTATTCCCTCACTTGTACTGAGAGCTATCTCCCCTACCCCTGTATTCCCTCACTTGTACTGAGAGCTATCTCCCATAACCCTGTATTCCCTCACTTGTACTGAGAGCTATCTCCCATAACCCTGTATTCCCTCACTTGTACTGAGAGCTATCCCCCTACCCCTGTATTCCCTCACTTGTACTGAGAGCTATCTCCCATACCCCTGTATTCCCTCACTTGTACTGAGAGCTATCCCCCATACCCCTGTATTCCCTCACTTGTACTAAGAGCTATCTCCCCTACCCCTGTATTCCCTCACTTGTACTGAGAGCTATCTCCCCTACCCCTGTATTCCCTCACTTGTACTGAGAGCTATCTCCCATACCCCTGTATTCCCTCACTTGTACTGAGAGCTATCTCCCCTACCCCTGTATTCCCTCACTTGTACTGAGAGCTATCTCCCATACCCCTGTATTCCCTCACTTGTACTGAGAGCTATCTCCTATACCCCTGTATTCCCTCACTTGTACTGAGAGCTATCTCCCATACCCCTGTATTCCCTCACTTGTACTGAGAGCTATCTCCCATACCCCTGTATTCCCTCACTTGTACTGAGAGCTATCCCCATACCCCTGTATTCCCTCACTTGTACTGAGAGCTATCCCCATACCCCTGTATTCCCTCCCCATACCCCTGTATTCCCTCACTTGTACTGAGAGCTATCTCCCGAACCCACCAATTTTTCCACTGACGTTGACAAGGAAGATTTTCAAACTGCTGCCACTCTTACAGTTTTGAAACCACTCAAAAAAACATAATCGACATTTCTTTGGCAACCCATACGGCTATATGGCTGCCAATCTTAGAGCTTTGAAGCCACATTCACCAAACTTTAATCACATAGTCATGGGGTCAACCCAAATGAAAAGGTGATGTTTGTTTGGATGCCCAAAAGTGAAAGGAGCCACTTTCTATGGGGAAGTTTAAATTGCTGCACTCTTACAGTTTTGAGGCTACACTCACCAGCATAGTCGTGGGGTCTACCTGAATGAAAAGATGATTTTTGATGGATGCCCAAAAGTGGGTGGAGCTACAAACAGCCAATCAGATTTGAGTTTGAGAACAAGATGATGGGAAAGATATATGGGTAGAAGGAGATGTTCCCATCTAGATGTAAGCATGATTTAAGGTGGCTATACACTATAAGAATCACTCATTTGGCGAGATCACCAAATGAACAGATCTTTCCACCTAAGATGGACTATATTGGAGTAATCCCATCGGAGCGAGGACTGTATCAATGAAACAATGCAATCCCTGATCCAATGGGAAAATTAAACATGCCTGACCAATATCTGGACATTTTTAGGCCAGATATCAGACAGGTAGGCACCCTTGGGGGTGCCCATACATGAGCACTTAAGCTGACAAATCAGTTTGAAGGATCTGAATCGGCATCTTAAATCTGCCAGTGTATGGCCACCGTAAGAGGTGTGGTTTTCCCATTTGGCCAAGTGAAATTAGCTTTTGTTCCCTAGTATACAAAGGGTAACAAGCAGCCACATTTAAGCCTATTTAGACTCAATTCATGGAGGAGGTTGGATGCTACTGGGAACCTGATGCAAAGGAGGAGTATAGAGAAGGATCCTACAGTAAGTAGAGATGTAGCGAACTGTTAGCCGGCGAACTAATTCGCGCGAACATCGGGTGTTCGCGTTCGCGCAAATTCGCGGACTTTTGCCGATGTTCGCCACTTTGGGTTCGCCGCGTTTTTTTTTGGCGCCGCGTTTTTTCGCCTTGGTTTTTCCACCGCGTTTTTTCGCTTCGTTTTATCGCCTATGCATATACATATGAATAGCTTGCAGGGTTTTTTTGGCGTTATTTTTTGCCGTTTTTTTTTTTGGCGTTTTTTTTACAAAGTATTTTTCAGAGAAGTTTTTGCCCTTGATCCCCCTCCTGCATGCCACTGTCCAGGTCGTGGCACCCTCTAAACAACTTTAAAATCAGTTTTCTGGCCAGAAATGGCTTTTCTAGGTTTTAAAGTTCGCCTTCCCATTGAAGTCTATGGGGTTCGCAAAGTTCGCGAATATTCGCGAGTTTTGGCGAAAGTCCGCGAACGGGTTCGCGAACATTTTCGGCGATGTTCGCTACATCACTAATCCTAAGGTGCAAACTACATTTACACGAAGGAACCCCCATGAATGAGAACTACCTAGTGAGAGGGCTCCACTCCAATAGGCATTCAAACAAATAGACCCAGCAAGACTCTTGGAGCCCCACTGTGAGTGCCTTGTAGGTAAGTGATACCACTGAATATACCTTCTTGTATATCTGTGTCTATAACATCAGAGAAGCTATTTTTTGTGTACCATTTGTAAGATCTTATGTGAAGATGTAATGCCCAACAATAAATGCAATTACAGTGCCTCTTAGAACCACTGGTACCCAATGTATTGAGAAATATGAATGTGGGGGAGAAACCCTTTCCTCCAGCACTATGGCGAGGGCAGACATTTACACTTCCGATGTAACGAGCAGCAGGGCCATGGCAAATTGACGATACACATACAAAAACATAACTGCAAACACAAATTCCCCCTAAAAGCTGCATCTGTCTGGGTTCTGCGTGTCCCCGAAACAGCTTTAATATGGACATAGTGCTTGTGTGGATGCATTGGCGCTTGGTCATGCAAGATTCCCTTGTAGCTCTGCAAACATTAGGACGCACATGAGTTACTATAGTCCATTTTATTAATACGATGGCTGCTTGTGTTCTGCCAGCTGTGCCCAGGCTCTCAGAGCCACTTCACTTGCCAATTTCATTACAATCAGCGAGTGAGAAAATGTCACTGCACTAAGGCTTTGTGTTTCTCTGGTGCCCTCTTCATCCACTCGGCGGCCCTGGCAACCGATGCTCTTCAATCAGCGAGCCTAACAAAGAGAGTAAGTGACAGGAGGAATTTGTGGGTCGTAAAATGTATCCCTTCCAATTCGAAGAATTATACAGTATTTACTGGGAGGTATGCATTATGTCCTCAATAGAAGGATAAGTCCTGAGAATAGGACAATGGGGACTCTGGTGATAAATGACTGCAGACTAATGAAAGAATTCTGCCCTCTACCACTTTAGATAGATTAAAACAGATTTCCCTTTGTAATCTTTTTAATCTGTTCAGATGGAATTAAACTAGGGTTAAAACAATTTTCCATATGCCCATTTCATTTCAGTTAAATAATCAATAATATATTCCTCTTGTGTATCATTTATAGTTAGGGGAAAGGACTGTATTCCTCCTATGGCTCTTTATCATTGTGAAGTATAGTTATTATTGCATATTATTGTCTGTACTCCCTGTTTGTAGTTTTACTGTACAGGTATAGGACCTGTTATCCAGAATGCTCGTGACCTGGGCTTTTCCGTAATTTGGATCCCCATACCCTAAAGAATCGTTTAAACATGAAATAAACCCAATAGGATTGTTTTGCCACCAATATGGATTCCTGCAGCTTAGTTACCATCAAGTGCAAGCTACTGATTTATTAAATGGATTCTATGAGAGATGGCCTTCTGTAATCCATAACTTCCTGGATAAGGGGTTTCTGGATAACAGATTCCATATCTGTATTATAAAAATGTAAAGCATTGTGTATAGTACGGGTATAGGACCCATTATCCAGAATGCTCGGGACCAAGGGTATTCCGGATAAGGGGTCTTTCTGTAATTTGGATCTCCATACCTTAAGTCTACTAAAAAATCAATAAAACATGAATTAAACCCAATAGGATTGTTTTGCATCCAATAATGATTATTTATATCTTAGTTGGGATCAAGTACAGGTACTGTTTTATTATTACAGAGAAAAGGGAATCATTTAACCATTAAATAAACCCAATAGAGCTGTTCTGCCCCCAATAAGGGGTAATTATATCTTAGTTGGGATCAAGTACAGGTACTGTTTTATTATTACAGAGAAAAGGGAATCATTTAACCATTAAATAAACCCAATAGGGCTGTTCTGCCCCCAATAAGGGGTAATTATATCTTAGTTGGGATCAAGTACAGGTACTGTTTTATTATTACAGAGAAAAGGGAATCATTTAACCATTAAATAAACCCAAAAAGGACTGTTCTGCCCCCAATAAGGGGTAATTATATCTTAGTTGGGATCAAGTACAGGTACTGTTTTATTATTACAGAGAAAAGGGAATCATTTGACCATTAAATAAACCCAATAGGGCTGTTCTGCCCCCAATAAGGGGTAATTATATCTTAGTTGGGATCAAGTACAGGTACTGTTTTATTATTACAGAGAAAAGGGAATCATTTAACCATTAAATAAACCCAATAGGGCTGTTCTGCCCCCAATAAGGGGTAATTATATCTTAGTTGGGATCAATTACAGGTACTATTTTATTACTATAGAGAAAAAGGAAATCATTTTTAAAATTGAGTTATTTGATTAAAATGGAGTCTATGGGAGAAAGGCTTTCCGTAATTCAGAGCTTTCTGGATAACAGGTTTCCGGATAAGGGATCCCATACCTGTACTAGAACGATATAAAGTTATACTATACCTACGTACATATACACAGTGGTTTGGGGGGGTGCAAAGTTGTTAGGCACCCCCAGGGATTCTAGTTGTTTACCTGTTACCCCATAGTAGTGCTCCTCTTCTTCTAAAAACATAATAAATCAGAATGCAATGGGGGGGCCTAACAAATTGGCACTCCCCGGTGATTTTACCTTTCCTTGTGCTTTTAGCAATATCAAAGCCCCATTCATGCTTATATGTAAATATGCAAAGAACTGGAAACTCAAAAAGTTGTCTCCATAGATCTCTGTTTATGGAATAATAAGCAAAATCCTAAAAAGAAACAGGATATCATTTATCCTAATTTATTGAGCCAGAATTTGATTCCCTGTTCGTTTACTAAATGGTGCACATAAAATAGTGCCCTTCACCCACAGGGCTTTGTAAATAACTTCTGCCCCATTACTGTGTTTGTAATTAACCTCTGCCCCCTTACTCCCTATTATTATGCATTAAATAAAGCAGGACATACACTGCCTGATCTGTTCACTTGGTGAAGTAGCCAAACGCACAGATTTGGCCCCAGTTTGGTCAGCTACATGCTGGGCCAATGCATGTAGATCTGGGCCAACAGTCGGATCATAAAGAGGGGCCTAGAGTCCCGTTGTTGGGCCCCACATGTTGGATACTGCACAGTGAATGTCACCCTATCGCCTGTTGGAGTAGACAGGAAGGAGAGATTTAGCAAGGTATTTTATATAAAGCATTTAAAATACTAAACTTTGTGCAGAAATAAATAAATAAAATCCTTAGAATGACACTCTCATCTATTATTTCCAGAAAGGGTGGTCTGGCCAGAAAGGGGCGGCAACTGGAAATCCCTGACACAAAACGTAGGTTACTGTACTGTTACTGTATGGTCAAGAAACTGCCCCCAAATTTCCTGCACTGGTCAATTTCCCCCCCCCCCCCCCCCCCCGTCTTATTCCAATTCCCCTGCTGTCCCTTATCATATAATGCAGGGGGTCTGCCTGGTTTAAAAAAAGTAAAATTATAAATCCCTTTGGCTGACTTTTCCAAGCAAGTCTGCTTCCAAAGCTAGGTATGCAAGATACACTTCCGCAGGGTGATAAATCAGCTATGGATTTCCGTGCCTCCGGTAATCTGTAATGAATGCACTTTTATCTGAATTCAATAATGGCTCGTGTTTTGCTCTCTCTTCCCTTCCCAGCGACAGCAGCCCAATATACCCTTATGGCTAATAAAATGTAATTATTGCCTTGGAACCAACAATCAAACATTCTATAGTTTACATATCTCGGCCCGACTGATTTATATATGTGAGTCAGCCTGCGGTACCTTTTTTTTTCTTCCTTGTAGGTTGTGATAAAGTGCTGCTACTCCGTGTTGCTAAGAGTGAGAGATCGGTACCTAATTTAGCTTAAATGTCATGGGGAAAGCAAGAGTCATAAAGCTTCCGGAAATCAGTTTAACAAGGTCCTTCTGAGGTGTCAGCAGCACAGCCGGCAAGAGGCAAATGCCGGAGATTTAACCACTTTCCTTTCCCCTTTCCATTTCCCTACATGGATTCTGGTACAAGACACGTATGTGCCCGTGTACAGTCCTTGCCATCCTCATAGTCACGCAACATGGAAAAGTATTTTGCAATAGTTCCTAGTTTGCATCTAATTTATTTCTCTACTTTATTGCTACTCTTAGGGGCCCATTCATGAAAGCATGAATTTTGTGTGGTTAAAAGCACGACTGAATAATTTCTGATGTGCGAAAATGTCATGAAAATTATTTTCTTGGTCATACAAAAATATTATGGTTGCAATCCAAACAATCGTAAATGGCGCAAAAACATTTCTGGCTTTTAAACTTCAGTGTATGATTTTGGAAGCCTCCCATAGGGCTCAATGGCACTCTGCAGCTCCAACCCGGCCCAAGGAAAGTCTCCCATAGGGCTCAATGGCACTCTGCAGCTCCAACCCGGCCCAAGGAAAGTCTTCCATAGGGCTCAATGGCACTCTGCAGCTCCAACCTGGCCCAAGGAAAGTCTCCCATAGGGCTCAATGGCACTCTGCAGCTCCAACCCGGCCCAAGGAAAGTCTCCCATAGGGCTCAATGGCACTCTGCAGCTCCAACCCGGCCCAAGGAAAGTCTCCCATAGGGCTCAATGGCACTCTGCAGCTCCAACCCGGCCCAAGGAAAGCCTCCCATAGGGCTCAATGGCACTCTGCAGCTCCAACCTGGCCCAAGGAAAGTCTCCCATAGGGCTCAATGGCACTCTGCAGCTCCAACCCGGCCCAAGGAAAGTCTCCCATAGAGCTCAATGGCACTCTGCAGCTCCAACCTGGCCCAAGGAAAGTCTCCCATAGGGCTCAATGGCACTCTGCAGCTCCAACCCGGCCCAAGGAAAGTCTCCCATAGGGCTCAATGGCACTCTGCAGCTCCAACCTGGCCCAAGGAAAGTCTCCCATAGGGCTCAGTGGCACTCTGCAGCTCCAACCCGGCCCAAGGAAAGTCTCCCATAGGGCTCAATGGCACTCTGCAGCTCCAACCTGGCCAAAAGATAGTCACGATACCGAAGCTTGAATGAATTCAGAAATGGTGTAGTCTTTGTGAAAAATATGACTTTTTCGTGGAAGTTAACGAAAACCACAAAAAAGTCGTGTCATTTTACCAATATTATGGTCATTACGAAAATATGATTTTTTCATGAATGGGCCCCTTATTGTACCATAGTAAGCAGCAACTTGATTTTCCTGAGTTCTACAGATATAAGGGGTCATTTACTTTGTAAGAGCACCAAGGGAAGTAAATGGCGCAAAAACATTTCTGGCTTTTAAACTTCAGTGTATGATTTTGGAAGCCTCCCATAGGGCTCAATGGCACTCTGCAGCTCCAACCCGGCCCAAGGAAAGTCTCCCATAGGGCTCAATGGCACTCTGCAGCTCCAACCCGGCCCAAGGAAAGTCTCCCATAGGGCTCAATGGCACTCTGCAGCTCCAACCCGGCCCAAGGAAAGTCTCCCATAGGGCTCAATGGCACCCTGCAGCTCCAACCTGGCCCAAGGAAAGTCTCCCATAGGGCTCAATGGCACTCTGCAGCTCCAACCAGGCCCAAGGAAAGTCTCCCATAGGGCTCAGTGGCACTCTGCAGCTCCAACCTGGCCCAAGGAAAGCCTCCCATAGGGCTCAATGGCACTCTGCAGCTCCAACCCGGCCCAAGGAAAGTCTCCCATAGGGCTCAATGGCACTCTGCAGCTCCAACCCGGCCCAAGGAAAGTCTCCCATAGGGCTCAATGGCACTCTGCAGCTCCAACCTGGCCCAAGGAAAGTCTCCCATAGGGCTCAATGGCACTCTGCAGCTCCAACCCGGCCCAAGGAAAGTCTCCCATAGGGCTCAATGGCACTCTGCAGCTCCAACCCAGCCCAAGGAAAGTCTCCCATAGGGCTCAATGGCACTCTGCAGCTCCAACCTGGCCCAAGGAAAGCCTCCCATAGGGGTCAATGGCACTCTGCAGCTCCAACCCGGCCCAAGGAAAGTCTCCCATAGGGCTCAATGGCACTCTGCAGCTCCAACCCAGCCCAAGGAAAGTCTCTCATAGGGCTCAATGGCACTCTGCAGCTCCAACCCGGCCCAAGGAAAGTCTCCCATAGGGCTCAATGGCACTCTGCAGCTCCAACCCGGCCCAAGGAAAGTCTCCCATAGGGCTCAATGGCACTCTGCAGCTCCAACCTGGCCCAAGGAAAGTCTCCCATAGGGCTCAATGGCACTCTGCAGCTCCAACCCGGCCCAAGGAAAGTCTCCGATAGGGCTCAATGGCACTCTGCAGCTCCAACCCGGCCCAAGGAAAGTCTCCCATAGGGCTCAATGGCACTCTGCAGCTCCAACCCGGCCCAAGGAAAGTCTCCCATAGAGCTCAATGGCACTCTGCAGCTCCAACCCGGCCCAAGGAAAGTCTCCCATAGGGCTCAATGGCACTCTGCAGCTCCAACCCGGCCCAAGGAAAGTCTCCCATAGGGCTCAATGGCACCCTGCAGCTCCAACCCGGCCCAAGGAAAGTCTCCCATAGGGCTCAATGGCACTCTGCAGCTCCAACCTGGCCAAAAGATAGTCACGATACCGAAGCTTGAATGAATTCAGAAATGGTGTAGTCTTTGTGAAAAATATGACTTTTTCGTGGAAGTTAAGGAAAACCACAAAAAAGTCGTGTCATTTTACCAATATTATGGTCATTACGAAAATATGATTTTTTCATGAATGGGCCCCTTATTGTACCATAGTAAGCAGCAACTTGATTTTCCTGAGTTCTACAGATATAAGGAGTCATTTACTTTGTAAGAGCACCAAGGGAAGTAAATGGCGCAAAAACATTTCTGGCTTTTAAACTTCAGTGTATGATTTTGGAAGCCTCCCATAGGGCTCAATGGCACTCTGCAGCTCCAACCCGGCCCAAGGAAAGTCTCCCATAGGGCTCAATGGCACTCTGCAGCTCCAACCCGGCCCAAGGAAAGTCTCCCATAGGGCTCAATGGCACCTTGCAGCTCCAACCCGGCCCAAGGAAAGTCTCCCATAGGGCTCAGTGGCACTCTGCAGCTCCAACCTGGCCCAAGGAAAGTCTCCCATAGGGCTCAATGGCACTCTGCAGCTCCAACCCGGCCCAAGGAAAGTCTCCCATAGGGCTCAATGGCACTCTGCAGCTCCAACCTGGCCCAAGGAAAGTCTCCCATAGGGCTCAATGGCACTCTGCAGCTCCAACCCGGCCCAAGGAAAGTCTCCCATAGGGCTCAATGGCACTCTGCAGCTCCAACCCGGCCCAAGGAAAGTCTCCCATAGGGCTCAATGGCACTCTGCAGCTCCAACCCGGCCCAAGGAAAGTCTCCCATAGGGCTCAATGGCACCTTGCAGCTCCAACCCGGCCCAAGGAAAGTCTCCCATAGGGCTCAGTGGCACTCTGCAGCTCCAACCTGGCCCAAGGAAAGTCTCCCATAGGGCTCAATGGCACTCTGCAGCTCCAACCCGGCCCAAGGAAAGTCTCCCATAGGGCTCAGTGGCACTCTGCAGCTCCAACCTGGCCCAAGGAAAGCCTCCCATAGGGCTCAATGGCACTCTGCAGCTCCAACCCGGCCCAAGGAAAGTCTCCCATAGGGCTCAATGGCACTCTGCAGCTCCAACCCGGCCCAAGGAAAGTCTCCCATAGGGCTCAATGGCACTCTGCAGCTCCAACCCGGCCCAAGGAAAGTCTCCCATAGGGCTCAATGGCACTCTGCAGCTCCAACCCAGCCCAAGGAAAGTCTCCCATAGGGCTCAATGGCACTCTGCAGCTCCAACCTGGCCCAAGGAAAGTCTCCCATAGGGCTCAATGGCACTCTGCAGCTCCAACCCGGCCCAAGGAAAGTCTCCCATAGGGCTCAATGGCACTCTGCAGCTCCAACCCGGCCCAAGGAAAGTCTCCCATAGGGCTCAATGGCACTCTGCAGCTCCAACCCGGCCCAAGGAAAGTCTCCCATAGGGCTCAATGGCACTCTGCAGCTCCAACCCAGCCCAAGGAAAGTCTCCCATAGGGCTCAATGGCACTCTGCAGCTCCAACCTGGCCCAAGGAAAGCCTCCCATAGGGCTCAATGGCACTCTGCAGCTCCAACCCGGCCCAAGGAAAGTCTCCCATAGGGCTCAATGGCACTCTGCAGCTCCAACCCGGCCCAAGGAAAGTCTCCCATAGGGCTCAATGGCACTCTGCAGCTCCAACCCGGCCCAAGGAAAGCCTCCCATAGGGCTCAATGGCACTCTGCAGCTCCAACCCGGCCCAAGGAAAGTCTCCCATAGGGCTCAATAGCACTCTGCAGCTCCAACCCGGCCCAAGGAAAGTCTCCCATAGGGCTCAATGGCACTCTACAGCTCCAACCCGGCCCAAGGAAAGCCTCCCATAGGGCTCAATGGCACTCTGCAGCTCCAACCCGGCCCAAGGAAAGTCTCCCATAGGGCTCAATAGCACTCTGCAGCTCCAACCCGGCCCAAGGAAAGTCTCCCATAGGGCTCAATGGCACTCTGCAGCTCCAACCCGGCCCAAGGAAAGTCTCCCATAGGGCTCAATGGCACTCTGCAGCTCCAACCCGGCCCAAGGAAAGTCTCCCATAGGGCTCAATGGCACTCTGCAGCTCCAACCCGGCCCAAGGAAAGTCTCCCATAGGGCTCAATGGCACTCTGCAGCTCCAACCTGGCCAAAAGATAGTCACGATACCGAAGCTTGAATGAATTCAGAAATGGTCGTAGTCTTTGTGAAAAATATGACTTTTTCGTGGAAGTTAAATAAAACCACAAAAAAGTCGTGTCATTTTACCAATATTATGGTCATTACGAAAAGTTCTATAAATTAGAAAAAATATGATTTTTTCATGAATGGGCCCCTTATTGTACCATAGTAAGCAGCAACTTGATTTTCCTGAGTTCTACAGATATAAGGGGTCATTTACTTTGTAAGAGCACCAAGGGAAGTGCAAAGCGTGCTCCTTACTGTTCATTTAAGAATCATTGTGTGGCTGCCTTATTCAACTAACTGCAGGTCTGACATTCGTCAGGGTGTTGGGAGCAAGGAAGTCCTGTCCTTACTGCCTGCCATAGGGCAATTTTGCAAAGTGCAGAAAACATGGCAGATCTGTTTATAGAATGTGATATGCCTATTAAATTTGCAATTGGTCTTCATAATTTCTTTTTTTAATAGTTTTTGCATTATATGCCTTCATCTTCTACATCTTTCCAGCTTTCAAATGTGGGTCACTAACCACAGCAGCCAACAAACTATTGCTCTATGAGGTTACAATTTTATTATTATTGTTACACTTTATTGCTTACCTTTCTATTTAGGCCCTCTTCTATTCACATTTCAGTCTTTTGTTCAAACCTCTGCCTGGTTGCTAAGGTAAACAAATTTGTTAAATTTGGTAAACTTTCTTCCACAGTCGGAAGTGGTCGTTAAACAGTTTCCATGTTTGCCCATATTAAATTCGCGCAAAGGCTAATTTGTTCTCACAGAGGCATACATTAAATTTCCCATTTTCCATCCCCATCCCAAATTTCCTATTGCAATTTACATTCATTATTTATTTTTTTTGTCCCAAAATATCAAGGGAAAAAGAACTGTCAATATGAATGAAATTTGTCATACCAGCAGATGGTCAGTTTCTGACCTTGATGGTGTCAAGGAAGTTTTATTCATTGAGACCCATTTGGTGTAATTGTACAATATATTCTGAAGCTGTCCTGATATTATGCGGGAATTCTAAGAAAATGCTGCATTATAGGTAATAATTGCAAAAATTGCACTTTGCATCCTGCATTGTGTTTAGAACCAACCCTTTATATACTGTATCTCCTAAATGGAAAGTAAGAGGGGTTTGTGTGCAGCTGGGTGTGACAGGGGTGGATCAAGGTGTGGCCTCAGGGCCGCCAGCAGGCGGCACAGGGGGGCACGATCGTCCCGGGCCCAGAGAAGGGGGGGACCTGGTCGTGCTAAACTTTTCTGGTTAGCTGGAGCCCCTTTAATCAAATACGGGTCCAGTCCACCCCAACATTGGGCATCTTAAATTTCATAGTGGTCAGCAGCTTATCTGATTGGTTGCGTCCCGTGCATACATGTGACGTCAGTACGCACAGGGCACAACCTTATAAGAGGGCCTGTAGCATTGAGACAAAAGGAAGAAGATGCCGGAGGAGTCGCAGAAGGAAGTCCCCATCAAAGTTTAAAGGTAAGTCCCACTTAACACCAATGCCACCCACTGTCCACCAATGCCACCCCTGGCCACCAGTACTTTTAGGGGGCCCTGGCCACGGGTGCTTTTATGGGGCCCTGGCCACCGGTGCTTTTATGGGGCCCTGGCCACCGGTGCTTTTAGGGGGCCCTGGCTCCCTAAAACAAATAAAATGATTTTAAAACAAAATTAGACATTCTCTAAAGAGGAGACATCAGAACGCTTTGATCAAGGAGAGCCCAGCAAGCACTTTTAGGGGGAAATTTATCAGTGTTCAAGTGTGGCTTTTTTTCACAGTTTGAGTTTTTTAGCACTAAAACGTGCACAATTCATGTTATGGTTCAAAGACTCAAATGTCTGGTATGTATTTAGTAGAAAAAAAACAAAAACTTTGCCATCTGAAAGCTTGCGAGTTCCTATAGAAGTCAATGGGAATAGTCCAAGGCAAAGTCAAGCCATATTTTCAGAATTTCAGAGTTTTATTTGAGTTTGTAAAGGAGTTTACCACATTAAAAACCAGGTGAGCATTCGATATGCAAGGTTATTCAATTTAGAAAAATAAACTCAAATTCATGAACTGGAAAATTGATAAATAAGCCCATTAAAGCCAAACATTTTGTTGTGCAGTAGAAATACCGCAGCCCTACAATCCCCCGGTCTATTTTAGGCTCCTTTGTGATTTAACTGCAAGTTAAACGCTGGCTAATCAGTTAGTCTATAGCTCTTTATCCTTGAAGCTTTATTTTCCTAATTATTTCAGCACAGTTCTGGCATACTGTAACACTGGGAAGGCTGCTGATGGCAGGAGGTTTTTTTTTATTAAAAACAAATGGCAAAACGAAGAACAAAGTTAACTTCACTCACTATTATAGGAAAAATATCCATTTTATGTGTGAAGAGTTTGCTTCCGTTTATTTAGCTGCTGGAGAGCCAAGGGACCCTTTGTACTGATAAAAAAAAGAAATGGATACATGACCATTATTTCACGTAGATTCACATTATTCCATTTGTTTGTTTCTTTGGGGCAGAATTACTAATCCACGAATCCGAATCCCGAAAGGGAAAAAATTGTATTTGAAACGAAAATCTTGCGACTTTTTCGTCGCCGTCACGATTTTTCGTATTTGTTGCGACTTTATCGTATTTTGCGCGAGTATTCCGTCGCCTTCGCGATTTTTTCGTATTGAGTGATAGTAAATGGCGGAAAAACCAATCCGATTTTTTCGCGATGGCGGCAGAAAAGTCGCGAAAAATATATACGAAAAAGTCGCGAAAAATAAACGAAAAAGTCGCGATGGCGGGCGAAAAAATTGCGGGACATAAGAAAAAGTCACGGCGGTGATGAAAAAGTCGCAAAAATACTGATCATTACGAAAAACCGCATTCGGACGCATTCGGACAGTTCGTGGATTAGTAAATCTCCCCCTTTGTGTGCTCTTTATATTAGGGATGCACCAAATCCAGGATTCGCCAAAATTCTGCCTTTTTTGCCAGGATTCAGCCAATTCTATGCTCCTGGCCGAACCGAATCAGAATCTTTGAAATCATGTGACTTTTTGTCACATAAACACGGAAGCTGAAAATTTGCCACACCCTCTTTAATCCTTCCGTATCGTAATTTTTATATACAAATTAGGATTCGGCTCTGCCAAATCTTTTACAAATCATTCATTTACACAATGCCATCTGACAAATGATACGGCACCACTCCATTAGGGCTTTGGCACATGGGGAGTTTAGTCGCCCGCGACAAATCTCCCTGTTCACGGGCAACAATATCTCCCCGAAATGCCATCCCACCAGCGAAAATGTAAATCGCGGAAGTTTCCTCTCAAGGCAACTTCCGCGATTTCACTGAAATCGCGCCGCGTATGTCATAATATAACATTTAATAATTACATCTACATTATATATGTAATTATCTCCCCGTGTGCCAGAGCCCTTATATCAGAAAACTACTCAGCAGTGTATTGTTGTAAAGGAGAAGGAAAGGCATTTAGATAGATAGCTAACAGATTAGCCACATTAGTGCCACCTAGAATGCTATATTTATTCAGAAAAAAGCTTTACCATACCTGAGTAAAGAGCCCTAGAAGCTCACTCTGTTTGTTTATGATAGCAGCTGCCATTTTAGCTTGGTCTCCGTAGCTTCCTGCTGCAGCTCTAGCTGTTGGTAGCTCAGATTACACATTCTGATTGGAGGGGGAGTAAATTCTTATGAATTTTTAAGGGAGGGGGGAGCAGAAGAAGGAGGAGAGAGCTGCTTAGAATGAGGAATGAGGATTTTTTCTGATACTGAAGAACATGTGTACACAAAGGAAGACAAGCAATACTGTGTTTCTTTTGATAGAGGACTCAGTGCAGAATTTCTGTGAGTGCTTATGGCTGTATTTACATAGACTTTCTGATATAGCTTACTTAGTTTTTACCTTTCCTTCTCCATTACGGAGAAACCATACCTAAGAGGTTTTCAAGGGTTCTGACCTTGGTTATGCACTATTTGCCTACAAACCTGATTTAACAGACAATACTGGGGACAGGCCTAGCTATCTAGCCCAGTGCTGTCCAACTGGCGGCCCGCGGGCCACATGCGGCCCGCGACCCCCCTCTGTGTGGCGCCCCACCTGTCTGGCTGCTATGATGGCTTACTCTTGTGTAAGCTTTAAATGGTCTTTAAATGGTATCAGTACTGAGATTAACTGGCCCCCCTGCATGGCTCTCACCTCAGATTCAGGCTGTAATCCCTCTGTATTGTTTAAATATGTAATCCCCTGTGTTGTTCACACCTTTTAATCTCTGCATTGTTCACCCCCTGCAGTGTTCACACCTCAGGCTCAGGCTGTAATCACCCCCATTGTTCCCCTGTTCACACCTCAGGAGCAGTAGAAACCCACAAATAATCCCTGCACACTACAAAAAGGACATATACTGAGGTGGTACTTCAATTAAAAAGTTTTTTTAATATATAGTTATTGTGCAGACTGTAGGAGCAGTGCCAGCATTGTGTCACTGTAGGCTGCCTGTGTGTGCCATACACACAGGCATCATAGGGCAAGCAGAGTATGGCACACACAGGCAGGGTAGGGCAGGCAGAGTATGGCACACACAGGCCAAGTATGGCACAAACCAGCCAAGAATGGCACACACAGTGAAAGTATGGCACACAGGCAGGGTAGGGAAGGCAGAGTATGGCACACACAGACAGGGTAGGGCAGGCAGAGTATGGCACACATAAGCAGGGTAGTGGAGGCAGAGTATGGCACACACAGGCAGGGTAGGGCAGGCAGAGTATGGCAGGTTTTTGCTGTACTACAACCATTAATATGGGTATGGTCATGTGATAACATGGGTGTGGTTTCAAGTGGGTGCGGTTTCAAAAAGGGGAGTGGTCAAAACTGGCTTCCATTATCGGCCCTCCGCCACGTACGTTGGAAAAATTCCGGCCCTCGGTACAACAGAAGTTGGACAGCACTGATCTAGCCAATACCATGGTGGCATTCAGTAGCATCAGGGAACTTCTTACCATCACAAATTGTTGCACTGGTGCGTGTTTTTGTGTTTTTATTAATATTCTAAATTCAAAAGATGTAACATCAAGCTTCCTTGGAAACGCCAGGTACATCAGCTAGTAGAGTATTTCTGGCTATTATCTACAGCAGACAGCTTTTGTCTCTGTTACCTTTTTTTTTATTCTACTTTTCTACTTATTTCTAAATATTCTAAAGATGTAACATCCAATTTCCTTGGCAACGCCAGGTACATCAGCTAGCAGAAAATTTCTGGCTATTATCTATGGCAGACTTTTTTTTTATTCTGAATGTTCTACTCCTCTAATTGGCTACAGAATGACGTTTTGTGGAATGGAGGAATACTTTATAAATTTTGTGCTCAAGCTTTTCTGTCAAGGATTACACAGTACTTATAGCTAATTCTTGTATTTGGCTTTGGGTTGTCTAGCTCTGCCATATACAAAGACAGATAAAAAGGACAGTTTGCAGGGGGTAGGTGCAAGTTGGAAGAGGGCTGGTTAGGGTCAGATGTAGGTAGACTTCTTGTTGACTAGCACAGTGGTCCCCAAACTTTTTTGCACCACGGACCAGTTTCAAGCAAGACAATTTTTCCAAGGACCAGGGATGGGGGGGTGCAACTAGTGCATAGTATGTAATTTAATTATTACATATATAATGTAGATGTAATTATTAAATGTTATATTATTATTATTATTATTATTATTATTACATACAGCTTAATAAAGTACTTTGGTCCTTGTCCTGATCAGTAGAAAGCTTCCTGGGCTTCGCATAGATGTTGTCATGGCTGTGTAACACATCTGGGAGTTGGGATCACAGGTTATTGGGACCAGAGGTGGCACACAATTCAGCACACCGGTGGTTGGGGACCCCTGGACTAGCACATCACTAGCACTTAGGTTTCTTTATTCTTGGTATATTGGAGCTGGGTTTTTTTTGCTGTTATAAAAAGCAAATCCCAGGGGAATGGTGGCCATGGAAGTACATTTAAATAATGGTTTATCCACTCTTAATAGTAAGAGATAAAGGAAATGGAGATTATATTTGGAGCACAAGAGAATGAAAGCAGTGTTTCTCCAAGCTATGATGACTAATAAGTAAATATCAATGATTAATTGTTTCCACAGTGCACAAGTTGGGGGGATGTAAGGTTCTTTGAAAAATACATATCTAATTAAATGAATCCCGAGGGGTCTGCGGGCTCATGTTTTCCCCTCAGATTTTTGGATCTGTGTGCATTGCAACTAATGAACGTGGTGGTTGAATGGGAATTTTTTAAGGACATTGATAAGGAGATTTTGAAATTACAGTTCCAATTAGAACAATATAAGTCTAATAACGATTTTGATTGGGCATATAAGGAGCTAAAATTAAAACTGATTAATTCAAGCAGTTTTTGAATGAAAAAAGAGAAAGCTATTGCAATATAAAACAGACTTAGAAATGAATGAGTGTACAAATAGCCAAAAAAGCTTATTGATGTGACTGTACAGGGGTTCAGGCATATCAATAAGCTTTTTGGAGTATAGAGTCACGGGGCGGGGGGAGAGGGGTGCGTGCATTCAGAGGTCCATGGCGGAGCGCTCATGATTCCTGGTGGGGAACAGCCAGGGCCCATCAGGTTTTTTCCAGGTGTCGGCCCAGCCCAACCCTGTATAGATCAAAATAAAACTGAGAAATGTTGGCATTGCTAAATAATGTTAGTAAATGTTCTACTTAGTGGTAGATATGAGAATAGCACCCAAGCAGAAGAGATAGGAGACAGCCAAGTCACAACTGAAATAACAGCTTCCATAACTTGGAAATAATAGCTTATCTAAAAGCAGTTCTATTGTAAAGTGCTGGCTCTTTCTAAAACAGGGGTCCAGTTCATGGCTACTCAGAGTGTTGGAGGGCCGGACCGCCATCATCAGCACCCCCCGTGGTCAAACTATGGTCTGCTCCGGCATTCTCTTCCAGCACTCCCACCAACCTGCCTCTCCACCTCCCCCCATGCGCTCCGTCCGTCTGTCCACCCTCCTGTGCTCCGTCAGTCCACCCTCCTGCTGAGTCCTACCTCTTCCAGCTCCCCCCAGTCTTCCGTTCATCTTCCCAGAGAGAGTCCTCTTTCTGTAACCGCCGTCCATCCTCCCTCTCAGCTCCCCTGTCCCACTCCCCTCCGAGTTCTCTCTCTCCGCTGCCAGGGGTGAGGACAGAGTGGGGGGCTGGTTTAATTAACCTGGGGGGGCCGGATCCGGCCTGCACGCAGTAGTTTGAGGACCCCTGTTCTAAAAGCTCAGGATCAGGCACAATGACCTAAGATAGCTGCCTACTCGCCAATATTACACCTATAAAAGATAAATAAATTGGTTTAAGAAGAAAATTTGAAACAGTAGACTGGATGGTGATAAAAAAAAAACTACACCATAAAAATAAGACAGAATAATTTTAGATAAAAATGAACTAGGAAAAAACCTCCAGGAGAGTCGATACCTTAGGACACACTAAAAAGGCCTATAGCAGAGCCTTACATACAGATCGAACTGAATGGCTTCAAAAGTATAGGCAACTATCTGTAAAAGAAAACAACTTCTCTCAACTGATAATGACATGTGGAGTTGAAAATAATATTATAAGACCAATACTCGAAAAATACTGGCCAATAAGATGAAATCATAATGATCTAGGGAGTTTTTCGACACCTAAAATGGCAAAAATATATTGATGTAACTGGAATCTAAAAGATGTAATTTCATGAGGTAATTTCCACAGGGAAAAAAGAAATACAGTAGTGAAGAGTTCCTATCCATGTGGTAGATATAAATATTGCCCAGAGATGTTTTGGGCAGATTTGAGCATACATAGTGAATTAACGATTACATCATTGCGATAGTTTGGGATTCATTTATTGTATTAAATGTCCAGACTACTTGAGTAACAGACTACTTGAACTCAGCTTCCTCCTTGGTCCAGACTTTAACCTGGTAAGGGCCGTTGGGCCTTGACAATGGTGAAGATTCGCTGTCTATGGGGTGCCTGTTCCTGTCTATAAGAACATACAGCAGGCCTTAAAGGAGAAGGAAAGGTAATAACTAAGTAAGCTTTATCAGAAAGGTCTATGTAATAACAGCCATAGCACTCACAAAAACGCTGCACTGAGTCCTCTATCAAAAGAAACACAGGATTTCTTGTCTCCTTTTTTGTAAACATGTTCTTCGGTATCAGACTTCCTCTCTCAGAAAAATCTTTCATTACTGGGGCCAGAGTCTGCACAGTTCTCTCCACTCTCCCCTCTCCTGCTCCCCCCTCCCTTAGGAATGTGTAATATGAGCTATAACGGCTAGAGCTGCAGCAGGAAGCTTTGAAGACCAAGCTAAAATGGCAGCTGCTATCTTAAACAAACAGAAGAGCTTCTAGGGCTCTTTACTCAGGTATGGTAATGGTTTCTGCAGAATAAATATATTGTTCAAAATGACTTTCCTTCATCTTTAAGCGCACTTGACAGTGGGGTTAGCTTTTTAAAAAGCAGTGTCCAAGTAATTTGAATAAAAAGACCACAGAACCACACTAATAAACCCACTTGTGTTGCACACAGACAATGAGAAATTGGGATTGTTAGCTCTGACATGGACAATTATAATAGTCCAGCAAAGATTTAAAAAAAAAAGAAAAACCTTGCTCTTTCTTATTTGAACAAAAATTCTATTTCCAAGACAAGTGTTTGAGACATCTACTCTCTGAGGAATAAAAGTACAGCTTGAAAGCTTGCACTATAAAATAAACTCAGCCGACAAACCAAAGTGTAATCAAATACTACAGTGTTCAGCATTTAACTTGTCCAAGTCCCAGAGAGATAAAATCCTGACCCATTAGCAAACATGCTGGTGATATACAGCTCAGCTCTGCACAGAATCTACTTTCGATAAGGGATTTTTTTCTGCTGCAGTTTCAGAGATCTGCCAAGTTTTGTAAAATGTTACTCCAATAGTTAGGTACAGAGAGGATTGTTGAGAAAAAAAAAACCCTTGTGAGTGTAGGCCCTGTGCCCCTTCTTACTATGGGGGAGCAGGTATACTTTATACTTGGCGTGCCTCCACCCAGGGTAGGGACAGGTTGAACTGTAACACCCCTCCCTGGGAAACTCTGTACAGTCCTCCTTGTGTATGGACTCCCTGCAACTCCCGGGACCTTGCCCCCCTTGGGGTGGTTGCTTACCAGGCAGTTGAGGATCCAATCCTTGCGGAATTAACCAAGACACTGGAAGTGCTGATTAACCAGATGAACTTGTTTATTGTATTCACACAGAGTATCCAGTAGTATATCATGCAGGTTCAGGTGCTTTCTCCTTACATCTCTCTGGAGACCCTCTCACTTAGGCCTATTCCCCGGTACTAACACCAAGAGATCCTTTCTTAGAGTTGTCCCAGCTACTTACGCCAGAACACCCTCTCTTAGGGCTCTCCCCGGTACTCCCACCAAGAGACACTCCCTTTGGACTCTCCCCAGTACTTACGCCAAGAATACCCTTTGCTTAGGCAAATCTCCTTTCTGTGGTCCCTAGCTACCACCTGAGCTGGCCACTTAGTGTACCTGAACTCCGCCCAGTAATGCCGGGAGGTCCTAACCTCATTTATCTCCTGTTGGGGCTTCAGACTGCCCTTTCTAGATACTCTGTCTAACCTTTCACTCCTACAGTGACTATAACAGAATCTATCTGAACTCTATAACTGGAGCCTGTAGCTAGCCTCCTACAGAGGGGGGTCCCAGGACAAAAGACCTTACACAACATGTGTGCCATCCCATTTTATACTTCAACACACCTAGTGGTTACTGTTAGAACTGCAGGGAAACTCCCTTTTCACACACAAACAGCTAAGACCACCTTTAGGTGTCCATATCCCACAGGGCCACCCTCTGGTGCCTGTCTAAAAGGGAACCAAACATAAGGGGCCCAAATCTTGGGATCCCTACATGAGGTTTATTCAAGGCACTGATTTCTGGGCAAGGGGCAAACACTGTTTTTCCGTCGCCTTTACCCAGGCGAAGCCACTCCATGCCTATATGGACTGATTTCTGGGCAAGGGGCAAACACTGTTTTTACCGTCGCCTTTACCCAGGCGAAGCCACTCCATGCCTATATGGACTCCCAAAAATACACAAAGAAGGAGCCCCTTTGAGGCCAATTGTCAGCAGCATTAACTGTGTGACTTATAACATTGCTAAATATGTGGCCAACATCTTAGCCCCCTTAGTTGGAAACACAGTACACCACATTCAGAACTCCATGGACTTTGTCAAAAAAGTGAAGGAGTTAAAGCTGGAGATCGATGATACAATGGTGTCCTATGACGTAACATCTCTGTTCACATGCATACCCACTGCCGAGGCAATTGATACAGTGAGGAAACGGCTGAAACAAGACACCACCCTCAGCAGCAGAACAAAGCTGACCCCAGAACAAGTTTGTTCCTTACTGGACCTATGTCTCAATACCACTTACTTCAAGCACAAGGAAGTTTTCTATAGACAAAAACATGGCTGTGCCATGGGTTCGCCTGTGTCTCCAATTGTAGCGAACCTTTACATGGAAGAAGTGGAAAAGAAAGCCCTGGACACCTTCATGGGAACAACACCAAGTCATTGGTTCAGATATGTGGATGACACCTGGGTCAAAATTAAAGAACGCGAGGTTCCAGCCTTCACCAAACACATAAACTCGGTGGACAAAAACATCACGTTCACAAGGGAAGATGTGAAAGACAGCAAACTGGCTTTTTTGGACTGTGCTATAGTTATCAAAGAGGGGAGGGACCTGGATATTGAAGTATACAGGAAACCCACCCACACAGACCAGTACTTGCTGTTTGATTCCCACCACCCTTTGGAACATAAACTGGGTGTAATTAGGACTCTACATCATTGGGCTGAAACTGTGGCATCCAATGCAGAGGCTAAGGAGAAAGAATATAAACATCTAAAAGGAGCTCTGAAAACTTGTGGGTACCCAGACTGGGCCTTCATCAAAACCAAATCAAAGACCAACAGAAAGACCAGACCTACAAACAGAAGGGAGGAACACAGCAGGCGAAACAACATAGTCATCCCATATGTTGCTGGAACATCGGAAAAACTTAGGCGAATTTTCAACAAACATCGCATTCCTGTGTTTTTCAAACCCAGCAACACCCTGAGACAAAAGCTGGTGCACCCGAAAGACCCAACACCCAAGCACATGAAAAGTAATGTGGTCTATGCTGTCCAGTGTAGTGAAGAGTGCTCAGACTTATACATTGGGGAGACAAAACAACCTCTCTGTAAGAGAATGGCCCAACATAGGCGGGCAAACTCCTCAGGACAAGACTCAGCGGTCTATCTACACCTCAAAGAAAAAGGTCACTCTTTTGAGGACAGTAACGTGCAATGGAACCATTGTGATTGGATGCCTGTGACTCTACTACCATCAAGAGTTTAAATACCGGGGAATTCCCTACCAGTCATTTGAACTGAAGAAGCCACTCAGA
Organism: Xenopus tropicalis; assembly: GCF_000004195.4. Lineage (NCBI taxonomy): Eukaryota > Metazoa > Chordata > Amphibia > Anura > Pipidae > Xenopus > Xenopus tropicalis. The sequence goes on along the minus strand of NC_030683.2, from coordinate 114,838,061 downwards.
TGAGTGGTGAAACGGTTTCAAGAAAAACTCAGAAAAGTCCAGTTGTTTTAGACTTAATTCTACTAGATACTGTTTTTCATTATGTTTTTAGGCAGCACAGGAAGAGGTCGCCAAGCGAGCAGATCTGATATCCCCACCTATAGGTGGGCAATTTCGGGCCAATTCAGGCTAATTCGGGCCCCCAAATTACTCATTCCTGGTTTCTGATTCTTGGTCTGTTTCAGACTTCTGGTTTGATGCCTTCCCAGATCCTGGCTATTTGTGGACTTAAGTATTCTGAATCCATATCCCAGCTAAATCTTGTTTTGGTTATTCCATATTCAGATTCCTCTTTAGACTCTTTTAGACTTTCCGGAACGTCTGCAACATTGCAGATTTGAGGTTTGGGCAAAACAAAAATGCCACACTGAGACCAGACAAGAGGTGTGGGAAAAAAAGTTTTTTTTGTGTTTATTTTTAAAGAGCAAGATGTTAAGCAAACACAGAATTCTGATGCCAAAACTTAAGATGGTTCATGACAAGGACATATTTCACATTTTTACAGTGAGAAAAATCCACTTCAGATAGGTATTCAGTAATATAAAAGAAGACTATCAAATTTGCAGAATCCCCAGTAAATATGTCTCTTCTCCTCTTCAGAACTGAAAAAAAGCTTTAGATTGTTTCAAAAGGATATACTCTGCACTGTTTCTGGTTCCCAAACCTGAAGGGAAGGTCAGAACTACCATAAACCTGAGATACCTATACAAGTTTATACAATGGCAGAAATTCAGGATGCAACTCATAAGGTCAGCAGTAAATTTCCTCTCATTGTCACCATAGGCCTGTAAGATGCATACCTGCACGTTCCATTTTATCATCTTATATGATAGGAAAACTCATTTTCTGCTTGATGACTTTTGACAACCCTTAAGCTTAGCTTTTCACCAGCTGCACAGAACTCACTGAGCATGTGCAGTGTCTCTGACACTCCTATCAAAATCCAAATGGGGAGATTACAACTTTGTAGGCCTTGATCAGTACTGTTATAAAGATGTTGAATTTTTAGGCAGATGCATAAAGTATATAAAATATGACATTTCCAGCCATATTCATTTTTAGGCTTTACTCCCACATTTCAGCAATACACAAAAGAGGTGTGTAGAAAACTCTAGCAGACCAGCTCAGTGGGAACATAATTATGACAGGTGAATGGTCTCTCAACCACCAATTTTTCATGTAATAATACACAGGTGGGATGCACTGCAGCTGGATCTGATGGCAACAAGGAAACACAAGAAATGCAAGATCTTCTGCTCCATCTATCGGAAAGCTAAGCCAATACACCGGCATGCCCTTTTCATCTGCAAACTAGGTTAATAGGTTAAAAACCAATTCCCAATCCACATTCAATTCCAGGCAGTAGCGCTTGGATTCTCTCAGCACCCTGAGTCAGTCACTGAGTTCAGTTGCTTTTATATATGGCTGGTGGTATCTGCAGTTAAAGGTATAGTTCATTATAGTTTAGTACAATATACAATGGTAAATTCTTAGCTATTCCTCAACTGGTCTAATTTATAAAAAATTTTTTACATTATTTTGTTTCCTCTTCTGACTCCTAGCTTTCAGATAGGAGTTACTGACCCCCCCCCAGGAGCTTAACACCTATTCTCTGTGAGGCTACCCTTTAACTGTTCTTGTCACTTTTTATTACTTATCTCATACCTCCCAACATTTGAAAAATGAAAAGAGGGACAAAAAGATTTGGTGCGCGCATCGCAGCAATTTCTTGACCACGCCCCCTTTTGTGACCACGTCCCCAAATACCACACCCCTTTTTTTCAAAATATACTCCTTTTATATAGTTGAAATGGTGGGATCAGACGCAAATGTGCTATACCCTCATACTGTTCTACCTAAGGAAAACAATACAGCAACTCCTCTCAAATATAGAGAGAAGGCATATGTGAGTTATAACTAAGTACCAGTTTTGCCCCCCCATACACAGTGCCCCCAATGGTCCAATAGACAGTATCCCCCATACACAGTGCCTCCCATACACAGTACCCCCATACACAGTGCCCCCATAGACAGTACCCCCAAAGACAGTACCCCCATAGAAAGCGCCCCCAATTGACCCCATAGACAGTGCCCCCAATTGACCACATAGACAGTAGCCCCCATACACAGTGCCCCCATAGAAAGTACCCCCTTACACAATGCCCCCATAGTAAGTGCCCCCAATTGCCCCCATTCACATTAGCCCCCTTACACAGTAGCCCCCATACACAGTAGCCCCCATAGACAGTACCCCCATACACAGTGCCCCCCATAGACAGTACCCCCACAATAAAATTTTTACATTTTGCTCTCATAAGGAGCACTGGGGACCTCTCCACTCCCTTTGCTGATTTACAGATTATCACCCCACTCCCCCATAAGGCTATCCCAACTTGACTACTGTAACCTGCTGCTAACCAGCCTCCCTAACTCCCATCTTTCTCCCCTACAGTCTATATTAAACACCGCTGCCAGAATTCTCCTCCTCTCACCCAGGAGAGTTCAGGCCCTTCCCCTGCTAAAGGCCTTATTGTGGCTTCCTGTTAAACAAAGAATAGTTTACAAACTCCTTCTCTTAACCTTCAAAGCCCTCCATTCCTCTGCCCCTCACTACATCTCTTCCCTGGTGTCTCCGCACGTTCCTGGCCGACTCCTTCGTTCCTCGCAGAGCAACCGTTTGGTTGCGCCCCCAACTACTACAGCTGTTTTCCGCCTTAAACCTTTCTGCCCTGCTGCCCCTTACATTGGGAATGCCCTCCCTGATTTCCTCCGGAGAGAATCCTCCCTCAGTCTTTTTAAAACTAAACTTAAAGACTCCCTTTTGGAGCACTCACCCAGCACCTGATCTGGGAACTGGCACTTATATTGTAGTGTCACCCACTGTGACCTACAGCACTTATATTTGCCTATTTGTATCTGTAAGTTCCCCTCCCATATAGATTGTAAGCTCTACGGGGCAGGGACCTCCTTCATCTTGTGTTTCTGACTCTTATTGCAACTGCACCTTGTATTTATTTGTATTTATTGTTGTACTTTGTATTTATCCATTATCTTTAACCTCCTGTCTGTATTAATGAATAACCTACTGTACAGCGCTGGGTACATAAGTAGCGCTTTATAAATAAAGATATACATACATATACAAGAAGTATTGCTGCTGGTCTTTAATATATAACGGCCGCCTTAATTGCAAACCATTCTGCGTTTAGTTCTAACAATAGCAAGTAACTAATTAGCTAACGTCTGGAGTGTCTTGTTGCATTTTATTATTGGGTTTATGGGTAGATTTTTACATCTACATTCTGTAGAGACCGCTGCACATCGCCTCCATAGTAATGGCAAGGCGTCAGCGGAAGTAGGTTAGAACACATGGCAGACGAAGCCAGAGGAAGTGACGTCGCCCGATTCCAAGATGTCAGGCACTGGGGAAACCACATGGAGAAATCCCGCAGAGGATGAGGAGGAAGATGAAGGTATGGAAGAGTCGGGCAGCGAGGATGAAGATGACGAGGGTGATATTATGGAAGAAGAGGAGGACGATGAGAAGGACAAAGGGCCCAAGCGGGTCTATTTGCCCGGGATGGAGCCTCTTAAGGAGGGAGAAGAGCTGGTGATGGACCAGGAGGCGTATGTACTGTATCACCAGGCACAGACAGGTAACGCTCCCTTCTGCTCCCCGGTGTTGGGATCCCTTATAGGGGAGCGGTCGGGCAGGGAGGGGAGCGGCGGGAAGTTCAGCGCACAGTCCCGGGCTCTTTAAAGGGCAAGTTACCATGCAAGCTTACCAGCCTGGTCATTTTATAATGATATCTTTAATATATGTTTATAAGTATATAAATAATTCCAACGTGTTCCACAGCACTTTCCATAGGTTATATCTACAGTTATTAGGAATGACTTAACTTGCCGGTATGTGTTGGGGGAGGGGGGCACAGGGGGAACATGCAGATAATGCCCTGGCTGGAATCAAACCTGGGACCCCAGCAATGTCAACTACAAAACTATACTACACGGTTGTCTTGTAGTTTTTTGCTTCTTTGTATGAAAATTAAATGGTTTCTTTTTTTATTGTGTTATAGGTGCACCATGTTTAAGTTTTGATGTCATCCGTGATACCCTGGGGGAAAATCGCACAGATTACCCGCTGACTATGTACCTCTGCGCTGGTACTCAGGCCGACTCTGCTCAAGGCAACAGGTACTAGAAATAGATTATGTACAGGGGTACATAAGCATCATCTGATTTTCTAAGTCTCAAAAGTAGATGAAGAAAACCTCGTTTAACAAATTGATCAATTATATATGGTCGTGTATTTATTGGGGGAAAAAAAAGAATGCAATAACATATCTGCAGTAACATATAATATCAAACATTTGAAATGAACCCCATAAGGCTGCCCAGCTGGGGGCCCACTAGACTTCCAAGTGATTTTTATGGCTCCAGTTTGCCAAATGGCTTTTTGACATTGTCATTTTACTATAATCTGGCCTTTGACCAACACTTCTTTGGCCTGTAGTTCATGCAGTATCAGACTGACTGACTGTCAATATCTGACTGACACTTAGTAGGCAGCTGTTCATTTTAGCAGCTGTAAAGCAATTACTCAAGCCAAGGTCTGCAGAACAGAACTGATGTCTTCTGACTTTGGTCAAGTTGTCTTGTCTTTGTATCTTTTATTCACCAGAACTTACTGTCAGTTCTACAGTACCTGAGAATCCACCCAGCCTGTATAAGGAAGTGTAACTCTTTTTCCTCTCTTTCTTATAGGATGCTGGTAATGAAAATGTACAATTTGCACCGTACAAGCAAGGAAAAGAAAGATGATTCCGATTCTGAAAGCAGTGACAGTGGCGAAGAAGAGGACGAGGAAGAAAAGAAGCCTCAGTTAGAGCTCGCTATGGTGCCTCATTATGGTGGCATTAATAGAATTCGCGTAAGTCGGGTTGTGTTCTCATATTTGTTTTTGTCTTTATAACTTTGCCATGTTTAGGAAAAGATATACAGGTATGGGACCTGTTATCCAGAATGCTCAGGACCTGAGGTTTTCTGTAATTTGGATCTCAGTAAATCATTTAACCATTAAATAAACCCAATAGGGCTGTTCTGCCCCCAATAAGGGGTAATTATATCTTAGTTGGGATCAAGTACAGGTACTGTTTTATTATTACAGAGAAAAGGGAATCATTTAACCATGAAATAAACCCAATAGGGCTGTTCTGCCCCCAATAAGGGGTAATTATATCTTAGTTGGGATCAAGTACAGGTACTGTTTTATTATTACAGAGAAAAGGGAATCATTTAACCATTAAACCCAATAGGGCTGTTCTGCCCCCAATAAGGGGTAATTATATCTTAGTTGGGATCAAGTACAAGCTACTGTTTTATTACAGGGGAAAAAAGGAAATAATTTTTAAAAATGTAAATAATTTGCTTACAAGTCTATGGGAGATTGCCTTCCTGCAAATTGGAGCTTTTTGGATTACAGGTTTCCTGATAGCAGATCCTATACCTGTATACACTAAACTAGGAAGTGCTGCCCTATTGCGACCTCTGCTGTGGTATACAATACTGTTGTTAGTAGTTTTATTTGTAAATGTCAGACCTGGAATGCTCTGCAACATTAAAGGGAAACAAAATGTTAAAAAAGTGATAATCTAATATATATTTATATACGAGTAGATCCATATATGTGGTATACAAGCAAATGTGAGCTTTTAACTACTTCTGTTTGTTATATTATCATTGGTTTGTCTCTGCTTTTAGGTATCTACAATGGGGGAAGTACCCGTGGCTGCTGTCTGGTCAGAGAAAGGGCAAGTGGATATTTATGATCTAAGGAAGCAACTGTCGGCTGTGTCAGACTCTCAGGTGCTCGCTGCTTTTCTGAAGGAGGAACAAGCCAAAATCAAACCAGTGTTTTCTTTCTCCGGGCACATGACCGAAGGGTTTGCAATGGATTGGTCTCCAAAAACAGCAGGTACACCATATCAAAGTTATCCAAAGTTTAAGCCTCAAATTCCCATGAGTTGTTATTGATTATAAAGGCTTGGTAAAAATGCCTAATGGTACATGAGCTGCTTTTAAAGGTTAAACATCAATAGTTTGATTCACTTAGTCTTCTACTTCCCTTTCACTACCTCTTTAGGGCGCTTGGTTACTGGTGACTGCAATAAGAACATCCATCTGTGGGATCCAAGAGAAGGGGGAACGTGGCATGTTGACCAGAGACCATTCACGGGCCATACTAAATCTGTTGAGGATCTTCAGTGGTCTCCTACAGAAGCCACGGTAAAGAACATACACTGTCTTATAGTTATTCTAGTGATTGTAATTTCTTTCGACCTGCGACCTTGTGCTCCTGTTCGCTGAAGACTCCACCAGCCCAGAGTATTTGTGTAGGAGCATCACACCCCCATCGTCTTCCTGTTCTTCGATTTTCTCTGCGACCCTGGTCTAAGTGTATATGCTCGGTAGAGAGAAAAGCTGAATGTAGAAGTACAAAGCTGGGTTTTCACTCTGCTGCATATGGGCACCTGGCTCAGGGCCACAGAAGACAGCCAAGAACAGGAAGAAGGTAATGGCAGCCACTAGTGATTATGCCTTAACTTTTCCTCTCTGCATCCTTTGACTATACACAACAAATATAATCTTCAAGACAAGAAGGGAGAAATGTAATATAAGTTGCCCGTGGACTTGCACAAAACACTGCAAGACCTTTAACCACTGCCTATTCCAGAGTAAAGGTGGCTGTAGAGGCAGATTTAAGCTGTTGTTTCGGCAGCTTATCTACTTGTGTATGGGGCCTACCTCTGATACCTTGGCGAAAATCGGCCACGTCAATAGGGAAGGTGTCATTTTCTCATCAGATTGTCCTTGTCCTAATGGCCGGTATCCCTGTCGTTAAATCACCCACCTTAGGTGGGCATATTGGGGAAAGATCTGCTCGGTGCCATCCTTGCCTAACAAGCAAGCTGTAGTCCTTTTCTACACTTTACAGTCTACTGGAATACGCTGGTCCTTAAAGTGATACTGACACCAGAAATGAAACCTTTTTTTATAACATTGTCATAACATTGCCTTTGCATGCTATTTATAATTTTGCCATAAAAGTATTTGTCCAAGCTTTTACATTCCCTGTCTGATCCCCTATGTTCCTCTATAAGGGGGCTGCCATATTTGTCCAGCAGGGGGCCGTTAGCATTAGAAGGGACAGTCAGGCTGGCAAAACAGTCAGGTTTTGGGATTTCAAGTAACAATTACTTACAAAAGCAAACCTATCAGCAAAAAATGATCAACATGACCTATAGGCAACTTTTCATGTAGATTCATATTTTAAAAAGTTGTTTTTTCGTGTCAGTATCACTTTAATGTTTATTAATAAGTAAGCAAAATCATGTACTGACAAAGTATCCTGTTGGCTTTTGGTTTAATAATTATGATTTGTTTTTTATGCTTTCATGTTAAATGTATAAGGGGCATCAAAAATAAATCTATCTGTTTAGGTGTTTGCCTCGTGCTCCGTTGATGCTTCCATTCGTATTTGGGACGTCCGAGCAGCCCCTAATAAAGCCTGCATGCTGACTGCCAGCCAAGCCCATGAGAGTGATGTCAATGTGATCAGCTGGAACCACCAAGAACCTTTCATTGTTAGCGGAGGAGATGATGGTGTCTTAAAGATCTGGGACCTTCGCCAGTTCCAGGTGGGTTATGGCCTGGGCATATATATGTACAGATATACAATATATTAGGAACCATTAGATGCTGCTGTAAGAGAGGAGTCCATTGAAAGAGATTTGTCTACATGGATTGGTTACTGGAGCCAAGTTGGTTCTGGCTTTGTATATTGCTCCTGTGTGTGCACTTATTTCTTTTGCACCCTATGTTATATATTTGTCTCTGGCAACGCAGGCAAAAAGTTTATGGAATTGGATTGAAGGGATGAGCTATCAATACTTTAATAGTCCAAGTTCCCATTATTGCTTAGTCACGTGATGAGGTATTATTAATTGCTATGTATAAGCAAAATCTAAAGTCACAGATGGTTTCCAGCCTTGCTAATGCAGTGAAACTGGGTATTCATTTACATTTGCAAACAATCCAAAAAAGTAGAAATGTACTTCCATATACAGTAAAAGCCTTGAAGTTTGTGTATGTACATATTTTACATTTTTTTTCTGTACAAATATACAATTTTTATTTTTTTTTGGTTGGAATGATATATGTCATAAAAGGAACTGACTTCAATAACAAGTTTTCTACCCATAACAGAAAGGAGTGAGCGTTGCCAAGTTCAAACAGCACACAGCTCCAATCACGTCAGTAGAGTGGCACCCAACCGACAGCGGCGTCTTTGCAGCGTCGGGAGCCGACGACCAGATAACACAGTGGGATCTTGCAGTTGAAAGAGATCAGGATCAGGAGGCAGAAACAGAAGACCCAGCATTGGCAGGCATCCCTCCCCAGCTGCTGTTTGTCCATCAAGGAGAAAAAGACATTAAAGAACTTCATTGGCATCCCCAGTGCCCGGGAGTAGTCGTCAGCACAGCCCTGTCCGGCTTTAATGTTTTCCGTACGATCAGTGTGTGATGTTTTTACTGTCCCACTTGCTGCACAGAAACCTGCAGTTGATTCATGTTTTCTAACAAGTACTGAAAGGTTAACCATGGTCAAGAAACCACCATAACTTAAAAGACTGGAGACTGATAGTGGCCTGAATGGTATTGCAGCAGTAATAAATAGCATCACTGTGGCTTACAAAAATCACTCAGAAAATATTGGCAAGCTGTTGTTTTTCCTCATCAACAATGTCTGTTCTAATTAAGCTTGTGTGAATACTTCCCCATCACTCCGCTGCAAATCCTTACTAGCCCCTACACAGTGCTGACTGGCCAACATTTTAAACAGTCACTTTAAGTTTAGCTGAGCTTATACCTAAATGCAGCATATACTGACGATGGAACTACTGCAGCTGCAATAAGCAAATTTCTATTTGCGAATTTGTTAAAAAAAAAAAAAATGCCAGAAGTTAACTGTCCGGGTTAAGTATTTTTGAAAATCTTGGTAACATACTTGAATATATACCCTTTTTTTTCCCCACCAAGAACCAGGGCATGGTAAATATTAAAGTCTTTTTAAAAAGGTAGTTTGCCTCTTAATTGGGCACATATTACTCTAAAATTGCAGGCTAATAGAGCCACCACTATGGCTGAGGGAAACAATAGTTAAAAAAAAAAAGAAAACCTCAGTCCCTGCCAGTGCTAGGGTGCCAGCACTGGGAGGGAGCTCTTGGTACAGGCGGCCATGTTATTAAGCATGCATATGAGGGAGACTCCCCACTCGCTCATTGCTCACATGCTTGTGACATTGGAGCTGAGGATTCTCGCCAATGTCACACTCTCGTTATGCGCGTGCAAGTGCCACAACATGGCTGCCCAAATACTGTAGGGGGCTATTTTTTAAAAAACAAAACAAATTTGTTTCCTCCAATCGGAGTGTAGGCTTTACTAGCTCTCACCTGGTGCGGGAAGCAATTTTAGGGTGCCCTTTAAGTTAACTTTTAGAATGTTATGTTATTTACAACTGAATTATTCTTCACAGTTGTTTGTCTTCCTCTCCTCATCTGGTTGTTACTGACCCCAGCAACCAACTGCATTGCTCTATGAGGCTTCAGTTTTACTAATTGTTATACTTTCCATTTGGGCCCTCTACTATCTATTCACTAAACTGAACTCGTTCAACCAGATTTTAAAGCTAAATAATTTACAAACCATGAGACAAGAGTCCAACCCAACTGTAAATTATCTGCATAAGCATCTACATCAGTGTCTCTTTATCCTAAATTAAAGCTGTGACCCAATAGTTAGTTTAGAACCAGTTACATGCCTTGTTTCGATTATTTTCCAGAAAGAAATGAATGTCACATTATAAAAGTGATCATGAAGACACAGGGACACGATTTTGGGTCCTGACCCATAGGTTCAGAATCTCTGCAATAAGGCTAATACCACACCAGGCTATTACTCCGCCTACATATGCTAATGGAATGTGTCCAATATACGGTCTATGTAACCTACAGATTGCAAATTATAATTTATATGAAAGAAAGTAAGTATTTTTAAGAAGTTTTAGGAAACAAGTAGGGCTATGACAACCACAGGAAGTGGAATAAGCGCAATCCCCCCTTCCGTCATCAGAATTTACATAAACATGTTGCAATATTTTTTATTACAAATAGCCTATATTTGATAACTGATACTTGATAGTCTCCCTATAAATAAATACTTGCTCAGTGTATAGAAAGCTTATTACTGTGAAGTCCTGATTTTATGGCCACTTGTAAACATTTTCAAAGAATAAAAACAAACCATTTTGTTGTATTTTTTTTTTTTGGAAAAAAAAAATGTCCATTTAACAGACCAGACAAATAGTTTTTCGTTTGCCTGGCAAACCTTTCAAGGATAGATTAAGGACGAGTACTGGCATCCTTCAGAAGGTGTTTATGGCCAGTGTCAGGCTTTATTGTTGGTTTTATTGTAAGCCTGACCATTGCAAAGATGTGAAAGTCACTTCCCCTCCCTCATCTGCGGAACAGAGCAGCACAGTCTTCTTGACGTTAGTGCCAAGGCGCCCCGCTGTAACAATGTCACTCAGGGGAATCTCCTCCTTGTATGGAAAGCAAATAGCGATGAAATGTGCATGGAAGCGCATGGGGTCTCCTGAAAGAGAAATAAACTTTTCAGTACAATTCAGAAAGCTATTCTGCAACCCTAACAAAACAGTATAATTTGGTTGAACTTAAGTTCTGCCAAATACTGAAACACCATTACAAATGTGGGAGGTGAAGGAAGTCTCTAGCTAGCCTTATTCAAACATAATTATCTTTACGTATTTATAAGTTGCTTTTATATATGTCTTTTTGGTCAGTGGCTACGCCTGTACATCTCGACTGTTTTGGCTGCACTGCCACTTTACTATGTGGGTAATAGGGAAGGGAATGCATTACAATATTTTTCTACTTTGCGAAAAATGTCCCTATAAAAAGGTATTCATGACATATAGCAGATTATGAAGAAGTAAAACCAAACTGCTTATTGGCAGGGGGACCTGGACAAACTGCTAACTCTCTATTTGTGCTTTCATATGGTCATCAAATTCCTCAGTGACTTATAATATCCTTATTTTTCAATAGGGGGTACATATTTTCCTGTTCCTTCACATGGCACTGGGCACCAATTGGGATTAACCTGTGCCCATGGCCATGTTACAGTCCAGGAAAGGAAAATCTCTAAGTATAATATGATTTTCATTTTTCCCTTTTATAAAGCACTTTTAAGGCCCCATCTATTTAGGTTTTTTTGGGATATTTGTCATCCATCTCTGAGCCTGTTCCTGTCACTATATTTACCAACGGACCAGGTTTCATTAAGGCAGTGCTGTCCAACTTATTAGAAGTAGTAGGTTAATTATATCTCTTATAGCATGTTGGAGGGCCAGATTTAATTAAAATTATGATGTCACATTGAAGTCTATGTAGCCTTTGCATACTGGGGGCAATAAAAATCCTTTGGAGGGCCACATCAGGCCCATGGGACTCCAGTTTGACAGCCCATCATTAAAACATCTAATGTAATAGAGCACAACACGTGTTTCCTATTTTTACTATGGTCAGTCTGTAATTTTTCCTAAGAATGGTTAGGTTTATTTGGCAACTCTACCTGTAAATAAAATATTGTTGTCAACAGAATATACAATTTAGTAATTGCAGTACTTACACCTCACTTACCTGGATAAACAAGGAAATCTCCTCCAAATTTGCTACCGCTGGTGAGAAAATACCCCTTTTGCCAAAGGCTCTTGAAAACCTTATAGCGCACTTCATGCTCCTTCTGCCCAGCATAAGGCCAGTGCACAGAGGCTTGGCACATATCCACCTCCTCCGTATCTCCGCAGGAAGGGTGAGCCGTCGGGAGATGTACCATCATTGCTTCCTTGGGAAACTGGAACGTCTCCTCTAAGTTCTGAAGCTCTTTAATTGGTCCCTGAAAAGATGACTCCGTAGCATCTGAGAACAGAAAGAAAGGCTGGAACATCACACAAAATAAAAATGAATAATATTGCTACTTAAAGGGGTGTTAACTTTTAATATGTTCTTCCTATCCTAAGCAACTTTTCAATTGGTCTTCATTATTTATTTCTTAGAGTTTGCCTTTTTCTTCTAACTCTTTGCAGCTTTCAAATGGGGGGTAGCAAATGTCATGTAGATGGATGGAGCACGCCAGGACCACTTTTCCATAAAAACGTATTGTTTATTTCATATCTCCATTAAAAGCATCTTGCAAAAAGTCCACACCATAAGCTTAACGCGTTTCGTGGCACACTGCCACTTCCTCAGAAGCTATAACGGGGGGGGGGGTCAAAAATGGGGGGTCACTGACCCCGGGGCAGCCATAAACCATGGCTTGGTGAGGCTTCCGTTTAATTTTTATTGTTACTTTTCATGACTTTTTTTATATTCAGGTCCTCTCCTATTCATTTACCATCCTCTCATTCAACCTGCTCCCTGGTCGCTAAGGTAATTTGTACCCTAGCAATCAGATAGCTGCTGAACCTCCAAACTACAGCTGCTGAACAAAAAGTGAAATAACTAAAAAACTACAAATAATAAAAAATGAAGACCAATTGCAAATTGTCTCTGAATATTACTGAACAACCCCTTTATGTCATATCAGCCTTGCTGGTAATCTGGATAGGACAATGCAGAAAATGTTAGAAGGATGTGGGTAGAGTGGAGGGACTGGATATTTCACTGCTTGAAAGCTGATAACTGGCACTGTCGCCTACTAATGGTAAGGATGCATTTAGAAGGCAGTGGGTGTTTTTTTTTGTCACTATAATAATAACACATTTTCATGTTTATTTCTATGGTTCCATTTGTTTGGGATTATAACCTAAATGATTGGAACAGCACTTCCTCCATGGTGCACAGCAGATAACAGTTTCAAACCTGCATATGGATCTCATCAGGGCAGAGTACCTGTAACAAATTAAATACAATTGTATCTGTGTGTACGTGGCCATCTTAAGTTTATAACGCTATAAATGACCGAGCAGGATAGGCCAGAAATCCTCTACAACCTCCCAGATCATACCCTGCTCTCACCTTCCTGGTCACTACGCTGCCGTTTCCTCCGAGACCTTCCCTCTGCAATGCGATCTGCTAAGCTTTCTAATGTGCGCCTTTTGTCTTCCAGTGCGAGTTTCCTTTGCTCCTTGTAGCTTTCATTCAAATACTTGTCATAGGCCTCAGTCTCTGGCTGCTCATCGTTAACATCGTTTGGTGAAGGGGAAGACTCTGCACTTTCCTACAGTAAAATACTTTACTATATAGGTTTATATTACAGTGAGACAGATGCAAGGCAATAAGTCCACTATTAACCTACCGGTTCCAAAGCCACTTCTTTATGGATCTTCCCTTCCCCTGAGAGGCCACGCACAAGAACAGCAGCTCCAATTTCCACCAACAGTCGCACTTCTTCAGGCATTAGTTGCAGTGGGAGGCCAAGCCGTGAGTTCTGCCTTGGTTTCCTCACCAGGGCACCAACAAGATTCCCCACCAGCCCATGCTGCTCCCGGATCATCTGAACATCATCTGCCTTCCACACAAAGGCCTTTCCTTCCAGGAGATGGATTAGGATCATGGTATTGGGCTTTAAGACAAAGAATAAATCACAGTTTATAAAACAGCTGCAATCACATTATTAGAAGAACACACTGTGAATTGCAAAACCTACTTTCTAGTAATCATGCGACTCCACTCGCTCCTATTCACACCAGGGCAGTGTATCTAAAAGGCAGAGATTAGAAAAGGCAGGGTTAATTAGCCAAGCCCTGAGAGTTAGGTTTTTGCACACTACACTATTAACCACAGATAACAGCATATTCAAAGACCATCAGGAAAGATGCACAGCACAGTCCCATCTGTCAGAACTACTCATCCAAACACCAAGTCCAGCAGTGCGTGTATACCCGTAAGAGCGATGGCACACTGAGAGATTGCAAGCATTTTGATGCCTGGGCAATTTTCAGCTCAGCAGGTGGGAAGGTGGAAAACACCTGCAAATGCCCCTTTATTGACTTGAAAGCATAAGTAAACCTTTACAATAAGTAAATGCAAAATTGATGAGAGTGCTATTCTAAGAAAGTTCTCAGGAGAAAGAAAGAGGGCTGGTCTGATGATCTTCTGGGTAGGGAAGACGTGAGAAAGTTACCTGAGGTTTCTATTGTTTTCCCTAACCAGAAGAACATCAGAGCAGCCCTCTTTCTTTCTCCTGACAACTTCCTCAACTGGATCAGTCAGAAACTGACCAGCAGGTGGCGCTGGTGTAACAAAAGCCATTCATATTAACAGTATTTGATCCCTTAATATGTTTGAATTAAAAAAAAAAAGTAAAAATGCAAAAGAACTTAGACTAGCACTCTCATTAAATTTCCATTCACTTATTTTACAGGTTTACTTAATGATAATAGTCCACTATGGTGCAGTTACAGGTCAGGATTAATCAGCAGTGTCAAACTGCACCAGAGAACAACAATTAAATGGAGGCCAAATGCTATAAATGTTATATAGGCTTGCACTGAACATAAATATAGGATAATGATGGTAGTAGATGCGTAAGGTCAGTAACATAAGTAGTGCCCTGCGGGCCCCAGTGTACCTCCTCCTCCTTACCCTGGCATGTCTCCTAGCAACCTCCCTGTAGGCCCCAGCCATGGTGCACCCCATTCTCCTTGCCCTGGCATGTCTCCTAGCAACCTCCCTGTAGGCCCCAGCCATGGTGCACCCCATCCTCCTTACCCTGGCATGTCTCCTAGCAACCTCCCTGTAAGCCCCAGCCATGGTGCACCCCATCCTCCTTACCCTGGCATGTCTCCTAGCAACCTCCCTGTAGGCCCCAGCCATGGTGCACCCCATCCTCCTTACCCTGGCATGTCTCCTAGCAACCTCCCTGTAGGCCCCAGCCATGGTGCACCCCATGCTCCTTACCCTGGCATGTCTCCTAGCAACCTCCCTGTAAGCCCCAGCCATGGTGCACCCCATCCTCCTTACCCTGGCATGTCTCCTAGCAACCTCCCTGTAGGCCCCAGCCATGGTGCACCCCATCCTCCTTACCCTGGCATGTCTCCTAGCAACCTCCCTGTAGGCCCCAGCCATGGTGCACCCCATGCTCCTTACCCTGGCATGTCTCCTAGCAACCTCCCTGTAGGCCCCAGCCATGGTGCACCCCATGCTCCTTACCCTGGCATGTCTCCTAGCAACCTCCCTGTAGGCCCCAGCCATGGTGCACCCCGTCCTCCTTACCCTGGCATGTCTCCTAGCAACCTCCCTGTAGGCCCTAGCCATGGTGCACCCCGTCCTCCTTACCCTGGCATATCTCCTAGCAACCTCCCTGTAGGCCCCAGCCATGGTGCACCCCGTCCTCCTTACCCTGGCATGTCTCCTAGCAACCTCCCTGTAGGCCCTAGCCATGGTGCACCCCGTCCTCCTTACCCTGGCATATCTCCTAGCAACCTCCCTGTAGGCCCCAGCCATGGTGCACCCTGTCCTCCTTACCCTGGCATGTCTCCTAGCAACCTCCCTGTAGGCCCCAGCCATGGCGCACCCCGTCCTCCTTACCCTGGCATGTCTCCTAGCAACCTCCCTGTAGGCTCCAGCCATGGTAATGGGTCATGGTGAAGTCACACCCCCTGCCCCCCAGTATTTACACAATACATATGTACCCATAGTGTATAGTGAAAGGGGGCAATATAATAACCATAGGGTGCATCTATATAATATATTGGCTAAATATGGCATGGGAAGAACATGAAACTAATTGAGAAGCCTCACTATGACATCACTCACCCCTATTCCCATCCCTGCCGCTGGCTTTTGCCCCCCCCCCCCCCCAAATCCCTAATCTGATGGGAGCGAATGGCAGCACCCCGAGCAACACAGGTTAATTGTGCTCCGCATATATAAAAATGTATATAATGTATGTGCCAGAACTTACCTGTGTCTGTCCGAGGCCCCTCTCCACTCTTCTATGTGTCTGATACCGGCTGCCATGTGTACTTGGGCGGAGCCATGAGAGCAAAGCCCCTCCCCCTGGCAGCTCTCACCCCGCACATTGCGGCCAGGAAGAAGCTGAGCGTATAACTGACTGTATAGGCATCAGGGAATGAGGCTCCGCCCACTGCAGCCGAGAGGGACGAACATGACTTTACCCTGGGTCTCTGTGTTTAGAACTGGAATTGTGAGGGGAATTCTATCCGTGGCTGCTGGGTGTTTGCGCTCTGCAAAGACAGGGTTACTTACATGCACAGCAGCGATTAATGTGAATAAAAAAACTATAAAAATAGATACGTCATATGACATATATTAATCAATATTTATAAGGAGCATTTTTAGAGAGTGTTTTCCTTCTTAATTACCATGATTAGAACAATTCAAATATGTTTTTAATTATGTTTCACTCATTCACTTTAGAAATTGTTGGGGGGGGCCCACACTGCCAACTTTTGTCCATTTTAATAGATTTATTGCAGGGCTTGTAAGGGGCAGAGAATGTCATTGACAATGTAATGAGTCAATTCTGATGTGATCTATGTTATGTGGGAAATAGGTGTAATGTGCGAAAGTGGCCACTAGAGGGGAGTTTACTGCCAAGGGGCATGTCAGGGGGAGTCCATGTTCAGACTAGAGGGGGTGGCAGGATTCAATACCTACCTGCAGGAGGGGAGTCTGGTTCCTAACTAGCAGCAGATAGGAAAAGCATATCTCCCAACATTTGAAAAATGGAAAGAGGGATAAAAAGAAATGCCCTTTTTTGACACCACACCCCCTAAATACCACTCCCATTTTACTAAATTCGGCAGGTTAAGTTTAAACTAATTTCTGGGGTTTTTGGGGGTCGTTTTATGTGTTATTACAGTTTTGCTAAAGAAGGTGAAATTGCCCTTTAAGCTGTGAGTCTCAGTTCCCCCAAGAGACCTGTTTAGCTTATTAGTTACAATTGTATCTCAGTGCAGGTGGGGCTTGTTATGTTTTGGGCGCTCTCTGCTAAAAGCCTACTTATTTAATTAAGTTTGAGAAACAATGTATCTAAGTGCAGGTGAAGCTAGTTAATATTTCTGGGCTCTCTGCCAAAAGCTACTTGTTTGTGTCTTTTTTTCAGTGCAGGAGATCAAAGGGAAATGAGGGACTTTTCAGTAAGAATCCCAGATTGCAGGCTGAGCTGTTAAAAGAGGGACTGTCCCAAAAATCAGACCAGTTGGGAGGCATGGAAAGTACTATGTGCATGAGATAGATAGGCCAGTGAAAACAGGCAGCTGTTACTTCTACTATCAAGGAAAGGGAATCGTTCCTGACAGACATCCCGTTAGGTATTAAAGAGATAGTTCAGAGCTGGTGTAGTGAGGGACCCTGTGGGCTTCAGGTCAAGTATAAAGGAACACTAACACCAGAAAACGAAAGTGTATAAAGTAATTACAATATAATGTACTGTTGCTCCGCACTGTTGTTAACTTGTGTGTTTGCCTCAGAAAATGTACAGTTGTTTATATATAAGGAAAGTTAGTGTGTACCCACGGGGGCAGCCATTTATAGGAGAAAAGGCACAGGTCACATAGCAGAAAACATAAAGCCCCATTATATGCTACAGAGCTTATCTGCTATCTGCTATGTAACCTGTGCCTTTTCTCCTTTTGAATGGCTGCCCCCATGGCTACACAGCAGCTTATTTATATAAACTATAGTATTGGTTCTCTAGCAAACACACAACTTTTACCAGTACTTTATATTTTTATTATCTCAAAGCTCTTTCATTTTTTGGTGTTTCCTTTATCAGAAAAGGAAAATTCCCATTCGGATAGGGACACTGAGGGTCAGAGTGGGACTGGGGTGTGTGAGGCCAACAAAGGCTGCTACCTTGGGGCCCCCGCCAGCCCACTCAACCACTGCTAGACCCTCCTTCCCCCCCTATGAGCACCTTATACTTTGCCACAATCGGGGATTGGGGGCAGGTATTGTTTGTTTGGTCTTGCTTGTTTTAGGGTCCAAAAAGCCCAGTCCGAACCTGCTAAGGGCTAGTCCTGACTGGGGAGAAATGGGTAAAAGGGAATGTATTCCAAGTTGTGGTAGTGGAAGTGAACAAGATATATAACCTAACAAAAAGGGAAATGCTTAATCTAAGCAACACCATGCAGACCATTCAACTTCCCCCAGAGGTTTAGGGCCACCAATGGGCCAAGTTGCCTCCTTTCTGGAACAAAAATGTAGGTCTACCAATATCTTTCTTCCCTATTAATAACACTTGTGAATACCAGCCAGGTGGCAACCCTATGTGGCTGGGACACTGGCTAGTAAGCAGCTGCAGTAATATTTATGTACAAATTCTTACTCCCAAGATTTAGGGGAGGGGGGGTCAATTAACTAATTTTGTTGTGGCGCTTAATGCAACAGTATACCCTCTTTTTCTATAAATAGGACTTGTGCACATATATTTCCTATTTGTTTAATGACAAATAATCTATGAACAGATCAAACACAGAAGAAACGGTATTTGTTTCACTTTTATTAATAATCATAGAAACATTTATCAGATGTAATGTCGGATACATTTATACAGTCTCGCAGAAAGGGACGCCCAACTTCCTCACCTGGAGATGCTGTTAAAATACAATCCTGATCATCTCTCAATAGCTGTAAGCTTGCACTGGATGCTGGGAACTGTAGTTTAACCGTATCTGGATAGTCAAAGGTCATTCCACTGTCATTATACAGGTATGGAATCCCTTATCTGGAATCCCTTATCTGGAAACCCGTTATCCAGAAAGTTCCAAATTACGGGAAGGCCATCGACCATAGACTCCATTATGAGCAAATAATTCTAATTTTTGAAAATGATTTCCTTTTTCTCTGTAATAATAAAACAGTACCTGTACTTGATCCCAACTAAGATATAATTACCCCTTATTGGGGCAGAACAGCCCTATTGGGTTTATTTCATGGTTAAATGATTCCCTTTTCTCTGTAATAATAAAACAGTACCTGTACTTGATCCCAACTAAGATATAATTACCCCTTATTGGGGACAGAACAGCCCTATTGGGTTTATTTAATGGTTAAATTATTCCCTTTTCTCTGTAATAATAAAACAGTACCTGTACTTGATCCCAACTAAGATATAATTACCCCTTATTGGGGCAGAACAGTCCTATTGGGTTTATTCAATATTTATTTTTAGTATACTTAATGTATGGAGATCCAAATTACAGAAAGATACCTTATCCGGAAAACCCCAGGTCCCGAGCATTCTGGATAACAGGTCCCATACCTGTACTGACTTTTTCATGGCCCACCTGGATTGTGTTTTAGTTTTAAGATATACAGAAACATATTTATCACCAAATTGGGTGAAACGTTATAAAAAATACTTATAAATACATAAAAAAATCATGACAACATCACAAAATATATACAGTATATTTAATTTATCAAAATCTCTAATTTAGTTAGACTGTTATCAAAAAACCATAAAAATGGTGATTAGAAAATATTCCAGAATTTCCATATACAAAATGGCGGAGCTACAGTAGTTGGCACTGAGAGCGGAAGCACACCTTATAATCCAGAATTGAATAAACGGCAATAAATAAGGCACATTTATCCTTTTTTGCTATAAATATATATTTATAATTAATGTTAGTTGAATTTGGCCACACAGATGCATACTTCCCAGAATCTGAAAATAAAAGTAGTGTCATTTTAACCTATGGCCCCACTGTACCCCAGTAACACCCAATACCCCAATCCACCTAACCCCTTGCTTTTTTCTGGGGGGGAGGGCATAAATCAAGGCTGTGGTGTGATAATACAGGAGATTGGGCAGATTTCATTAAGGGCATTGCAAGGCATCGTCCAGGGACCCTTTATTATTAAGGGGCCCAGTGGCATGGAGTGGGAGAATGGGGGGAACCAATGGAGTTATCTTAAATGAATGTGACCAATCTCAATACTCACAGTCCAAGCTTTGCAAATATTTCCTCAAGCAGAGGTTGATCATTCAAATCATCATGTGATGTGCACATACATAGCCACCATTAACATAAAGTTATATTTATATATATATACTAGGCTTCTTTGGTGACAACCACCCAGGCTGACTTTCTGGTCCATAGGACGAATGTTTGGATACTGGATTAGATGGACATATTAAGGACAACTTTAAAAGCACTGTGACACTTGGGTGGTGTACTCCAGCCTAACCCACCCCAGAATCAATGTTCCAGGGACCTGCCTGGCCACCTCTAACAGTAAATATTGCCCCCAGGAAAGAGCATATTGGTCTTTTTTGTGCCTCTCTCCAGGTTCAGGAGAGGTAGGGAAGGCAAGGGTTGGGGATGTAACCTCTGGACATGGAAACATCAATTTTAGCATGTCCCGGGTTCCTCCTATAGCATTCAAACTATTACACAGAAACCTGGAAATTGGCTGACAGTCAAATTCTGTGACTGTCATGCTAAATTAGTGACACTTGACAGGGCTGCTACAAACCTGCCACAAACGTTCCATTGTGATGGTCCTGTAGATTCTGTGTTTTTCTTGTTTCCTTTTTATCTGTGCCATGTTGCATGCTCAAATGTGGTGAAGCCCAACAATGTAGCATAAAACAGCTTATATGCTAAACCCTGCTTCATCTAAATAAACCACTTTCATAAATATACACTTTTTTAGTAGTATGTGCCATTGGGTAATCCTATAGAGAAAATTGCCATTTTAAGTACTAAAGGCCACCCCCAGGGATCATATGATTCACAGTGCACACAAACAAGCCAAGGGCACATATACATGATAGGCCATACAGCTAATTAATGGGCAGAGTTTGGTCTTTTACTCTCTGATACATCTTCCTGTTACAGTCAGAGCTGCATTATTTCCTGTCAGCTGATCTCTGAGGGAGCACACAGCCCATCACTAAATGGCGGCTCAAGGGAAAGGATATAAAAGGGCAATATTTACTGATATATATATTCCAGTTTGGTATGATTCTTTAATAGGCCAATTAATATGATATAATCTATCTGTTGGTTAAGTATTCATTCTGAAGGTATAGCTTTCCTTTAACAGGTTAATCTCTGTCCATTCAGAATCAGAAGGGTGGCTGTGGTCAGCACACTTAGGGGCAGATTTACTAATCCACGAATCCGAATCTTGAAAGGGAAAAAATCGTATTTTTGTATTAGTAGCGACTTTTTCATCGCCGCCGCAACTTTATCGTATTTTGCGCAGCTATTTCGTTGCCGTCGCGATTTTTTCGTATTGAACGGTTGTAAACGGTGGAAAAACCAATCAGATTTTTTCGCGACGGCGACAAAAAAGTTGCGGAAAATATACGGAAAAGTCGCAACGGCAAGGAAAAAGTCGCAAAAATACCAATCATTACGAAAAAAACGCATTCGGACGCCATCGGACCGTTCGTGGATTAGTAAATCTCCCCCTAAGGGCTCTGGCACACGGGGAGATTAGTCGCCCGCGGCAAAACTCCCTGTTCGCGGGGGCGAAAAAGACTCGCAAGTCTTTTTCGGCGATTTCCTGAAATCGCCCCGCCGCGTCTGCCATCCCGCCAGCGACTTACATGTTCGCCGGTGGGATGGCAGGGGTAGGCAACTCGGGGAGATTAGTCGCCCGCGAACAGAGAGTTTTGCCGTGGGCGACTAATCTCCCCGTGTGCCAGAGCCCTAAGTAACCATGGAGCAGCCCCTCACTATAACAGATGTGGGTGACTGACAGCAGCCAGAGATATAACCCCATGCTGTTTTCCATAGAACACCTGGTACCGTAGCAGCGGCTCCTGAAGCAGTGACCATAACCAAGTCAGTGTTTGTTACACCGAGCGCACTAAGCAAAGGTTTGTTCTCCTGAATTGTTAACAGGTTACTTAATGAAGGCTCAGGGGGGAGTCGCTGGCAACTTGTGAAAATAGTAAATCAGGCTGAGTGATTAAATTGTAATGTCTTATCAAATATTTATAGCTCTGGAAAGCAGAACTGAATTTGAGCAAAGCGTGGTATCGGGCGTACAAAATTCATTTGTTTTTTGTTTGTTTTTTCCCTCAGGCTTTCACTCAGCTCCTTAACTCAAGTCTCTTTTACTGAAGTCTCTCCAATTGAACTCTGGAGGATTAAACCTCCTCAGTATTTGTCACTGCCGGTGTTTCCGAATTCTACAGATGGTATCTCCAGGGCTCGGTGGAAATACGCGGCAGAGGTACGTGGTTGACTGTCTCCACTTCCTGCACAGAAACAAAAGAAATCTTTTATTGAGTGAATATGAAACCTGGCAGAGGTACTTTGTTGAGGGCATATGGTTTGGGTTCGGGAAACTGTTATGGAATACAAAAGCTCTGATATTTACAGAGAAAATGAACTAACAAAACAAAATAAACAGGAAAATACAAAAACCATAATATGTAATGAACAGAACTGGTGATTTGATTGCTTCTACTGAATAGCAATCATTAAAGGAACAGTAACACCAAAAAATGAAAGTGTATAAAAGTAACTAAAATATAATGTGCTGCTGCCCTGCACTGGTAAAAGTTGTGTGTTTACTTCAGAAAGTCTACTATAATTTATATAAATAAGCTGCTATGTAGCCATGGGGGCAGCCATTCAAAGGAGAAAAGGCACAGGCACATAGCAGATAACAGATAAAACACTATTGTATTCTACAGAACTTATCTGTTATCTGCTATGTAACCTGTGCCTTTTCTCCTTTAGAAATGAATGGCTGCCCCCGTGGCTACACAGCAGCTTAT
Source organism: Xenopus tropicalis (assembly GCF_000004195.4). Classification (NCBI taxonomy): domain Eukaryota; kingdom Metazoa; phylum Chordata; class Amphibia; order Anura; family Pipidae; genus Xenopus; species Xenopus tropicalis. Next base: position 114,815,166 of record NC_030683.2, on the reverse strand, counting down.
TTATATAAATTATAGTAGTGTTACTGTAGCAAACACACCAGTTTTACCAGTGCAGGGCAACAGGGCATTATATTTTTATTACTTTAAAGCTCTTTCATTTTTTGGTGTTACTGTTCCTTTAAAAGCCTCAATAGTTCTACTGGTGAATGACTACTGGTAACAAACACAACTCCTATCAACCTGCTGCATTTTAAAGCTTTAGTAAACCCTGCTCAGGGTATTTTTGCAATATACAGAATTTTGTAACAATAGCACCACCAGCTGGTTAGTTCCTGTAACTGCACTGTCAAGAGATATGCCTTCAGAAGGAAAACAGAGAAGGGTTCTGACGTTGCTTTACTCAGGAAGGAGATGGGAAGGGCATCTAAGGCTTCTGACCTCTTTTCTGAGTAGAGCAACATCGGAACCCTTCTCTGTTTTCCTTCTGAAGGTATATCTCTCTGTCTGTACAGTTACAGGAACTGGCCAGCAGGTGGCGCTAATGTTACAGAATGTATAATATTGCCAGTTGATAAAAACTTCAAATAGCTCCGAAATTGAAAAAAACAAATAATTCATGTAAATTGCTTTTAAAAACAATGATGGGGGCAAACTGCTAAGGGCAAAAAGATTGGGGCAGAATTTCTTGGCATGCTCTATTAAATACACATAGAGTAGTGACAGGTGGACCTTAGCTCCAGTCCTTGTGTTAAAGGGACTTTCATTCATTAATATTAGGCACAGTGACAAGCGGACAGGGCATTTTGACTTGGGCTTTATAATTGGATGGCTATGGCTGACAAAATGTCCAATGTGTCCAGTGCATGAGCAAGGTAAAAACTGCAAATATCATGGAAAAAAAATTAATTGTATATTGACAAAGTGCTCAGAAGAACACTCTGAGCAATACAACATAGTTGTGGGGTAGAGTTTTATATGTCCTAAATAAAACAATATATCAATTGGCCAGTTATATGCCTGGCTAAACACTGTCTCTCTTTAATGGTTAAGTAAACATTTATAATAAGTTCATGTAAAATTGATGAGAGTGCTATTCTAAGCACTTTTGCTATTTACATTCATTTTTTTTTTTTTAATTCCAAGATATTAAGGGTAAAAGTTCTGTTCATATGAATGCATTCTGTTACAACAGCGCAACCTGCTGGTCATCTACATTAAGTAGTTGAGGATGTTGTCGAGGAAGTTGTCAGAAGAAAGAAAGAGGGTTAGGAAAAACATTAGAAACCTGAGATAACTTTTCTCATGTCTTTCCTAACCAGAAGAACAAAGAGACCAGCCCTCTTTCTTTCTCCTCACAACTTCCTCAACTGGATCACAGTCAGAAACTGACCAGCAGGTGGCGCTGTTGTCACAACCTATATTAAAAGTAAATTTTATTATTAATATCTTTGAATCATAAAAAATGAATGTAAATTGCAGCATTTCTTTGACCAGCATTTTTATCAATTTTATTTCAACTTATTTTAAAGGTTAACTTATCCTCTTACTTTGGACATAACTATGCTGCTTGCTACAGCCAACAACCCTATGGCACTTCTGCACTAACTAAACCTACTGTGGACTGGATCCACTAGCACTGCGCATGCTCAACACTCCAGAAGGCACGATCCCCAATAAAAAAGGCATAAAGTTTGCCCAGGAGCAGTAACCCATAGCAACCAATAAGATGTCTGCTTTTAAATCAGTAAATGCTACCTGCTAATTGGTTGCTATGGGTTACTGCTCCTGGGCAAACTTAGCGCCGTTTATTACATAATCCCCTAATAGAGGAAAGTGGAATATCAGTTATGCAGAGGAGCCTTTCTTCCTGCCCCTTCCTCTGCCATTGGTTATTAAAAGCATCAGAGGGGAGCAGAAATTATTGCTTACCAGCTATGAGCTTACCGTTGGGTACAAAGGCAGCGTTGGATAGAGTCCACAATAGTTACTGTATGGAGAAACTGGTTTGTCTAAAAAAAAAAAAAAATTAGAAAAAATAAATCAATAAGTTCTACACAGAAAAATTAAACTCTGAGATAAAGCAGGCCTATTGTAAGATTGTAAGCTCTCCGGGCCGGGACCTCCATCCTCTTGTGTCTTTGGCTCTTAACTTATTGCAACTGTATCTTGTATTTATTTATATTTATTGTTATACTTAGTATTTATCTATTATTATCTTAATAACTCCCTGTTTATATTAATGTATTCTACTGTACAGCGCTGCGTACATAAGTAGCACTTTATAAATAAAGATATACATACATACATTCCAATCTAAACTATTTGTTTCATTGTTAGTAATTTACTCTTTTTTGCATTGAAAATATTATTGCTAGGTTAAAGAGGAATTAGTAACATCCATCAATACAGTTTGCCACAGGACAGCAGAGGAAAATTTGCTTGTATAGTATTTTTTAGGATGTATTTATCTAAGGATGAAGTCTCACTTTTATCCCTTAATAATTTGGCCCCTTAACATTTCAAGTAAATAGAGAGCTATAAAAACAAAAAAAAGCCTTCTGTACTCCCAAGTGGCCCTGCATATTCACAAGGTCCAAGTGCATTTGGTGTCAATGGCAGTGAAGGACACAGGTCCGGACTTGGCTCCAAAATAGGCCCTGGCATTCCAGGTACACAGACCCAAACAGCCCCCCACCAACCCAATAAATAGTGAGTGTCTATGGCATCTTACAGCAGCCCCTCTGGCATTTGCCTGAACCCACAGATTGCCAGTCCAAGCCTGATGGAGGACATTACACAAAAGTAGTTGCTAGAAGGCCCTTTTGGCCAAAATATTTACTACCGAGGCTCTTGGTTTTGGGGAAAAGCAGGGCAGTTCATTCCACTAGATACAAACATTCTTACACTGTTTTATGTCCCTGTATCTGAAATAAACTTTCACTTTATGATCTATCATAAAAAACCCAGGTCACGGGAACTGACCATGGAAACTGTGCCGGCAGACAAGCACTCAGTTTGACTGTAGCCTCTTGCTGATGAACACATTGCACAGTAATATATTCAGACATGAAGGGTTTTGATGCTTGAATAACTCACAGCTTGCACATAATGAGCGCATTTGACTTTGCTATCAGTGCACTATTATTATTATTTATGTAGAATGTTCTTTGGAACAAATCAATACCAGCTTCTTTCTGCCTCTATGGCTTACTGCTTTAAATATATATTTATTATATTGTATTGTAGAAAAATAAATAAAAATATAGGCAGCTTTTCTGCACATCCTTACTGGATTATGCATCTATTACAGGTATTGGACCTGTTATCCAGAATGCTCAGGACCTGGGGTTTTCTGGATAAGGGATCTTTCTATAATTGGCATCTCCATACCTTAATCCTACAAAAAAAATCATTTAAACATAAACTAAACCCAGTAGTATTGTTTTGCCTCCAGAAAGGATTCATTAAATCTTAGTTGGGATCAAGTACAGGTACTGTTTTATTATTACAGAGAAAAGGGAATCATTTAACCATTAAATAAACCCAATAGGGCTGTTCTGCCCCCAATAAGGGGTAATTATATCTTAGTTGGGATCAAGTACAGGTACTGTTTTATTATTACAGAGAAAAGGGAATCATTTAACCATTAAATAAACCCAATAGGGCTGTTCTGCCCCCAATAAGGGGTAATTATATCTTAGTTGGGATCAAGTACAGGTACTGTTTTATTATTACAGAGAAAAGGGAATCATTTAACCATTAAATAAACCCAATAGGGCTGTTCTGCCCCCAATAAGGGGTAATTATATCTTAGTTGGGATCAAGTACAGGTACTGTTTTATTATCATAAGGAAAATGGAAATTTTTTAAAAATTTGAATTATTTGTTTATAATGGAGTCTATGGGAGACAACCTTCCCATTATTCGGAACTTTATGAATAATGGGTTTCTGGATATTTTCCATAAGGACATGCCCATTGCTCACATGTAATATTAATTTCTACCCCAAAAATAAATCAGATGCCCTAATATTATTTATAACTGCCATTATGATGAGGGTGATTTTTAAATATCTTGTAAACGTATCTCATAAACATCTCCCCCGAAAGAGGGTTATTTATCAACTTTTGTATTTTTTCCGTGATTTGAGTTATTTTGAAATCATGTGTGTTAAAAAACACACATTTTTGATATTTATTAAGTGAAAAAAGCAAAAAACTCTAAAGTAAAACTTCTGCATCCAAAAGCTTGCAAGGTCATGTAGAAGCCAATGGGAGCTATTTAGTCAGTACAAGTTTATTTATTTTTTTTACGTTTTTTGAGCTTGTCAAGCCAATACATTTTTTTTTCTGGTTTTCTTTAATTTGGATTTTGTAATAAATATATAAAGTAACATTCAAGCTTTTAAAAAATTGGTGGTTGTTTGAAGTAGAAAAATTAGAAAAATATGAATTTTGATAAATATGCCTCCCCGAGTTCCTGCCTAAAGGGGGCCAGACAAGAGCAGATTAATGTCCCACAGGGAGATTTAGTCACTGTGATTTTTAAAAAGTGAGTTCTAGCAACAAGTCCCTCGTCTTCTTCTAACAAGCAATTACTAGAGATTTCAACAACATAGCGGTTCAAGGGATGCATATTACACAGTTACATTGTTATGGCTATGACCATTAAGCATTTTATATATAGTAGTAGTATGGCCCAGAAAATATGAATATATGTAATATGTTGGTGACCATGTGTACATGGAAACAGAACCTGAAGTATCAAAAAGAAAAATAAAGGAGAATTATGTGTATGAAACTAATGGTGCTGCTGTGCTGAGGATGCTGGTAGCTGTAGTTTCCAACAATGGAGGCATTTGGGGTTTCAAACCATACCCTTATGTAATCTATGAGAGTTTTCTTATTACTGATTTAGATATATAAAGTGACAGAATGATATAATTCTTGCCTAGAGCCTAATATTTTACGATTTGCCAAAGGTATGAGAAATTTTTCTTTTTCTATCTCAACATATGGCAGCTTGTTCCCTGTGTGATTGTTATAGTTGTAACTTAAAGAATAAATAAAAAAGCCTACCTTGGATTTTTATAGTTTCCCTTTGGTCAGTCATCTCCAGGTTTTCCATTGAAAAGGCCCTGTTCTCCACAATGATAGAAGACGGACATTCCTCAAATCTTTTGATCATGTTCAGGGTGTCTGTCTCATATCCGTACCCTGTCCTTGTCATTTCCACGACTTCCGGGATGAAGTAACAGACAATGAATACCCAGCCATTGGACACTAAAGCAATGGCAAGAACGGGGTCATCCCAGGTGTTCTGGTGTCCTAGTTTTTCATTGCCATAGACGTACATCACTATCCAGGTTACCCAGATGGAAAGAGAAAGGAGGGCAGTCACCACAATATACCTTCCATGGCGTTTCCAAGGCAAATAGTGTCCACAGAGTACTGGGCAAGGAACAATCAGAGAGGCTAGAATAAGAAACATGACATAGACTAAAGCCGTCACAAAGTCTTGGTTATCTATTTGACAGGGATGTCCCACTGAGACAGTTGAGGAAAGGTTATGTCGGACATTAGTGATAAGAAGCCATTCTGCATTTATTACAGCCTCCACCAGGAAAAGTCCAATGGCTAGTAAGAATATCAAGCCACCTCCTGGGCCACGATTGTGTAACACAAGGTAGTTTAGCCTCACAGAGTGGGCCACCAGACAGGCAAAGCAAAGGGCAAACAGTACCCCAAAGAGAAATCTTCTCACTTCACACACTGCCGCGTTGGGTGCTATGATGAAGGCGAAAACAAGAGAGAACAGGCCGAAGACGCCAAACAGGAACATAAAGTTTATGGCCAAGGATCCTTTGCGCTCATCTCTGATAACAGAAGGTGCCAGTGCCAAGAAGATGACAGCTAATACAAGAGCACAGACAATTCCAAGGCCGGCTAACGCCTCTAATATAATGCCCCAAGCTGCATTTAGGTCACAGAGAGCATAGAAAATGGGTTGGACATCCTGACTGCAACCCATGGGCACAGCTGAGAGGTTTTGTAATTCCACCGATGGAGTTGTGAGATTCAGAGATGCTGCTCCCAGGGGGCCCAGCATGTACAGGATCAAAAGGAAATGTTTGGATGCCATCTTCTTCTGCGTCTGCCAAAGAATAAAAAAAGAGCAAAGTGTTAGAAATCATACAAAATAAATATCCAAGTGTAAAAAAGTAACTTTAGCCCACCAACATTTTATTTCCCAGATTTCCTTGTTTTATTGGAGCAAAATTAGAGTCAGTAGGAAAGTATGGGGGTCATAGCAGCGACTGGCAGTTGTAGAATAAAGTACATTTTCTTGTTCATTCACTGCCCTGATCTGCAAGATATGGCAACACAATTGTCTGCAGCCTGTAAATAATACATATTATTAAATAAATAGAATTAGCGAATTAATATCAGTGACTCTCTACATACAGCATGAGAAATACTTACTAGCCCTTTTCCAGCTGTGCGTTCTTAAGAATATACTGCCTACAGCAGAGGGCACCAGCATAAACGTTTTGGAATCAGCAACAAGAAATGCAAAGCAAAGCAGGGCGTCCTATTTACGCCAGCAGTGAAAGGGTTAATAAATTGATACCCAGCTCAGCCTATTATGTCCCAACCAATACCAAACTGTGAGTATATAAGAATTCCTAATCGTTTGCCTTTCTAGATTCTCCTGAATGAAGTTATGGCTTTGTCGGGACCCTGGTTGGGTTGGAATAGAATAAGCTTAGCGGTGTGAATGTGCTCTGGCTTACCTGTATCACTCCCATGGCTGGAAAGGCACTAGTTATTCCCCTGCATGGGTATTTCTGCCCTTACTAGTGGGTGGGTGTTTGTCTTTGTCAATGGGCAGGGAACACAAACAGTCAGTGGAGCCAGCCCCCTTCTCATATGCAATTTAAATTCCAGCCCAATCCTGTTTACATTTTTAGTGATTGACTTCATACATTGAGTTTCAGTGTTGCTTCATTATTAACTAAGAACACTGTGAAATTCTAAACTCAGATGATTTTTGTTAAAGGGGATCTTTTGGGGAAAAAAAATACCAGCTTTCTTATCGTTTTGTGCTTTTTCCCTATCAATAACATTGGCATTAACCACAAGTAGTGGCCAGTGGGCCAGGGGACTCGCTCAATATGCACCGGCCGCCTATTAGCCTGCGCTAGTGATGAGAGAATTTGCCCTATATCGCTTAGTCGAAAAATTTGCAAAAGCGCAGGAAAATTTGTAAAACGGCAAAAATGCCAGCCACAATGGTAATTTTTTGTGCAAAATTTTTCACAACAATTTTTTTTTTCCCTTGGCAACTTTTTTCTAGTACATTGTGAAATTCTTAACTTTTTTGTTAAAGGGCACCTATAACTACATCCCCCCCCCCACCTTGGGTTGCCAAATTTAGGGGCTTCTGTAGGATGCCATAGACAGTCACTATTTATTGGGCTGATGGGGGGCTGTTTGGGCCTTTGGGTACTTGGAATGCCAGGGCCTATTTTAAATCCCAGTCCAGACCTTCTGCAATTAGGCTGCTGTTCCAAGTCTGTCTGACCCAGCGTCGGACTGGGACTGGGCCGACGGGGTACCGGGAAAAACCCGGTGGGCCTTGGAGGCTCTGATCCCCCCCCCCCCAGGGCTTCCGCAATCCGCCGTCTCCCTCCCCCGACTCGCCGCAGGGTAGTTACTTTTAGGAGCACTTGGGGGGCGGTCTGAGGGTGTTGGGGGGCATGGTGAAGGCCACGGAGGCCATTGAGGGGTGCAGGGGCCCCTGAGGCAGACGCCCTGGTGGGCCCTGCACCCCTGAGTCCAACACTGGTCTGACCTGGGAAGGACAAGTCAGAATGTGTAGCAGTCACACTTGGCATTTCCTCCGCTGGCGCAGATATTTTCTCATCTGCCCCATCCTGAGTATGCGCTGACAGGCACGGAATCAGTATGCATTTTGTTGCTGAAATCCGCAGCGTGTGTGCACTGTAAGGCTTATCCTGCACCTGTCAATGTATCCTCAATGCAGGTCTGATGAGAGCATAATGGCCTTGGAAAAAGCCCTGACACTGCCCTAAATGACACCCCACGACAATTAATGTAATTGATAATGATTGTTAATGTGATTCCAAAGGGAGATTAGCAATTATAGTCACTGTGGGGGTGCCCGACAAATCGGTACTTTCCAGTAATTTTACTGCGACACGCAGTTCATAAAACTTCCATAGCAGTGTTGCTCCACGCTAATGATGGGGCCATTTTTAAGATAATAACTTATATACCCTGCAGCTCTTGTAGTCAGAGAATAAAAATTACAGGACAGTAAGGAAATATAAACTCTATACATGTTTTGTTCACCCAGAGCATTATCACAACAAACCTTTTTCATTTTTTTATCTTTTATAGATTTTGAATTATTTGTCTTTCTCTTCTGACTCTTTCCACTTTTCAAATGGGCTTTAGCTATAGTTACTTTTCATTACTTATCTTTCCATTAAGAGTCTCCTCTATTCATAGTTCCGTCTCTCTTTTAAACCACTGCCTGGTTGCTAGGTTAAATTGAACCCTAGCAACCCGATAGCTGCTGAAATTCCATACTGCAGAGCTGCTGAACAAAAGCTAAATAATTCAAAAACTGCAAATAATAAGAAAATGAAGACCAATTGCAAATTGTCTCAGAATGGCACTCATACCAAAAGTAAGTTTAAAGGTGAAGAGCACCTAAGTGCTTTTTGTGGACATGGCCATTTATTGGTCTTGCACACAACCTAGGATTGCAGAGACTCTCATAAATAGATGATGCTTCTCTATATTGGGATTATAGGGAATGCCTCAGGCAAGGCACAAGAGTTAGAGCTCCCACTGTGGTCAATGTGCTCTTCCTCGCCTGCGGTCAGTTCCCATTCACGGGAAGGGCAGATGGTGGGAATTATTAGAAAGGGATCATCCAAAAAACATTGCTTTGCTGTTTCCAACCAATTTCTGCCAATCTCTGAGTGAAGTCTGCCCGAAGCAAGGACCTACGTAGTTCCAAAAGCTCTTTACTCTATACAACAATCTGCTACTACAGTCTCTGACTGTCTCTTTAAGTGGGAATCTACTGGCAGGGTTTTTGAATGCTGTGAGCATATTAAAGAGTTTTGTTTACCTTTCAGTTAGCTTTTCTTAAGGCTAAATCTGAGCAACTTGACCTTCATTTTTTACTTTTAAGTCTTTGCTTTCTTCTGACTCTTTCCAGCTTTCAAATGGGGGTCACTGACCCAGACATCTAAGAGTAAAACACTCCTTCAGACTGCAATTTTATTGTTACTGCTACTTTTTATTACTTATCTTTATGTTCAGATCCTCTCCTATTCATATTTAAGTATCTCAACCGAATCAATGCCTGGTTACTAGGGTAATTTGAACCCTAGCAACCAGATAACAGCCGAAATTCCAAATTAGAAAGCTGCTGAATAAAAACCTAAATAAAACAAATAATAAAAACTGAAACCCATTTGCAAGAATAGCACTCCCTTTAATGTCTGATGCATCTTCCGAACCTCTGGTGAATACCCCATCCTAGCATTTTGGGCACATAACTTAAATATGCAGCCAGTCCTATTCAGCCTTCCAGCAATGTCAATAATGATTTTATTGTGGCCTTTTTTCCGTAGCCTATTTCCTGCCATAGAATGGTAGTAAAGTAGATCCTAACCAAAGCTAGTTACATGGGATAAGGTCATACTGGGCTACAGTCTATCCTTCTGGCCTATCCTAAGACCAATGGCATATTTTTTCCCTACATTTAACACATTATTAATTGCCCCCCCTTAGAAGTCAAAACAAATCAAATGAAGACAGCTTTCTCAAGATTCCTTTTGACTCAATGGGAGCTGATATTGTGTTATGACGCTGTAAAATACCACTAAACCCCTCCCTGTGCCATCAGGCTTAATTGTTAAAAAAAAGACTCTTTATTCTTAATTAGACTAAAGCATCAGAACAAGCTTTGTAAATAAAACCAAACAAAACATCAGCCCTAAAAAGAAAATGGTGTTGTAAGTAACCATGGAAACAGAGTGTTTGTTTTTTAACTATTGTGGTCATTATCATAGTTCTTCCTATTAAATGTTAACTTAGGAGAGCGGGAATTCCAATGGAGCGCTGTGACTAATAGCTTTAAAGCAATAAAACCACAAAGCCAAAAGTAACTGGATTGTGGCCTGTTTGCTGGGGGCTGCTTGCCCTGTGAGTCAAAGCAGCAGGTGCAGTTTCTGGTGAAACTAGAGATAATCTGCATGTGAAAAGGAAATGGCTCCCATCAAGATGGGTCTGACAAACACACGATAAGCTCAGTGCCAGCCCCTGAAACTCACTCACTTCTACAGCTAATTACTGTTTGTATTAGGAAACACATAGAATGAGTGTTTATTAGAAAACACACACATGCACATATGCATAAAATTTATATAAAAAATAATCAAAAAGGAAAAGATGATAAGTGCCAGTACCAGAAACTTCACAGCTAGTTATACTTTATACAGCCAAAGGCTATTATCCCACTACTACTATAGGCACCATCTCTCCCTACTATACCTGCTATCCCACAGCCCCAGTCCCTTCCCAGAGGCTATTATCCCCCCACTGCTACTATAGGCACCATCTCTCCCTACTATACCTGCTATCCCACAGCCCCAGTCCCTTCCCAGAGGCTATTATCCCCCCACTGCTACTATAGGCACCATCTCTCCCTACTATACCTGCTATCCCACAGCCCCAGTCCCTTCCCAGAGGCTATTATCCCCCCACTGCTACTATAGGCACCATCTCTCCCTACTATACCTGCTATCCCACAGCCCCAGTCCCTTCCCAGAGCCTATTATCCCCCCACTGCTACTATAGGCACCATCTCTCCCTACTATACCTGCTATCCCACAGCCCCAGTCCCTTCCCAGAGGCTATTATCCCCCACTGCTACTATAGGCACCATCTCTCCCTACTATACCTGCTATCCCACAGCCCCAGTCCCTTCCCAGAGGCTATTATCCCCCACTGCTACTATAGGCACCATCTCTCCCTACTATACCTGCTATCCCACAGCCACAGTCCCTTCCCAGAGGCTATTATCCCCCCACTGCTACTATAGGCACCATCTATCCCTACTATACCTGCTATCCCACAGCCACAGTCCCTTCCCAGAGGCTATTATCCCCCCACTGCTACTATAGGCACCATCTCTCCCTACTATACCTGCTATCCCACAGCCCCAGTCCCTTCCCAGAGGCTATTATCCCCCCACTGTTACTATAGGCACCATCTCTCCCTACTATACCTGCTATCCCACAGCCCCAGTCCCTTCCCAGAGGCTATTATCCCACTGCTACTATAGGCACCATCTCTCCCTACTATACCTGCTATCCCACAGCCCCAGTCCCTTCCCAGAGGCTATTATCCCACTGCTACTATAGGCACCATCTATCCCTACTATACCTGCTATCCCACAGCCACAGTCCCTTCCCAGAGGCTATTATCCCCCCACTGCTACTATAGGCACCATCTCTCCCTACTATACCTGCTATCCCACAGCCCCAGTCCCTTCCCAGAGGCTATTATCCCACTGCTACTATAGGCACCATCTCTCCCTACTATACCTGCTATCCCACAGCCCCAGTCCCTTCCCAGAGGCTATTATCCCACTGCTACTATAGGCACCATCTCTCCCTACTATACCTGCTATCCCACAGCCACAGTCCCTTCCCAGAGGCTATTATCCCACTGCTACTATAGGCACCATCTCTCCCTACTATACCTGCTATCCCACAGCCCCAGTCCCTTCCCAGAGGCTATTATCCCACTGCTACTATAGGCACCATCTCTCCCTACTATACCTGCTATCCCACAGCCCCAGTCCCTTCCCAGAGGCTATTATCCCACTGCTACTATAGGCACCATCTCTCCCTACTATTCCTGCTATCCCACAGCCCCAGTCCCTTCCCAGAGGCTATTATCCCCCCACTGCTACTATAGGCACCATCTCTCCCTACTATACCTGCTATCCCACAGCCCCAGTCCCTTCCCAGAGGCTATTATCCCACTGCTACTATAGGCACCATCTCTCCCTACTATTCCTGCTATCCCACAGCCCCAGTCCCTTCCCAGAGGCTATTATCCCCCCACTGCTACTATAGGCACCATCTCTCCCTACTATACCTGCTATCCCACAGCCCCAGTCCCTTCCCAGAGGCTATTATCCCCCCACTGCTACTATAGGCACCATCTCTCCCTACTATACCTGCTATCCCACAGCCCCAGTCCCTTCCCAGAGGCTATTATCCCCCCACTGCTACTATAGGCACCATCTCTCCCTACTATACCTGCTATCCCACAGCCACAGTCCCTTCCCAGAGGCTATTATCCTTACTGCTACTATAGGCACCATCAAATGCATACAGGTAATTTTCCCAAAGGCAATATATTATCTCTTATAAACCGCTATTTTCTGCATCTGCATAGTTTATTATTTCTTTTATGTCAATATATTTTGTCAGCTTCAATACCACTTCTCACCTGTTTGCCATCAGCTATTTTGTTTAATACAGCAGCTGAGAATAAAAATTGATGTAGGATATTGACAAAATGAAGCATCTTACAAAAATGACAACAAATATCGATCCTGATCAAGAGAGGTAGATAGGCATGTAATTCTAGCAAAACATAAGTAGAATTTCTCTGAAATCCAAATAAAGGGAATAGCTGTCCAGCCCCCCCATTCCAAGCCTCACTTAACTCTGACAATAGAGTGACTGAGCAAACTGCCCAAGTGCAACTGAGTTTCTGTGTTAACAAGAACAGTAAAAAACAAGAGACTGGCTCCCATGCTGAGTGAAAAGCAGATTATCCCCCATGCACTATGCATTTTCTGTATCAAATGCCCCAATATTACCAGAAACGAGAAGAGAATATTTTTATTAAAACACAATTTGCTTCAAAGATACATATGGATCTCTCATTATCTTTTTTTACCATTAAAATCCTAAGCCACTCTTGTTCCGCAGCAAGTCAGACTCACAGCCAATTAATTTTGTGACCTTTATATTACTATATAGTCCATGTTATTACTGTAAAATGGTAAACAATCTCTGTAAAGCTGGGCATGCCATATCAGTGCTATATATAGCATAATAATAATCCAAGTCGTAATAAATCCAGCACTAAGCAGGTCAACATGTCATCGGGAGAAAAGACGGTCTAGAATATGACCATTAAAAGAGGTGTTTTTACTGCCCTTGGAACAATGTGACTCAAGGGTGATATTAAGGAAAATGGATAAAGTGAATAAAGCATAGGCAATAATTGTTTATAACCCTCCAGTTTGTCTAACATACTTACAGGCTGGGGCTGCAAAAGACAGGGTCTTGGCACAAAGCTGAAGACTTTTACTCCAGGGGAATAATACAATACTATAATATTAATCATGTGTCCAAACTGGAACTTGCTAATTGTTGGCATTTCTTTCCCTGCCATGGTGCTTTCTGCAAATGCCCTCTCCACCCTAATCTAAATTTAACCTTAATGGCCTGACTAGTAAATAATAATTTCCCAGCTATAGCAATCCAATACAATGGGCAGAATTTCTTGACCACTCTTCTGCCATTTCACATGCTCAGTGCCCAAAGGTGGGTTGATTTTCTGGATAGTATTCTACTTTTCTCAAACCCCTATTTAGAGTTATGCATTCATATTACTCTAAAATGTATTTTTATTTTTGGGGTTTCTGCCCAAAAAGACTCATGGCATCAACAACCCTTCTTCTTACAAAGGTAACATCAGGCCTGAGGGGCTGCTGTAAAGGTGGCCATACACGTTAAGATCCGCTCGCTTGGTGAGGTCGCCAAGTGAGCAGATCTTCTCCCGATATCTCCACCTACAGGTTGGTGATATCGGGCGAATTCAGGCTAATTCGGCCGTTTGGCCCTGGGGCCAAGCAATCGGATTAGAACGACGGTAATAGGCACAGTCGGATACGGTCCCCGATCCGACTAAATTTTTTAACCTGCCCAATTGATATCTGCCCAATATCGAATACCGATATCGGCAGCTAGAATCGGCCCGTGTATGGCCACCTTAACATGACATAGTAGACAATATTTAATGGGCTGGTGGGGGGCTGCTTGGGCCTCTGTGTACTTGAAATACCAGGACCTAGTTGTATTCCCAGTCTAGGCTGGGGTAACATTGTACAGATTTAATATTATCAAGGTATAGGATTTTTTCTAACTGTATCTCTGTATATTTCAAATGTTTTTTTCGTTAAGCTGGTTGGTATATTATTGTTTAAGTTGTGCGAGGGCTTCACATTAAGGTGATAAGGATGCTTCATGTTACTGTGCTAGAAATAAAAGTCCATTATGCTGAATGTGAAATAATATGATATTTTCTTTTCTTTATATTCATTTTTCCGTTCAAGTTATGTTTCCATATAAGTTTTTATATTGTCAGTTTATACCAGCCACAACCTTGGCAACAGTCACATATGCATCTTCTTTCGTCCAGGTTCCCTACTGAAGATAAATTCCCCACTATTGGACAACCCAGTGGCCACTACTACCAGGTTCTTATTTTCAGGCTATCTGGTGTTGACATCCTCTCTCCTGCCTGGCCAAGAAACTCTACATGTAAGCAAAAATATTTTTTGCCGGGGGACTTGCCGGAGTCACCCATACCCAGGGTCGGACTGGGCCACTGGGACACCGGGAAAATACCTGATGGGCCCCAGCGGCCCAGACCCGACCCTATTGCCGCTTCCCCAGGCTGCCAATGTCCTCCCCTTACATGTTTCACATACGTGCGGGTAGCCCCGGTGGGCCCTGCACCCTCCAGTCCGACCCTGCCCAAACCCAATATTTACCAACTTGCTTCTCTTAATACAAAGGTGTTCCTATGGCTAACAGTGGCTTTGCTTATCAAACCAAGCCTTGTTCCCAATAAACATGACCAGGCAAGTTTAACCTTGGTATTAGACTTGGGTATGTTGGTGGCCGGTTTGGACAAGCAACCTGCTATCCTGACTGACTCCAAATGATCTGTCTAAAGTGAAACTTTCATCTACACACAATAAATCAGAGATCGCAAATAGGTGGCAATTTATATGTCTTTGGGGCCAAAGTACAAGGGTACTGGGGGGGGGGGTGCATGTCCCACTCAGTCCTTCCTGCCTCTCATTCCAATTCGAGTGCAGTTGCACCTATTTCCGCAGAGGGACCCTGGAGCCTCCGCCATCTCTAGACCAGGTGATATCTCCAGGGTTCCCTGAAAGGCCTGCGTCAATGGGCACAGTTCATTTGTGCCTAAAGCACAATGAACATCGGAAATAACATCAACCAGACCAACCACAATTGTGTCAGGAGCATTGCCCCCTGGCCTGAGAATGATGATGGAATTCTGGTGCATTTGGGGAAAAATGCAGATTTTAGAAACTGAACTTTGCCTGCTGCACTTATGTTATAAATGACCCCTTAAGCATCTATGGCAACCCCCACAGATACAAGCAAATATGCCAGTAAGGCCCCTACTAAATAACCCACATTTATACATTTTACTAAACATTTCCAGGAAACACAAAGTCATTTAAAAGCAGATCAGAATATCATTTCCCTTTTATTTTTATAGGACAGCCCCCATACCATTGTGTATTTTACAGCTGATTGCAGCCTTGATGTAAGGGATTTTCTCCACTTTCTTTTGCTGTTCAATTTGATATAATCTAAAGGAACAGAACAACCTTACAAATCAGCCAGTGAAAAGGGAGGCTTGGTAGCAAACAAGTTATAACAGTAAATATACTCTCGCAAGGTCAAAAGATAGGCTTTCTGTCAAGAAATCAATGCTGAGGAGTAGTGCATAAAAACCATTGCTTTCCGGGAGTTTACAACCCTTTTTTTCCCCCTCAGATCGTATCATTTAAACCAACACAGATCTGAAGTCATTATATAAAGCAACACAAAGGGAGGTTTAAGAAAGATTTACATCCCCGTGTGATAATGTTCCTTCATTCATTATAAATGGAATCAAGGTTGTTTGCCATTGCAGAATGAAATTTGTCGAGCGCAGAACGTCGGCTTGGGAGTACATTTACTAAAGAGCAAACGGGCACGTCTGAGTGGAACGGTGCCAATTTGCATGTTTAATTTACAAGAACGCCAATTGCCAAGTTTATTATAGGGGGAGAAAGCATGCTAAGTAAGCAATGGGTATTGAGAGCTGCAGCCCTCGGGGCTTCGTTTCCAATCCACTTGGTTTTCGTAGTAGGGAGAAATAAAACACAGGCCTAGGCAGTAAAGACTAGCTGGATATCTTGTGGTATAGCTGCTTTGTGCAGTGTCTTGTGAGCCACCAAGTGTGGCCCCTGAAATTCTAGTGCAGGGATCCCCAACCTTTTTGACTCGTGAGCAGGGTCGGACTGGGCCGCCGGGACACCGGGAAAAATCCCGGTGGGCCCCGGCCCTAGTGGGCCCCAGCGGCCCAGTCCGACCTTTGCCGGCGCTCCCCGCTACTGACTGTTCCTCCCCGACGCGTTCAATTTATACGCGCTCGGGGAGGACGTCAGGCGGGGGCCCTTCGGGGGGGTTAGGGGGGCCCTTGGGGGGGTTGGGGGACGTGGCTGGGGCACCTGCAGGGCCCCTGGGGCGGGAGCCCCGGTGGGCCCTGCACCCCCCAGTCCGACCCTGCTCGTGAGCCTCACTCAGATGTAAAAAGTGTTGGTGAGCCACACAAGCATGAGAAATGTTCTTTGGGGATTCCAAATAAGGCTATTTGGTAGCTCCATGGGGACTGCTGACCTACAGGAGGCTCTGTTTGGAGTAAAACTGTGTCTCAGTGCTTCCAAAACTTGTCTCCAAGCCAAAGATTAGCACCTACTTTGAGCAACAGCAAAGGGTTGTGAGCAACATGTTGCTTCTAAGCCACTGGTTGGGGATCACTATTCTAGCGGATCTAGAGCACAGGAACTAGACCCTTGCCTACTGATACCATGATGCTAGCAGCTTAATTCTACATGGTTGTGCCTGTGAGGCAGATTGTCATGTGATCAATAGTTAGTCCTCTAAGGACCCCAAAAGAGAGACAGGTCCCTAGAAATGGGTTGGGTTTCAGGTGGATCATTTCTGGGCTTCACTGGGAATGGCCAGACCAGATCTGAGGCATGGTCTATAGAATGTTGGCAAACCATATACAAGAAATGCTTTGCCAATGGCAAACCTGGCAGCGAAAGTTGACCACAAATCCAAAATGGACTGATATTCTTGTACCAAGTGAATTGGAAGGTAATGTCATTATGGTCACTATGCATGGGCACACCAGAATTAATGCCCTTCCTGCAAAAAATTCCTTGATATGTAAGTGCACTCCATACTTGCAGTCAATTACCATTCAAATTAATAGCTATGAATGCAGCTATAAATCGCTTAGGTGATTATCAGATTGCTAAATGTGCCATAGTTCATGGAGAAAGTTGCATTTCAATTCGGCACAAGGAGCAGAGCCCCAGTCCTGTTGCAGCCTGCACCTCCTGCCTCTCTCTAACTTATGTGCCTGAATGATGGGCAAGTTAGGGACCAGGAAGGGGGCAGGAGGGGGGTGTCAGTATGTGTAACCTGCCCCTCTTGGAGAGAGTGCTGCCATTCTGCAGCAGAAAAAATCAGGGTGCAAAGAGCAAAAAAAAGGCTGGTTGTGGCATCTTTTTCCACTTTGCACTCTGTGTTCTGCAACGTAAATGACTTAAGTTTTTACAAATAACTTTGGTACCAAATGGGAAATGTGCCACTGAAATGTACCTTTCTCAGTTAAATTAAGCCCTGCTCCTCCTTATACCCATGAAGCTCTAATAAGAAAGCTATAAATATCTCCTGTGCCTGGAGTCTTGCAGCTAATTACTCCGCTGTGCCAGCCGTGCTGCCGCTGAATGAATCAAAGCATAAGATAAATGCATGAAATGAATAACAGAACCTTCCAAAATGCTCACGTGCCACCAAACAGGGAAGCTTGCTAGGGCGGCTTGCCTTCTGTTAACTGTCTGCCATACCCACATCGGGAAAACTTGCTGGGATATTTCTGCCAGGGATTCCTACTCATTTTGGGCCCTGGATGCTTCACTTTGGTGGAGGGCAAATACCCGGCACCCGGCCTCCTCCTTCATCCTGCTAGAAGCTTACATGTATATTGAAGATATAAAAATGTATCATACACCTGCAGGGCACTTCACTACTGCCAAGGTCCCAGATTTGATCATTGGGAGCGGCACATTATAACGGTATTTAATGCACCTTTAAGCATGTACATGCATGCCCATTTGGCCATTTAACTTGATTAATAAATAGACTGATCATTGCCCAGTGTTTAGCTACAGACAGCAGCAGCCAAACTGGCCAATATAGGAACTAATTTTTTTCCACAGTTGCCCCAAAAAACTGGGTCAGTTGAGCAGCCCAAAATAATTTTAGATCAGTTGGTTTAGAGACCCCTTGGAAAGGCTACATATGATGTTCTGTGTTTGGGTGGCCTTCCAAACAGATCATTTTTCAGATCCATGTTCACACCAGAATGTTTCCAGTATGGGTATCAGACCCCTTATCCGGAAACCCATTATCCAGAATGTTCTGAATTACAGAAAGGCCATCTCCTATAGACTTCATTTTAGTCAAATAATTCACATTTTTTAAAATTATTTTCTTTTTCTCTGTAATAATAAATCAGTAAATTGTACTTGATCCCAACTAAGATATAATTAATCCTTATTGGGGGCAGAACAGCCCTATTGGGTTTATTTAATGGTTAAATGATTCCCTTTTCTCTGTAATAATAAAACAGTACCTGTACTTGATCCCAACTAAGATATAATTACCCCTTATTGGGGCAGAACAGCCCTATTGGGTTTATTTAATGGTTAAATGATTCCCTTTTCTCTGTAATAATAAAACAGTACCTGTACTTGATCCCAACTAAGATATAATTACCCCTTATTGGGGGCAGAACAGCCCTATTGGGTTTATTTAATGGTTAAATGATTCCCTTTTCTCTGTAATAATAAAACAGTACCTGTACTTGATCCCAACTAAGATATAATTACCCCTTATTGGGGGCAGAACAGCCCTATTGGGTTTATTTAATGGTTAAATTATTCCCTTTTCTCTGTAATAATAAAACAGTACTTTAGGTAGGAGATCCGAATTACGGAAAGACCCCTTATCTGGAATACCCCAGGTCTCGAGCATTCTGGATAATGGGTGCCATACCTGTACAAGCAAATATGGCTGGCAGTTTATCTCGCTGCACTATAGGCAAAGGATCTCCCCTATCCCCCCCAGAGTGTGCCCATCATTATTAAAAAAATGTAACCTGGGGGCTGAGGGGGCTGCCAGGGATTGTGCAACATATAGAAGGAAGAATGGGGGGTTGCCTAACATCATATCACCCCTAACCAGGCTTCATTCCCTTTCCCTTCTACTATAAGATAGGGGGTGATGTTTACTACTGAGCTAGTAATCTGTAGCAACCAATCAGCAGGTAATGTTTACAAGTCAGCTATTTGACAAAAAACATGTGGCCATACACACTAACCTACGGGTGGGCGATATCAGGCTAATTTAGGCTAATTCTGGCCAAACGATAGAATTAGAATGATGGGTATAGGCGCAGTCGGTTCAGGGACCGCATCAATGAGCCGATACGGCTATCCGACTAAACTTTTAAACCTGCCTGATCGATATCTGGCCAATTTCAGGCCAGATGTTGGTCGGGCAGGCCCGTCGTTATTGCCCATGCACGGGCCAATTAGCTGCGTGTATGGCCACCTTAAGGGTAATTAAACCTGGGCAAACTTTGCACCTTTTATTAAAACAAGAGCCGATCTAAATTTATCTCTTAGGATCTCCATTTGACATTTTAAATTACCTTAATTAATGCTCTCCATGTGTTTTGGGGCATAATTTCTCTATAAATCCCAATTTGGTGGTGCGTAACGAGACAGAATCCTTCGCCAGCGTTAAGGAGTTAAAAGACATCAACTTGAGCGCCAGGAAGATAAAGCACTTACACTAATTAATGGCATTGACCTCAGATATGAGCAATGTCGCTGGCTCATCTGAGCAGGGCTTCTCCCTTTGGTTGCTTTGCTTATCAAGAACTTAATTAATCGGGTCTTTACTAAAAGTGCCGGGAAAGCGAATGCTTGTTACATGAGTGCGTAACTCTGGCAGGAACAGTCACATAGAGGAATCATCACTCATCCTGATTTAGCCCATTTGCACTTCTGTATCACTGCCTTGCTTTTGCCTTCAGCTGATCATATTGGACCCCAGGTCAATTTGGGTATTTGGGTCGGGCACAAAAAAGACTTTTTATCACCAGACATGACACTTTGACTGTTGTTCTGAATAATAACCTACAGATACACTGTGCTCTGCCACTCTATGGCATCTATGGATCTATTTTAAAGGACAAGGAACGTCCGACTCACTAACCTATTAGGGGCAATTATTCTCCAAGTTTTTTTGTTTCAAGCTCAGTACAGACCCTGTGGAAAAGGTCATCTTTCTTTTCCCAGTCATCACTAGCACTGAGTTAAAGGGGAGCTCCATCCAAACGCAAGCGTTTTGGAAAGTAAACATATTTTCAAGCAACTTTGCAATATACATCAATTAAAAAATATGCAGCCTTTTCATTATATTTTATGTAATAATATGGTTTGGAACAGTTCCCTAAGCCCCGCCCCCTGTTCCCCTGCTGATCTGGCTGACTACTTTGTGACTCAAATAAAATGTAACAGTAGTCGCCTGTCCTCAGCCTGCCTTCAGCCTGCATCCTCCCAATCCCACAATTCCCTGCACACGTGATGTCAATAAGGAAAGGAACATCACAGTGCAATGCATTGTGGGTTATGTAGTTCCTGCATGCTGTCTGTAAGCTGTGGGGAAGTTGTTACAATTTGTAACATCAGTGTTTTAGTCCCTCCTCCCCTGCCAGGATTTCAAATGATGCTGAAAGAGAAGAACTGTTTTGCAGCTGGATTTCAGCATATAAAATGCTATTTATTCATACTTTTTGAAGGAACAGATTACAGGTACAGGTATATTAGGGGTTTCTGTGTTGTGTGGGCTCTTTAACAAATCTTGGTTTGGAAGTCAGAGTTTCCCTTTAAATTCACTCATGTGCAGTTGATTGAAAGGACTTTTTTCTGCTGGTTAAAGTGGATTTTGATTCTAATTGTGTTTAGTACATAAAGCAAGTTTATCCCTTTGCCTGACTGTGATTACATGTGAATGTGTTATTCTCCATTCCTTTAGCCACTAAATCCTGCTGCGTCACCCAGCCGTGTTTCCATGCCCTTTATCTCTGGGCCAGGTTTCACGTTGCCCTTCTCCTATCATTGACATTATACATGCATGTTATTCTTATTATCTCATACATTCCAGGAAAAGGCAAGGTTAATTTACCAAAAGCATTCATCTCTTCTGTGCCAGACAGCCTGGCCGTGACTAGTAGCGGGGGATTAGCAAACAATGCCTTCTTTAAAAATATTGAAATTAGAAGTAATCATTATTACCCTTTATTTATATAGCGGCAATATATTACCCTGAGCTTTAGACTGTTTATCATTGATCATCATCAGTCCTTGCTACCATTGAAGCTCTCAGTTTGCCTCCTCCATCGCACACCCACACTAGGCTCACATTCATCAGGATCAAGTCGTATTGGGTAATCCTAAATAGAAAACTGCCATTTTAGGTACTAAGAGCCACCCCCTGGGATCATAGGAGTCACAGTGCACACAAACAAACCAAGGCACACATACATGCTAGGCCCCATCAGCCAATGAATGGGCAGAGTTCTGCCTTTTACTCCCACACTACTTCCTGTTACAGTCAGAGCTGCATTACTTCCTGTCAGCTGATCTCTGAGGGAGCACACAGCCCATCACTAAATGGCGGCTCAATGGAAATGATGTAAAAGGGCAATAATTACTGATATATATACAGGTATAGGACCCGTTATTCAGAATGCTCAGGACCAAGGGTATTCCGGATGAGGGGTCTTTCTGTAATTTGGATCTCCATACCTTAAGTCTACTAAAGAATCAATAAAACATTAATTAAACCCTATGGGATTATTTTGCATCCAATAAGGATTAATTATATCTTAGTTGGGATCAATTACAGGTACTGTTTTATTATTACAGAGAAAAGGGAATCATTTAACCATTAAATAAACCCAATAGGGCTGTTCTGCCCCCAATAAGGGGTAATTATATCTTAGTTGGGATCAAGTACAGGTACTGTTTTATTATTACAGAGAAAAGGGAATCATTTAACCATTAAATAAACCCAATAGGGCTGTTCTGCCCCCAATAAGGGGTAATTATATCTTAGTTGGGATCAATTACAGGTACTGTTTTATTATTACAGAGAAAAGGGAATCATTTAACCATTAAATAAACCCAATAGGACTGTTCTGCCCCCAATAAGGGGTAATTATATCTTAGTTGGGATCAATTACAGGTACTGTTTTATTATTACAGAGAAAAGGGAATCATTTAACCATGAAATAAACCCAATAGGGCTGTTCTGCCCCCAATAAGGGGTAATTATATCTTAGTTGGGATCAAGTACAGGTACTGTTTTATTATTACAGAGAAAAGGGAATCATTTAACCATTAAATAAACCCAATAGGGCTGTTCTGCCCCCAATAAGGGGTAATTATATCTTAGTTGGGATCAAGTACAGGTACTGTTTTATTATTACAGAGAAAAGGGAATCATTTAACCATTAAATAAACCCAATAGGATTGTTCTGCCCCCAATAAGGGGTAATTATAACTTAGTTGGGATCAAGTACAGGTACTGTTTTATTACTACAGAGAAAAGGGGAATCATTTTTAAAATTCTGAATTATTTGATCAAAATGGAGTCTATGGAAGACGGGCTTTCCGTAATTCGGAGCTTTCTGGATAACGGGTTTCTAGATAAGGGGTCCAATACCTGTGTATATATTCCAGTTTGGTAAGATGTAAATTGTCTGTTAGTTATTTATATGTTCGGGGGATAAAGTTTTCCTTTAAGTTGCATATAGATTTGTAGAGGGGGAGGAAGTAAGAGAATGCTCCTTGGTGTCACTATTTTCCCAGCAATATTCCCCAATTACAGAAATACCTTACTTATGAGGTATGGGTCTATTAGCCATATTAACATATAGAGTAATTCATCTTGCAACTAGGTAATTGCAATGAGCCTAAAGGCATTTGGTTCATTTAAGGCTTGCTTGTCCCCACCTAACCCGTGCAGTTGGTTAATGGAGAGCAAATTCCTTTCATATAATTCTCAGCATAAGCAGTGTCAGTATATAGAAAGTATTATAGAGACTGTCAAGATAAAGAAATTAAGGGTACATGGGCCAATAAAAGCTGTTACAGGACTTCTCCATCTTGGATTCTGTCAGGGGTGCCAGTGACACTGCACATGCTCAGTGCACTCTGGGCAGCTATGGAGCAAGCAGAAAATAAGGTTGGCCTGTCATATAAGCTGATGCTACAGGGATGATTATTGAATTCTGGGGCTAACTGCACTAGTTTCAGAGCTGCCATGTACTAATAATCTGTATTATTTACTAACCAGTTTTATATTGTGACATTTATTTAAGCTCTGTGATTGTAAGCCCTTTTGGGCAGGGCTCTGTTCACCTCTTGTATTGGTTATTGATTGCTTTATATGTTACTCTGTATGTCCAATGTATGTAACCCACTTATTGTACAGCGCTGCGGGATATGTTGGCGCTTTATAAATAAATGTTAGTAATAATAAATAACAATAATTTATATTCTATATACACAGTATAGTGTGACATTTATATTCTATATATACAGTATATAGTGACATTTATACTCTATATATACAGTATATTGTGCCATTTATACTCTATATATACAGTATATTGTGCCATTTATACTCTATATATACAGTATATTGTGCCATTTATACTCTATATATACAGTATATTGTGCCATTTATACTCTATATATACAGTATATTGTGCCATATATACTCTATATATACAGTATATTGTGCCATTTATACTCTATATATACAGTATATTGTGCCATTTATACTCTATATATACAGTATATTGTGCCATTTATACTCTATATATACAGTATAGTGCGCCATTTATACTCTATATATACAGTATATTGTGCCATTTATACTCTATATATACAGTATAGTGCGCCATTTATACTCTATATATACAGTATAGTGCGCCATTTATACTCTATATATACAGTATAGTGCGCCATTTATACTCTATATATACAGTATATTGCTCCATTTATACTCTATATACACAGTATATTGTGCCATTTATACTCTATATATACAGTATATTGGGCCATTTATACTCTATATATACAGTATATTGGGCCATTTATACTCTATATATACAGTATAGTGTGCCATTTATACTCTATATATACAGTATATTGGGCCATTTATACTCTATATATACAGTATAGTGTGCCATTTATACTCTATATATACAGTATAGTGCGCCATTTATACTCTATATATACAGTATAGTGTGCCATTTATACTCTATATATACAGTATAGTGTGCCATTTATACTCTATATATACAGTATAGTGTGCCATTTATACTCTATAGATACAGTTTATAGTGAGTGGGCCCCTAAGTTCAGGTAAGTGACAGCAGCACAGAGTATGTGCAGGGAATCAGCAGAAAAGAAGATGGGGGGCTACTGGGGCATTTTTGGGGGCACAGACCTTCCCTGTTAAACATAATGTACCACTTTTCTAGCCTCTCTCTGTAGTAAGGCTGAAGTTCTCCTTTAAGGGGCAGACTTATCCAATGTTGAGTTGTTTTTCCCTGGTAAAATCGTTTCCCAACACCCTGAAACTTTTAGTGCCTTTTATCCAAAAGTGAAAGAAAAATAAACAATCTGACACATTTATCAAAGCATTTCCCCCATTGTTTATTCTACCCAGAGACCCCCATCCTCCAGCAGTTGGACACAATTTTACCACTCAATCAAAGGTGAAATGTTTCTTTTACGTTGGGAAATTAATCACAATGGAAGTGAATAAGTCATGTGACTCAATTCTGACGGCAGAAGAATGCGATGGTCAGTAGCAGAGTAGGGGTCATGAACGAGTGTAATCTGAAATTAGAGCTGAGATATAGAGAAGGAATTCAATAAGGCCTTGAATGCCGGTGTCAGGAGTCTGACCTGAATTTGAGAGGAAATTAGGAGGCAGTGCAGGGATTTCCAGGAATCCGGGGGGTGGGTTGAATTGCAGCACAAAGACAAATATATTGGAAAGTTTTAGTATTTGGATTATAATATAGGTATGGGATCCCTTATCCGGAAACCCCTTATCCAGAACGTTCTGAATTACGGAAAGGCCATCTCCCACAATCTCCATTATAAGCAAATAATTCTATTTTTTAAAAAATTATTTCCTTTTTCTCTGTAATAATAAAACAGTACCTATACTTGATCCCAACTAAGATATAATTACCCCTTATTGGGGGCAGAACAGCCCTATTGGGTTTATTTCATGGTTAAATGATTCCCTTTTCTCTGTAATAATGAAACAGTACCTGTACTTGATCCCAACTAAGATATAATTACCCCTTATTGGGGGTAGAACAGCCCTATTGGGTTTATTTCATGGTTAAATGATTCCCTTTTCTCTGTAATAATAAAACAGTACCTGTACTTGATCCCAACTAAGATATAATTACCCCTTATTGGGGGCAGAACAGTCCTATTGGGTTTATTTCATGGTTAAATGATGCCCTTTTCTCTGTAATAATAAAACAGTACCTGTACTTGATCCCAACTAAGATATAATTACCCCTTATTGGGGGCAGAACAGTCCTATTGGGTTTATTTCATGGTTAAATGATTCCCTTTTCTCTGTAATAATAAAACAGTACCCGTACTTGATCCCAACTAAGATATAATTACCCCTTATTGGGGGCAGAACAGCCCTATTGGGTTTATTTCATGGTTAAATGATTCCCTTTTCTCTGTAATAATAAAACAGTACCTGTACTTGATCCCAACTAAGATATAATTACCCCTTATTTGAGGCAAAACAAGCCTATTGGGTTTATTCAGTATTTAAATGATTTTTAGCAGACTTAAATTATGGAGATCCAAATTACGGAAAGATCCCTAATCTGGAAAGCCTCAGGTCCTGAGCATTTTGGATAACAGGCCCCATACCTGTAATACTGTCACACCTTGTGCTTTATTATATAGAGCCTTTGATCTAAAATACTGACTTTGATCTTCAGCTAAGGAGCGAGGAAAACAACTTCATTATAGCAACTTCTTTGTGTACTTTCCATTTGGATTCATGTACCAGTTGCTTGAGAATTGGGTGTTTCTCATTATGACACCGTGTGAGTGCTTTGCCTCCGTGTGTGTGGCAGTGTGGGTGCTGGGTGGGTGCTGGTACATGAATATAAATTTAGACTAAAGCAGGCTGAACTTGAAGTCAAAATAGGTCCTTTCATTTCAAGTACACAGAGACCCAAACACCCCCCACCAGCCCAATAAATAGTGACTGTCTATGGCATCTTACAGCAGCCCCTCTGGCATTTGCCAGAATCCCTAGGTTGCCAGTCCAGCCCTGTACTAAAGCTGCCCATATACATTATCATCCACGCATTTGGTGGGGTCTGATAAAATGTACCAATTTCATTCAATAGGGGTGCCTGTTAGTCATTGTGAGGTGATGGGTATAGTAAGGCCACGTGGTATTAGGAGCAGATCATGTAACTGAGTGATATTGTCTACAATCAATAGTCATAGGAAGGGACTATAAATATCGGGAAGAGTGTATAGCAATGCAATGTGGTGTCAGTAAAGGTGGCCATACACGCTAAGATCCGCTCGATTGGCGAGTTCGCCAAGCAAGCGGATCTTCTCCCGATATTGCCCCACCTACGGGTGGGCGATATGGGGTTAATTCAGTCGTTTGACCCTGGGGCCAAACATTCGAATTAGAACGACAGGTATAGGCGTCTGTTGGTTCGGGGACCACATCAATGAGCCGATGTGGTCCTCGGTCCAACTGATTTTCAAACCTGGCCGATTTCAGGCAAGATGTCGGTCGGGCAGGCCTGTCGTTAGTGCCCATACACGGGCCGATAAGCTGCCGAATCAGTCTAAAGGACCGATATCTGCAGCTATGGGCACCTTAACAGTGAATATCCAGCTTGTAACCTGCAGTCCCAGAATCAGCTGTTAGAGGTTGCTGGGAACTGTAGTTTTATAACCACATGTTGAATGACAGATTAAGGTAACTTTGTCAAGGGTGACAGATTAAGTGCCACCCCGCTCTTACCAATGTTGATGTTGAAACATTTCTGCAAAAAGTTGCTTTAATAGTTCATTTTCCAACCTTTCCTAATTGATTTTCCCTCGGTGGCAAAGGAATGCCCCAAGCCCAGAACAACTGCTTCCCCCAATGCCTTTGGGTCACAAGCTCTGGGCTGCGCAGCTACAAAGGAGACCCAAGCAATTCTGGTCTCACGTTAATCAGGAATGGAGCCCAGAGAGCAAATTCCTGTGTGTTTGTGCCACAGTGTCTATCTGCCCCTTAATCCCTGCTACAAACAACCCATACATTGCCCTTCTAATCCCCAACATTGTATAGTGTGCTTACTGTGAATGCTGTTCTCTTCCCTACGCCCGCCTCGTGCCGCCAGGAGCTCTGCTATCAAGTGTTTGGGTGCAAAGCAGACAAAGTATAAATCCCCCACCTCCTCCCTGCTGCCAGCCCATAACAACTTCATAGAGAAAGCCTTACCCCTCCCAGACAGAGAGAGGTGAGTGGAGAAGGGGCTGATGGGAGAAGTTTCAGTAAGAATTCATTAGTCTCACATCAGCACCCTCCTCCTCCTCCTCCACATGCTTTGTTGGCCATGTGTGTCAAACTTGAAGCAGTCCATCTGTTGTGAACTACATTACCCATCGTCCCACAGCAGCCTTTTGTATTATAGCAAAGGACACAAACCACGTGGGCTGTGCCTCCTTTACAATCAGACACCCGTGGGCTTATTTATCAGTTTTTGAGTTTGTGAATTCAAGTTTGTTTTTCTACATTGAATAAACTCACATATGGAATGCTCACTTATTTAATAATAAGGAAAAAGCATTCAAATAAAAAACTTTGAGTTTAAAAATATAAAACTCCCATTCTATAGAAACTCACAAGCTTTTAGGCATTTTTTTACTTTTGAGTTTTTAAGCTTTTTACACCTAATAAATACCATTCGAGTTTTTAAACTACAGACAGTTGGGAATCGGATCAGCTATTATTCTGGCTTCTGCTTTAAACCCAGTGGGTGAGCTTTAGCCTATAGGATAAACCCATGTAAATGGGATTTTTTTTAGGAGTTTGTTTGGAATTCACTCCCAGAATTCCTTTTGTTTATTTGTATCTGTATGAGGCAGTCTCCTCAACCCTAATGATTTGTTTGTAAACATAATTCAAACATTGATCAATCCACCCCCCCTAAAGATTCCAAATTGCACAATGTTGTCTTGGCGGCATAGGCAGAGGGTAATTCCTGTGTTTGTGGGAGCTAATTAAGGACATTTTTTTGCATGCATTCCAGTATCCTAGGGTTATTTCTATGTGTAATGTCCAAAAACACATTCATTGTTTCTCTCTGTTCAGGTCCTTTCCTATTTATTATTCAGTCTGTCACTCAACCCACTGCCTGGTTGCTTGGGTAAACCACACTCTAGCAACCAGATAACTGCTAAATGATTAAAAACATACATACGCACAAAAAAGAATAAATTCAGACTAGCTGCTGTCTCAGAAAATCGCTGCCTGTTTCATATTAAATGGTAATTTAAAGGCAAACTACAACTACAAAGCAAGAGATAAAAGCACTGTGAAGATGCAGCACTTTTTTTACTGAGAATACAAGGTTGGAGGTCGTCTCCAGTGTTGTAGGGCAGCTCTGTATCAGGAATGATTTAAGGTTATCCGCCCCTGGGTAATTGGGGGGGGGGGGTAGGATGACTAGTCCAGCAGACATGTCTCTCCATGTGCTGTAATTGCACCCAGTAAGGAAAACTGCTCATCAACCTACAGCCCTGGTGCAATTATGTCCCAAGTAGTGTGTAGTGATGTGATTCAGCAGCTTCATGTACTTCTGCATCAGGATAAATGTGATCTCACTCCCATAACAGCAGCAGCGCAGTCAGACGGGAATCGTCACCGGAATACTTCAATCTGATGATGAGGCTTTTTGTAGCTGGCAATCCCCTTTATCAGGACAGCAATCCGCCAACATGGAGCACTGAGGTCATTAAACCTCCATAAGTAATACCAGCAGCAATTCATGTCACGTTCAGCTACAGAACAGAGGGAGAAATCATGGATTCACCAGGGGGACCTACAGGGGCCACATAGGAAAGATACAGTGTTTATACACACATGGGAAATATAAAAAAGTGGAATAAATGTGCTACTTTTCTTAAGGGGCATTTCACAAGGAACCTGTGGGTTGTAGATAGGACTTGTGGGTATGGGTGGGGTTGGCAGGTTGTTTTTTTAGGTCTCATATATAGCAAGTTTTGCTCCTCTAAATCTTTCTCCCCCCCAGTTTTTGTGTCCGCCCACTGCGGATGACATCGCTTCCTGTTTGCGGCAACAGCACTTCCAGTTTAATGGTGGTCAGTGGGTAAGGTAGTCGTGGGCCAAGTCAGGTAGTGGATAAAATGAGGGTTGCAAGGTGCTGGTCTGGGTTTCAAAAATTTCACCCACACAGGGGCCCTTGCAGTGTAAGGGCGAACACACAAGGGGAGATTAATCGCGGCGACTTTTTGAAAAGTCGCAACGATTAGTCAACAAGACTGAGTTGTGGCGGCTAATCACCCTGTGTGTTTTCACCCTTAAGAAGACTAAAGTCCCCAACTTCCCCAGCTGTTACTAAACTGCATCTCCCTGAGGGTGCTTTTCTACTATTATAATCCTTTATATAGCGCTGACATATTCTGCAACATCAGTCCCTGCTTCAGCAGAGCTTACAATCTAAGGTCCCTATCCCATTCCCATCAGTCCCTGCTTCAGCAGAGCTTACAATCTAAGGTCCCTATCACATTCCCATTAGTCCCTGCCCCAGTGAGCTTACAATCTAAGGTCCCTATCCCATTCCCATTAGTCCCTGCCCCAGTGGAGCTTACAATCTAAGGTCCCTATCACATTCCCATCAGTCCCTGCTTCAGCAGAGCTTACAATCTAAGGTCCCTATCCCATTCTCATCAGTCCCTGCCCCAGTGGAGCTTACAATCTAAGGTCCCTATCACATTCCCATTAGTCCCTGCCCCAGTGGAGCTTACAATCTAAGGTCCCTATCCCATTCCCATTAGTCCCTGCCCCAGTGGAGCTTACAATCTAAGGTCCCTATCACATTCCCATCAGTCCCTGCTTCAGCAGAGCTTACAATCTAAGGTCCCTATCACATTCCCATTAGTCCCTGCCCCAGTGGAGCTTACAATCTAAGGTCCCTATCCCATTCCCATCAGTCCCTGCCCCAGTGAGCTTACAATCTAAGGTCCCTATCCTATTCCCATCAGCCCCTGCCCCAGTGAGCTTACAATCTAAGGTCCCTATCACATTCCCATCAGTCCCTGCCCCAGTGGAGCTTACAATCTAAGGTCCCTATCCCATTCCCATCAGTCCCTGCCCCAGTGAGCTTACAATCTAAGGTCCCTATCCTATTCCCATCAGCCCCTGCCCCAGTGAGCTTACAATCTAAGGTCCCTATCACATTCCCATCAGTCCCTGCCCCAATGGAGCTTACAATCTAAGGTCCCTATCCCATTCCCATCAGTCCCTGTCTCAGCAGAGCTTACAATCTAAGGTCCCTATCACATTCCCATCAGTCCCTGTCTCAGCAGAGCTTACAATCTAAGGTCCCTATCCCATTCCCATCAGTCCCTGTCTCAGCAGAGCTTACAATCTAAGGTCCCTATCACATTCCCATCAGTCCCTGCCTCAGCAGAGCTTACAATCTAAGGTCCCTATCCCATTCCCATCAGTCCCTGTCTCAGCAGAGCTTACAATCTAAGGTCCCTATCCCATTCCCATCAGTCCCTGTCTCAGCAGAGCTTACAATCTAAGGTCCCTATCACATTCCCATCAGTCCCTGCCTCAGCAGAGCTTACAATCTAAGGTCCCTATCCCATTCCCATCAGTCCCTGCCCCAGTGAGCTTACAATCTAAGGTCCCTATCCCATTCCCATCAGTCCCTGCCCCAGTGGAGCTTACAATCTAAGGTCCCTATCACATTCCCATCAGTCCCTGCCTCAGCAGAGCTTACAATCTAAGGTCCCTATCCCATTCCCATCAGTCCCTGCCCCAGTGAGCTTACAATCTAAGGCCCCTATCACATTCCCATCAGTCCCTGCCCCAGTGGAGCTTACAATCTAAGGTCCCTATCACATTCCCATCAGTCCCTGCTCCAGTGGAGCTTACAATCTAAGGCCCCTATCACATTCCCATCAGTCCCTACCCCAGTGGAGCTTACAATCTAAGGTCCCTATCACATTCCCATCAGTCCCTGCCCCAGTGAGCTTACAATCTAAGGTCCCTATCCCATTCCCATCAGTCCCTGCCCCAGTGGAGCTTAAAATCTAAGGCCCCTATCACATTCCTATCAGTCCCTGCCCCAGTGGAGCTTAAAATCTAAGGCCCCTATCCCATTCCCATCAGTCCCTGCCCCAGTGAGCTTACAATCTAAGGTCCCTATCCCATTCCCATCAGTCCCTGCCCCAGTGAGCTTACAATCTAAGGTCCCTATCCCATTCCCATCAGTCCCTGCCTCAGCAGAGCTTACAATCTAAGGTCCCTATCGCACACACACCCCCACACAAGGCCACAATCTCCTCTTGTTTCTATCCCTCTGAATCTGATTCCAACCTTATTTCCGCCATCATTCTCTGTAATAATGAGGATAATTATTGTTGCTGTTCATGTTGTGGGATATTCCCTCCGTTCATTACCACGGAAGACGTTAATCTGCATACGCAATATGTCGTGCTGTGTATTGTGACTGCCAGTCAGCGAAACATATGTTTGTTTGTTTGTAAACAATGCTCAGCAGCTGCAATGGAGGTTCTACTTTTAGTGAGTTTTAACTGAGAACTGGGGCCGGTGGCGAAATCGTACCCCCCCCGGCGCATATATTCGTGAGGAGGGCGTCCGACTCCTGTTCAGCTCCATTCCCTTAAATCCTAAAGGCCCTGTTTTGCTCCGAGCATGATCCCTGGTGAAACAAAATTATAGGAAATATTATTTATGGAGTGAATCCATAATAATTTCAAGTGCCCCAGTAGTAGCTGCACTCAGCCATATTCTGTAGCCCTCCCTCCTTTGTGTTCAGTGGATAATGCATATTCACAACCAGACCCGCAAATCCCTAGAAATATAAGGCATTTTAAAGGGCAAGTAAAGTAAAAAATTGACTGGGGGGGGGTGCCAATATTAGGCCTCCTAACATGGGTCTCCCCCGCCACGTAAAAATAATCGCTAACCCTAACACATTGGCACCTACTAGTGAAGTTGTCCACTTTACTTGTCCTTTAAATAAAGATATAATCCTTGCAAAACATGGTGGGGCATTAAGCTGCAATATTGAACTGAATTTACTTAAAGGGGACCTGTCACCCTAAAAAAGAATTCCAAATCCTTTTCTATCATGTTAGTTGAGCAAAATGAACTTTACTTACACTATATAAACTATTTAATTTTTTTTCCCTTCAGTCCTGGAATTTACAATCACAGCCAGTAGGCCGGCGCCATTTTGTAAACAGTGTTATCAAGGCAAAGCTTTGTATCACCCCAAAATCATATGCATTTGCCATCTAGGAATGGAATGTGAAAGTAATTATAATTAAAAATCTAAGCTGACAATCATATATTGCCTGCCCCGCCTCTATGCCTGCGGCATAGAGGCGGGGCAGGCAATATATGATTGACAGCTCAGATTTTTAAATACATTTATAACAGATATGGATGATTTAATTAAAAAAAGAATTTGGGTTTCATGTTTAATTTGTAAAGGACTTTTATTATACAGCTTTTTATGTGGGGGGTCCCCTTTAAGGTCAAGTTTTATTTTCCCCTAATTCAAGTAAAAAATTGTGAATCTTTTGTTTCCCTTTATAAGGAGTCAAGTTGGAAATATTATGTATTTTTTCCCCAACGCAATTATTAATTTATTTTTTATAAACACACGGCAGAACTAGTAAAATGAAGATTACTTTACATTTAGGCCATTTGCTGGTGTACTGGCCCTTTAAATGAATGTTGAGTACCCATACCAGCAGAAGTCACCCCTCAAATAGTGTGTGGAAGTTAAGATATTAAAGGAAACAGGGGCACTATACCCATAGGTTGATGGTTTAGGGGGCTCTGATGGAGAACATGGGTGGTCAAAATGGCCCAACTGTACCTGCTTCTAATGGTATTTAGCATTATTTTAGCATTGCCCAGAGCTGTGTCTGCACTACCCCAATAACATGAGTTAAGGTCCTTGCTATTAAATGACATTAGAACTAATGACAAGCAGGGAAGGGCAGTTTGTCCACCACTGACCACCATTGTTTTCCGCTGGATGGAAACAGCCCACCAAATACCCCATGTGCCATTAGCCTTTCTATTTGTGGTGGGCAATACTGGAATATCTTTATGGTATCTCTCTGAACCTGATCCTAGGGATTGTTCCTGATGAATACAGGCAAACCTACAGTGGCCTAGTTTAATGGTATCTCTTGGGATATACTATTAGAAAACCTAGGAGATGTTCCAGCTTCCAGCTGGTAATGTGCACAGAAAAATGAATTGATGCCCCCAGAAATGCTATGCCATGTAATGTGGGAGCATGTATAATAACGGCTAACATGGACCAATGGTCATACATAGACCAATAAAAGCTACCGAAATGGCCGCTCCAGGCTGAGTTGGCAGCTTGTCGTCATTATTGGGGTCCTTGGAAGGCCCTGCATGGAGCTGTGATCCCCAAGCAGTGGCTCCTGAGCAACAACAAAATAACTGACTTTGGCCCAAGTCAGGAATTAAAAAATAACTCCCTTGTTTGGAGGCACTGAGAGCAACATCCAAGGGGTTGGGGGGCAACATGTATATATATATATATATATATAAAAAGATATATTGGGTCTAAAGGTCCCCCTACATGGGCCGATTCTAATCGGCCCGTGTATGGGAACTACCGACGGGCCTGCCCGACTGATATCTGGCCTGAAATCGGTCAGATCTCGAACGGGCAGGTTAGAAGATCTAGTCGAATTGCGGACCACATTGGCTCGTTGATGCAGTCCCCGGAGTGAATTTTCCTGGATTCTCCCGATATCCCCCACCCGTAGGTGGGGATATTGGGAGAAGATCCGCCCGCTTGGCAACATCGCCAAGCGAGCGGATCGGCCCGTGTATGGCCACCTTAACTGTCAATCAAAATCTGACTCCAACGTCTGCATGAAGACAGAATGAAGAGAAAAAGATGCTGCGAGTAACTTGAATATTTCAGAAATGGCACAGAATTTGCACTTGATTATATTTAGAAAGTGTCTTATATAAGTTAGATGAAGCTTATATTAAATGTTCATTTAAAAAAAAAAAATAATTGCATAATTGTTCATTTTAAAAATAATTGCAAAACAGACCAGCATAGCTTCTACAGAAAGTGGAGTAAATATAGCAGAAAAAGAATAAATATACATTCTTAGCATGTCTATTGGACATATCCATAGGTTTGGTGCCTTAAGCTGGCCATACACGCACCGATAATATTGTATGAAACCTCGTTTCGTACGATATTCGGTGCGTGTATGGCAAGTCGGCGAGTCGACCGATATCGCAGGAGGCTGCTGATATCGGTCGACTCGCCGATTGGGTGGGTTAAAAGATTTTAATCGGGCGCCATAGAAAGTGCCTGAGCAAAATCTGCCTTCAGAGCTAAAACGGCAGAAGGAGGTAGAAATCCTATTGTTTCTACCTCCTTATCTGCCGTTTCAGCCCTGAACGTTAGTGGCCGATTGGAACAATCTTTCGTGTGTCCGCCCCCTTTAGCCCCGCCTTACAACACCCACCACCCAAGACTCCAATAGGGGCGTTTTTAGCCAGATAAACCCTCTATTTGTATACATTTTCTGAGAACTTTGTGCATGATACATTGGGCCTTGTTTATTAAATGGGTTCACCTTTAAGTTAACTTTTAGCTGTGCTTCCTAGCAACTTTGCAATTGGTCTTCATTATTTATTCTGTATAGTTTTTGCATTATTCACCTTCCTTCTGCTTTCAAATGGAGTCACTGACCCAGCAGCCAACAACTATTGCTCTGTGAATTTACAATTTTACTATAATTGTTACTTTTTATCCCTTATCTGTCTATTCAGTCCCTTGCCCATTCATATTCCTGTGTCTCATTCAAATGACAAACTGATTGCTATGGTAAACAAGACCCTAGCAACCAGATAACTGCTAAAAATCCACACTAGAAAACCGCTGTCTAAAAATCTAAAAAACTGAAAATACACAAAAATTAAAAAAAATTATAACCAACTGAAAAAATTGTCTCAGAATATCAATTTCTATGTCATGATAAAAGTTAATATAAAGGTGGACAACCCCTTTCAGAGCTGCAGCAGAAATGTCTATGGGGGTTATGTAATAAAAGACACTGGCCCAGGAGCAGTAACCCATAGCAACCAGCACTTAGCAGGTAGAATTTACTAGTCACCTGTTTAAAAGCAAACACCTTATTGGTTGCTATTGGT
Source organism: Xenopus tropicalis (assembly GCF_000004195.4). Lineage (NCBI taxonomy): Eukaryota > Metazoa > Chordata > Amphibia > Anura > Pipidae > Xenopus > Xenopus tropicalis. The sequence goes on along the minus strand of NC_030683.2, from coordinate 114,779,336 downwards.
TACTGCTCCTGGGCAAACTTAGGGCCTTTTATTACATATGGCGGTTTATGTTTAAATTCTACTCCTCTACTGAGACACAGTGGGAAGAGAAGGGCACGGTGGCAATCGCAGCATCTCAACCTGTGCCCAACCTGTGGGTGCAGCTCCCAGAACCCACCAAAGGCTGAGATTTAGTTCAATAACAATTGTAGGGCCATAGGTTGGAAGCAGTTTTGCCCCAGGATCCATCATCTATAAAGACAGCCTTAAAATAAAGACACTTGCAGAACTGAATTTGTGCTTATAAAGCAGTGTATGACATATACAGGTATCAAACCCCTTATGCGGAAACCCATTATCCAGTTCTGAATTACGGAAAGGCAATCTCCTATAGACTCCATTTTAACCAAATAATTAATTTTTAAAAATGGTTTCCTTTTTGTCTGTAATAATAAAACAGTACCTGTACTTGATCCCAACTAAGATATAATTACCCCTTATTGGGGGCAGAACAGCCCTATTGGGTTTATTTCATGGTTAAATGATTCCCTTTTCTCTGTAATAATAAAACAGTACCTGTACTTGATCCCAACTAAGATATAATTACCCCTTATTGGGGGCAGAACAGCCCTATTGGGTTTATTTCATGGTTAAATGATTCCCTTTTCTCTGTAATAATAAAACAGTACCTGTACTTGATCCCAACTAAGATATAATTACCCCTTATTGGGGGCAGAACAGCCCTATTGGGTTTATTTAATGGTTAAATGATTCCCTTTTCTCTGTAATAATAAAACAGTACCTGTACTTGATCCCAACTAAGATATAATTACCCCTTATTGGGGGCAGAACAATCCTATTGGGTTTAATTACTGTTTAAATAATTTACAGAAAGACCCTTTATACGGAAAACCCCAGGTCCCGGGCATTCTGGATAACGGATCCCATACCTGTACATGGTAAAATAGTTCAGAGGGAGAGATAAGCAATAAATGTAGGGGAGGGAACAGTACTCTTTAGTTGTGGTGTGAAGTAAGGCAAAACAAAGCTTACATTGCCCCAATAGCAATATGTGTGTGGGCGCTGGGAGTTGCACGTCAACAAGCGCAAAAGGGCCACAGACCCTGCTGGAAGAATATGAATTGAGTGCTTTTTCTTGTTTTAGCAAAATGAGAATTAATAGTAGAAACATGCTGCCTTAATACATTAACCTTGTATGTGCTGGATACGTAAGAGCAAATAACCATTTATTGTAGCCTATTTTTATCAGTATAAATTCAGCATTTTGGTAGATAGGGAATCCCTGCAAGTCACTTTGTCCCCCCCAATTTGTGGCTCAATTTGAGTATATCATCATACGGACCTAATCATCAGTCTTATGGTGAGCCACTGTATGATCTCATGCAGTCAGAGGGCTGCTGGGAGTTCAGTCACCGCCGGAGGGATACATTTTGCCATCTCATATACACTAACGAAATTACCTTCTATATTGTGTAATCGTATGAGATTTTACCAAGGACGTTTTCTGGACATGGTCCCCTCTCTGAAGCCAGAACAGTGTGCCTGTGTGTTCATATAAACCTCGTTAATACTGCTGCTAATAATACTACAAGCACACCATATCCTGCAGCCTTATCATATTGGTTTGGGGGTGACTATTAAACTAGAAACACACTAAATAAACTATTAAACACATACAGACATGGGAACTGGAAAACTGTCACCCAGAAAGCTTAGAATTATGGGAAGACTCCATTTTAATCAAATAATTCAAATTTTTAAAAAAGCTTTTCTTTTATCTGTAATAATAAAAAAAAAGGTAACTGAGCTGCATGAACCCCTATTGGAGGCAAAACAATCCTACTGGGTTTATTTCATGTTTCAATGATTTTTTAGTAGGCTTATGTAATGGTAATCCGAATTATGGAAAGATCCCAAAGCTGGAAAACCCCAGGTCCTGAGCCTGTATTACAATAGAAATGTACAGGTATGGGACCTATTATCCAGAATGGTCGGGAGCTGGAGTTTTCCGGATAAGGGATCTTTCTGTAATTTGGACCTCCATACCTTAAGTCTGCTAAAAAATCATTTAAATAATGAATAAACCCAATAGGATTGTTTTGCCTCCAATAAGGGGTAATTATATCTTAGTTGGGATCAAGTACAGGTACTGTTTTATTATTACAGAGAAAAGGGAATCATTTAACCATGAAATAAACCCAATAGGGCTGTTCTGCCCCCAATAAGGGGTAATTATATCTTAGTTGGGATCAAGTACAGGTACTGTTTTATTATTACAGAGAAAAGGGAATCATTTAACCATGAAATAAACCCAATAGGACTGTTCTGCCCCCAATAAGGGGTAATTATATCTTAGTTGGGATCAAGTACAGGTACTGTTTTATTATTACAGAGAAAAGGGAATCATTTAAACATGAAATAAACCCAATAGGGCTGTTCTGCCCCCAATAAGGGGTAATTATATCTTAGTTGGGATCAAGTACAGGTACTGTTTTATTATTACAGAGAAAAGGGAATCATTTAACCATGAAATAAACCCAATAGGGCTGTTCTGCCCCCAATAAGGGGTAATTATATCTTAGTTGGGATCAAGTACAGGTACTGTTTTATTATTACAGAGAATAGGGAATCATTTTTACAAATTGTAATTATTTGCTTATAATGGAGTCTATGGGCCATTCCGTAATTCAGAACTTTCTGGATAACGGATTTCCAGATAACGGATACCATACCTGTACATGCAATATTTTGGCCCAGTGCAGCACACCTTAGCAGAGAATAGCCACCCATCCCTGGGTTAACCTGTTATAATGTTTATATGAATGCCATGTACCATGCTGGCAGCTTTCCCTGATATTCTCTATGCTGTCCTTGGGACAACACATGTCAAAATATCATTTAAAATATTATTGTAACCCTATCTTGGCTAGAAATGCCTGTCCAGCTAGATTTAGAATCGGTTACATTGGACTCTAACACACTACGATGGGCCTTGGCTAAGAGGAAGAATTGAAGGGGAGATGTAGTTGAACTGCAACTCACTTATGCTGTGTGCTTAATAACAGAAACTAAAGGACGACAGAAGGTTCTTGCAGCAAACAAACAGAACTGAATTTATTGTCCAAGACAAGTGCGGCAGTGTAAACATACTCACAGATCACAGGGGTAATATAGGACAAACTTGATGATCAAGGTCAGTGTAGTAAAGGCGGAAGAGAGACAATGTGACACCATGTGGAGATGGCTTATGGGAGGTTAAGGTTCACTTTCTATGGTTTCAGTCCCTTATGTGATCCAAATCCCACAGACATGGACCAGGGAAATGGCTATGGCTGAATCCCTCATCAGTACTGCGGCAAGGTAAGTAGAGCCTAGGGGAGAGATACTCCCTGCTATCAATTCTTGTTGGAGTACAGGCTGTTCTTACTAGCTAGATCTATCTGACTCACTTTCCTAGAAAATGCTATAACAATGATTAACCTGTCACTGACTAAAGCCTCATTCAGGGGGTCCCTGCTCCCCGACTTTACAAGATGGGGTGTCCCAGCTAGGGCAGAACATTTAAGCTGGCCATACACGCACCGATAGTGTTGCACGAAACCTAGTTTCATATGATATTCGGTGCGTGTATGGCAGATTGACGAGATGGCCGATATCGCAAAAGCTTAAGATATTGGTCGACTCGTTGATCGGATGGGTCAAAAGATTTTGATTGGGCGCCATTAAAGGTGCCCAAGCAAAATCTGCGTTTAGAGCAGGTTGAGGTAGAATCCCCATTGTTTCTACCTCCATATCTGACGATTCAGCCCTGAATGTCAGTGGAGGGAACAAATGATCTTTGGTCGCAGGAAAGACCGTTATTGGTACGTGTATGGCCACCTTTACTGGGCCTTCTTGATCCCAGGCTCCCCAGACACATCCACCTGATTTAACAGATGCAGACCAAAGAGCTTAACCAAACACTATATTACAATGTGACTATTGGGGGCCAATTATAAAATATAAAATATACATGGGCATCTGCCCGGCAACTAAGAAATAAGGAAGTGTAGCCATAGGGGCTATGGGTCATTACATTATGTTGCTGATATATATAATGCTCATGTTCAGGGCAGTATAGGTCCGCAGGTTGCATTTAGGTCCGTCACTAGCTCTGCCATAGGATTTCCATAGTTTTTTTTTAATCTTTTTTCTTATTTTTTTTAAATATATAGGCACCCGAGGGCTGCCCCCTAAAGCTGCCCCCCTAGGCACAGGTCCTCAGGTGCTTATATATAAATATGCCACTGCTCATGTTATTAGCCTAGTCCCAAGAGCAGAGCTGACATTATGGGGTCCTAATTGGGGGGCAAATGCCCAGACTCCTGCACAATCCTACTAGGTAGGAAAAACTAGGGGCCAGCAAGAATAAAAATGAACAAAAATGGCAACAGTAAGGCAAGTGTTGCCCAACCTGCAGCCCTTTAGTCAGCATTGAAATGCATCTCCCAGGACCCACCAATATCCAAAGATCAATAGACTGCATTTGTATCAGTAATAGGACCTACAATGGACCTGCCAGTACTAAAGACAGTCCAGAATAGACACATTGAATCAATAACAGTAGCAAAGAAGCCACATCTGTACCAGAAACACTGTTGGTTACCCCTGTGACTTGTGTGAGCACAGTGATCATTCCCTTCCCCAGGTTGGAGAGGGGCCACATGAAGTCCCTGCTGATTTCTCAGCCCTTCTCCCCCATCCCTCTCATCACAATGGAGGTTACGTGTGCTCTGCCTGCCACCAAATTAGCTTCAGCCCCACTCCTGCAGTTCCTCGGCTGCTGCTGCTACTGCTGCTGAGGCTGCTACCACCAAGGTCTCCATGACGACACCTTCACCCCTCCCCTATACAGCATCTTCTCTTCTAGGGATGCTAAAAGACAGCCTTGAAAGCCAATCACTAACCCTGCATCTAAAGGCAAGTGGGCGGGAGGATAGGAGGGTCGCCTACCCATCAGATTGAGAGGGGGGGGTCTTGCAACATACAGAGAAGAAAAATACCCATCTGATCCTCATCATATTTTTTTATACATACATATATATTATTTTTGTAACTCAGACGCACGCCTGTGTATATATAAATATGACCATGTGTATTTATATATCATAGTGTGTGTTCTTCTGTATTCAGTGGGGCAGGGATATTATCACTGAATAACAGCATCACATTTTTCCCAGATAAGCGGCAAGGCTTTGCTGGTAGCCTCTGTGCCTCCACTCCTGCTCTTGGCTATTTTTTCTCCATATTCTTCAGACAAGCTGGGCTTCTGCCCCACTGCACACACCATGAGACCTGAGGCTCTGCATTCTGCAATGCTTTCATACCAATGGGGATGCAGGTAAGAGAGGGGCAGGTAGAGGCCTCATTACTCTCCATCGTTCTTTGGCTGGGAGGGCTGCAAACAGCCACAACAGGGGCAAAGGGTTTTATAAATACAGACAGCGCCGATCCACGGCTCAAATGTAATCTCTATGGGTTTCCTGGCTGCTTTGACAGGGAGCCACAATAGATTTTTCTTTTATATTTGGCTTGATGAATGAATTTTATTGTTATTATTTTCTTTATTTGTATAGGGAGTATATTATATTGCCACTCTGTCTGTATTCAGCATGTGCAGTGCCGTATGTTTATGCCTTTCTTTTATTTCCCCTGCCGGTGCTGTGGCAGAGTCTGATCTCTCCAGAGCTACAGAATTTGCCTCCCTAAGATGCTCAGACTGGACCCCTTATTTATCCTGGTGGTTTCCATGTCGTATTTCAATCCTGAAAAGGCCTTGGCAGCCCCGGCAGAAAACGGTAAGCCCTTCATTTCGGCCCCCCCCCCCCTTCTCTATTCCCCCCCAGTTTCTATACAGAGTCCATATGCTATTCTGTTACCTGGATTTGTAATAAGTGCCCCTTTGTGTGTAATTTCCTCTCCTGTGCACCATAACCCTGCCTGCATCCCATCTGTAGGATTTCGTCCTTTACCTTTTCCCCCTCTCTTCTTTGTTCGTCTTGCATCTCTGAGTGCCCTTCATGATTTTTCAGTTCACACCAAAAAGAAAAAGGGAAAAAAAAAGAACATCAGGAAGCCTAATTAAGATTTTTGGCCTGAGGGAGGTGTCCTTTGGGGATGCAGAAACGTTGGCAGTTAAATAAGTTCACATTGCAACTAGAACAGTGTACATGGGGCTGGATACTGCTGTTTATATATCTATAATCCTATAAATATATATATATATATATATATATATACCCGACTAGCCTTTAGGACATTCTAGGAGCTATCTCTGCCCCAGCTGCACAGCCTCTGTTTGAAAATGCCTGATGTGCAATAGGTGTCACTCCAGATTTTATTAAACTACAACTCCCAGCAGCCCCTATCCTGCCTGCTTGATGCACTCCCTGAGCTGTAATTGAACTACCTAGGATATGGTTGCTATATTGAGAATCTGCTAAGTAAATTAGATTGTAAGCTCCACTGCTCCAGGAAAAAAGATGATGCATTCCAGTAAAGCCCTGTGCAATATCTCTATAAATACAGGATAATAATGAGCTAAATGGGTATTACAGCGGCGCTTGTTTAACGGTCACTGGTTATTGACCCGCTGGTGCCAGACGCATTTTATGGCTGTGACATATCCTGCTGTACAGTGTCCTTAAGAAGTTAATCCAGCCGGGTTGTAAATATTGATAAGCAGGGGAATCTAGGAGAAAACAGAGGCAGCCCGGTCCCTGGATAATGAAAAGGCTCGGTTAGTGGGTAAAATGTGCTCTTGCTTCTCAGTGTGAGCTAATTCCCCCATGAGATGCTTTAGTGTTTACCTCAAAAGCTCCCAGGGGTAGATCTGGGTTTAACGGCGCTGCTGATCTACAGACGATAGTAACACCACAAGAGATTGGGGGGGTGAGGCATGTACAGGAATAATTCATGGGACCTCAACATGAGGTTATGGAGGGGACTTGATGAATGCTCTTTAACATGAATATATATTTGTTTTTGCTTTTTTAAAAGCATATCATTGTCCCCTTCTTATAAATGTGTCTGCTATGTTGTGTCGTCAATGTTGAACTATAACTTTCAGCAGGCAGCTGTCAGGGGTGTTCGTGGCTGTAGCACGGCTATGTCTGAGGCCACAGTGATTTTGTAGCCTCTGTTTATGGGGTAACATTCACACAAGTGTATTTATTAAAGGTTTCATGCCTTTACACCCTGGTGTGGGTCCGTATGCTTAGAAGAAAATCTGCCCATCACCAAATGAGGAATGGTGCCAGTATTATGAGGTTTAAGGCCTGAGAAGTGGTACTGTCATTACTGTCAGTCAGATCCAACTTCAATTGGAAGAGAGGCACCGGCACTGGCATCTGGGCCCAACCTCTATTTGTAATTTTATGTTAGTCCCACGTGTTCAGCATGACATGTCTAAGGCAGGTCAAATCTGCCACATTCTGCGGCATTATTACAACTAGTCACACACTGGGGACTAATGGCCAGCTTCAGCTGAAAGCATTGAATACAAGGGCCACTTACTGAACTGTGGCGACAGAGCTGCCAATAACGCCATTCGTTCCATTCGTTTTCATAGAGCTGGTTTTATGGCAGGGATACGTATATATAGCCCAATGGCCAACAGTCTAGTACTCTGGAAGGCCATATTGGCCCCAGTCCAGCCTGTGGCTCACAGCAATTCCTAACATCACTCTCAGGGGGATTCTGGGACATGTCAATGCCAGCTGGAAAATCACAAGTTGGACATCCCTGATTTATACAGTTTCAACTCCAACTTTCCTTCATTGCCTACTACTTGCCCTGCCTTTTGGTTAATTCCTAATTTTGGTGAAATGACAAATGATGTAATTCTGGCATTTATATGTTGTTATCAATTACAAGCAGGGCAATGAGCTTACAAACTAAGGGCTACTTGGTGCACACTCAATGCACTCTCTGGACCTGGCAGGCATTGCATCAGTTTGCTACACACAGGGCAGATTTCTACATGGAAACATAAAAGTGTGCACGTTTGTGCCAAAATCCACCCTGTGTGTGTCTTCTGCCATGCCTGCCAGTGCGATTGTAGACCTGGTGTAAGAAATCCAATCATGTGTGCCCCTGGCCTACCTTTGGTGCCTGAGGCACAGTAAGAGTAAAATCATCAGCTTAGGGCTATTAGTAACTGACATGGCATTATTGCACTGGCCTTCACACCCAGGCCTCCCCTTACTCCAGGGACGTAGCCTCTGACCTTTTATCTGTCAAAATCCTCTTTCTCACATCAGGAACATTGACTTGTTTCGTAAGTGGATCTTTTGCCGACCAAGGTGGTCGATCAGATCAGCAGACAGACTATATGGCCTCTGGGCCAAGGATTGGAAGCCACAGTGGTCCCATGCTGACCTGTCAGTAAAGAAACACATCCACAGCATATTGCAGCCATTGCTCAGTAGGATTTTCCAACCTTCCCGAGCAATTGTTTTTGGCCTCATAAGTAAGGTAGCAAGCTGCCAAATTGGTCAGCATCCAGTGATGAACTGGGTATGCAGTGGTGGGCCAAACTGGCCAAGCACCCTAGGCAACCCGGCCAGTCACCTACCCCCACCGCAGGCACATGTACGAAGGGTGACGACAGGTACGTGCCTAGTGCCCCCTCCACCATTGCACCCTAGGCACATGCCTTTCTCCCAACCAGTAGTTCCTGCCCGTTGTGTCCAACTTAACTAGCATGAAAGATCAAGTTCTCCCTTTTAAAATATTCTCTTTAAGGCTTTCACATGCTGGTCATGAAAAACAGAGTACTGGCCTACTTTTAGTATATTAGTCTTAGACACCACTGTAACACCCCTGGGTGATTATTCCCCGAGCCAGACTGTGATTATTTTGGAGTAATGGGAATAGGCACTAATATCAGTTAGGAAGCAGCTCCAACAACAGCGGGGTTCCAAATAATTAGCTTTCACTATTCTGCTGTAAGTTAGGATGAAAATAATATCTGAATGGTTGCTATGGGTAACTGCATTGGTGCAATATAGCACCATGTTAGTAAATCAGCGGTTGAGGAGTCACATTATTGCTATCTGCAGATATCCCTGGGGAGAGGAAGAGACTAACTGCCAGCTAGATTTATTCTACATTTAGGCCATAGACAGTGGCGTAACTACCATATAGCATGGGTGCCCAGACCGGGGGGTGGGGTCTGCCTCTAAGGGGCAGGCTTGGGGGCTTTGCTTTATAATCTAAGGTTGTAGGAAAGATTAAGTGATTATTGGGGGTGCATCAGCTAATAGGTGAGATTTTAGGGAGCGTTAGAGAGCGCCCCATAGGTCACAGCATGTTTAGCAAAGAGAGTAGCGCAGATCGCACTTCATCTCTATATTTATTGCAGCCACAAAACCCATCAACTTTAACCATCCATGGAAATGATAATGCAGCTAATCCTGCATGGCCCAGAGATGGAGCCTTTGGAACAGAACGCCAGCCATTAGTCTTGTGTAAGGACAGGGAGCTCTTGCTATTGACTTTTTCTTATTGGCAGCAGTAAATCAAGCCGCTTCCATTCACAAAACCGCCAATAAAGCTGATAAGGAAATCTATTTCGGCCGCTGCTTATTTTTATATGTTTTATTTAATCTGGGCTTCATGAACACCCTTGTTGTTGGGGCACTGTACCAGCCTAAGGTGACCACAGGAAGATTGGTCCCTCCTAAGATGCCCCCGGTAGCTCCCTGTCTTTAAGACTGATTAGTAATTTATCCAGTCCAATCAGAAAATAATAATTAGCCCTGTAGCATCAGCTTCCATGACAGATGAACCTTGTTTTCTGCTTGATGATTTGCTGTGACCAAGGTTGGACTGGGCCAGGGGGCAAGGCGAAAAAACCTGGTGGGCCCCGTTGAACCAGCCTGATCCCTGCTTGCACTCTTCCCCTGATCTCCCTCCCCTGATCATGCTAAAGATAAGTATATACACATGTGCTTGGGGGGAGGGGAGGTTGGGCGACCCTGGCTACAACCCCTAAGCTTAGCTTCTTAACTGCTGCCAAGAGCACACTGAGCATGTGCAGTGTCACTGACACTCAGGCCCGGATTTGTGCCGAGGCCGGGGGGGGGTTTGCACGTTCATGCATGCGCACTTGGTGAGGGGGGGTGACAAGCGGGGGCGGCCTAGGGGCGCCCAGAACACAGATCCGGCACTGCTGACACTCCAAGCAATATCCAAGATGGGGAGCTCCTGTGCACAGCTTTGTAGGGCAGAATCATTACCGAACCTTTAGATACCGATCCTTTAGACTGGTGCAGAAACCTCAGTATATAAAATATGGTATTTATATCAATATTTGTGTTTAGGGTTTAGTTCTCCTTTAATAACCAATCATTTCTGAGCATATTCATTTGTATGATTTAGTTCCTCTTTAAATTATGATTATAGTTATAAAACACCACTTTTAAAGGAGAACACTTCCCACCCATATAATTAAAGAAACTACGTTTCGCAGTAAATGATGCTGTATTCAGACGTGACCTTCTTATTCTCATATTAGTTCATTATAAAGGCAACACAAACATTTGTGGAACACTGCACCAGCACCAAATGCTTTCTCTAAAGGGGTTATGTAATAAAAGACACTAAGTTTACCAAGGAGCAATAACCCATAGCAACCAATGAGATGTTTCCTTTTAAACAGGTGCTTCCTACTGATTGGTTGCTATGGGCTACTGCTCCTGGGCAAACTTAGTGTCTTTTATTACATAAACCCTTCAGAGAAAGCATTTGGTGCCTGTGCAGTGTTCCACAAATGTTTGTGTTGCCTTTGAAATGAACTAATACGAGAACAAGAAGGTCACGTCTGAATACGGCATCATTTACACCATAATTGAGCCATTGTCAGCACACTGTTATCACTAAATGAGTTTTTTAGGTATGCCTCCCAATGGACATCTTGCATCAGTCACTAATATGAAAAAGGTTAAAGAATGATAATAATAGTTATAGAACACCATCTTAGCTCTTTAATGTTTCATTAACTGATCGACAGGGTTTTGTTGTTGTTTACTATCCACTCAGTGGCTCAGTGGTTGGCATTTCTGCCTGGCAACACTGGGGTCAGAGGTGAAGGAGTGTATATTGCCCCTGTGTGTGTGCTGGTTTCCCCATATTTAGATGCCAAATACCTTACTGACATGACATTTGCCTCTAAACCCGAGGGCACACGGAGTACTGGCATTTTGCCTTCATGCTGAGAGAAGTGGATCCGCTCTGTTCTGCAGCTCCATTTATTTGCACTGAAAAGTACAGCTTCTGCCTGAATGCCAGTATGGAGTGGAGTTGGCCCGCAATGGTGAAAACAGGCATTTTTCGGCCCCACCTCCCTCTCCATGTACCGGCACTCACAGGGCTGCTGCTGGCCAAATGGGTGCCCTAAGCAGAAATTTACTTTTGTGCCCCTCCCCCAAATATTACGGAAGTAAAAATAAAGTAATAAAAAAAAACACCTACTATAGGGCCCCCACACACAGTGCCCCCAATATCCCCCATAGACAATGCCCCCATAGTAAGTGACCCCAATAGCCCCCATAGACAATGCCCCCATAGTAAGTGACCCCAATAGCCCCCATAGACAATGCCCCCATAGTAAGTGACCCCAATAGCCCCCATAGACAATGCCCCCATAGTAAGTGCCCCCAATTGCCCCCATAGATTGATTGAACTCTCCGGGACAGCGGGATACGCTATAAAAACCGGCGGGACAGTGTTGGGGGGTATGTTATAATATATAAAAATGATTTTTTTGAGCAGCTGGGATGGTGCCCCCCTGGGAGTTGGTGCCCTATGCAGACTGCATACTCTGCTTATAGGGAGCGGCGGCCCTGGGCACTCAGGCAGAAGCTGTACTTTTCAGTGTGTTCAGAGCAGTCTGTGCCCTTGTGTTACATGTTTATTACATTACCCCCTATAAGTTTTCTTTTGCTATGGAGAGTGTTTCCACTGGTGTAAATGTGCCTTGGCAAAAAGATCTAATGGCAGATGTAAATATTGCAATACACTTGTTCTATGGAAAGTGCCTCAGTGCTATAAAGCAGACCCGTGCCAGTCAAAATGCCCTGCGTTGGCTGCAGCTACTCATTTGTATCAATGGAAGCCTGCCATCTTTGACTGTTGCACTTCCCAGCATCTGCTTGTTGCATGTCTAATATTGATGCATTCTGTGCTGCTGTACAGCCATGAGCCCACGTGACTTGCTATTCAGCCATGCAGGGTGTAGGTAAGGGGTGTGGGTGACATGGCAAGCCTAACTCTGCCGATACTGAATATGCCACACAGTATATGAATGAACACCCATTGTTTTGCTCTGACTCTTACTTTAATGAAAGATTTAGCCTGTCATTTGCTTTATTGTGCTTTTATCTTTGGTGAATAATGTTACCCAGCGGTCTATTGCTATTATTCACTTGGCTGTGTGACTGGAACTTGCACATTGAATTAGGCTACCTATGTGCCCTATACCTACATCCATAATAAAGCAGTAGCCGGTGCAAAATGCGTTGGGTAATTCACCTGCCTTTGTCTCTCCTGTCCCATTACAGAGCTGCAGAATAATTAAAGTACAGTTATGGGATCCCTTATCCAGAAACCCATTATCCAGAAAGTTCCGAATTACAGAAAGGCCATCTCCAATAGACTCCATTATAACCAAATAATACTAATTTTTAAAAATAATTTCCTTTTTCTCTGTAATAATAAAACAGTAGCTTGTACTTGATCCCAACTAAGATATAATTACCCCTTATTGGGGGCAGAACAGCCCTATTGGGTTTATTTAATGGTTAAACGAATCCCTTTTCTCTGTAATAATAAAACAGTACCTGTACTTGATCCCAACTAAGATATAATTACCCCTTATTGGGGGCAGAACAGCCCTATTGGGTTTATTTAATGGTTAAATGATTCCCTTTTCTCTGTAATAATAAAACAGTACCTGTACTTGATCCCAACTAAGATATAATTACCCCTTATTGGGGGCAGAACAGGCCTTTTGGGTTTATTTCATGGTTAAATGATTCCCTTTTCTCTGTAATAATAAAACAGTACCTGTACTTGATCCCAACTAAGATATAATTACCCCTTATTGGGGGCAGAACAGGCCTTTTGGGTTTATTTCATGGTTAAATGATTCCCTTTTCTCTGTAATAATAAAACAGTACCTGTACTTGATCCCAACTAAGATATAATTACCCCTTATTGGGGGCAAAACAAGCCTATTGGGTTTATTCAATATTTAAATTACTTTTAGTACTTACAGTATGGAGATCCAAATTACAGAAAGATCCATTATCCAGAAAACCCCAGGTCCAAAGCATTCTGGATAACAGGTCCCATACCTGTATAAATTTTACTGTACCCAGTGGTGACCAAAAGCACTAATCTAACCCTACCAATGAGAAAAGCAATTTAACTTCACCCTGCCAATTCTATTTGGGCATTTCCATATTAAGGGATAGTCATGGAATAGGGCAAGAAATAGGTCGTAGTCAGTGTTTGGTTCACCGAAGATTTAAGTGGCTATTTACAAATGCAAAGTGTAATTTATACACATATTACAATGTGTTTTACCCATAATGCAATGCAATAATTCCATGATAACAGTGGCCACACTCTGAGTTGTGCGCACCACAATCACACCCAGTGCATCTAATGAACATAATTGCACTTTTTGACTCAAATTGGGTGCAAGTCGCACCTAGCATTTTCAGAATGGGGGATGGTGGTGGGCATGGGTTTTCATATTGGTAGCAGTTATATGGCCCAGTCCTTTATGGAACTACATGCAAGCATTAGCACGAGCCTTTTATCAAAGATTCGTTAGGGAATAACATAGCAATGGTGCTGTTTAAGGTTGATATTTGTTTAAGGAGGCAAATGTAATTAACCTTTTCCATGACCTTCTCTAAGCTTAGAGAGGATATTAATCCCCAAGCATACTGCCACGTGTTACTAAGCTATAATATGAGTGGTATGCCAGATATATGTTTCAATGGTAGCTCAACTGAATCATCAGTGAACACAGGAAAGATAATAATTATTGTAAATATTGTGCCCCTGGCCTGCCCAGTTGCAACCCCAGACAGAACAACAATGGCCGGACAAGCGAGAGCCCCTGTGCTTGTAGGAGAATGTGAAAAAAATGAATGGGGGGGGCAATTGTGAGCACTTTGTCCTCTGCCCACAGTGGTAGTTATAGCCATGGAGAAAAAAACACTTTGAACCAATACATGTGCCTTTGCTTTAAGGCAGGCATCCCCAAACTTTTTTACTTGTGAGCCACACTCAGATGTAAAAAGTGTTGGGGAGCCACAGAAGCATGAAATAAGTTCTTTGAGGGATGCCAAATAAGGGCTGTGATTGGCTATTTGGTAGCCCCATGTGACCCGCAGGAGGCTCTGCTTGGGGTAAAACTGTGTCTCTGGGCTTCCAAAACTTGCCTCCAAGCCAGAAATGTATAAATGGGCACTATCCGGGGGCAATTAGCATTTATCCTGAAGGGCTTACAATCTAAGGTGGGTGCTTGAGTCCCCATTACATTAAATGACATGTCTAAGGTCACAAGGGGTTAACAGAAGAATTTGCTAGGCAAAGAACTTTGGCTTCAGTCCTGGGGCTTAACCACTAAGCCATTCTGTTTCCCCCACTGGCACTGACATAGGAGATTGTAATATATATATTACATTTATCTGCATAACTCATAGGGTGGCTACCTGGCAAGTATTTTACCAGTCTGGCCAGTAAAAATGTTGTTAATAGGGTAGAATTAAATAAAGAAAGGCTCCTACCCCGGGCCCCTAATTCCCAAGGGGCCTGTGTTACCAGTTGGGGCAGAACAAGGGCAGAAAATGAACCCCAATAGAGGAATAGGATATTTTGCACCTCCCCAACACATATGTACAAACTGAAAGATGCAGAACGGAGATCTTGAATTCATACAGTAGCCAATCTTGATTCCTATTTAAGGAAAATAAATGAGAGTTATACACTCTTTATGAAATGGATTATTCTCTCCCTTAATTGTTTTCACCGCCTACAGAAATTCCCCGGCTATGGAAATGGCCATATCAATAATGAGCGCGTCGTCAGATCTACTATTTCTTAGCCACACAGATACCACTGAGAAAGCCGATCTCATTGAAACATACGGCGAGAAATGTTGTTAACAGTAATTTATCGGATCAGCAGTTTTGAAATAGAAAGTCAACACAGCAGTCTAAGCAAACATGACATCACTTTGTCATAAGCCGTCTCATTAAATAAGTTTTTTTTAGTTGATCCATACCGGAGCAGTAACTAGACAGAGAGGGGCACAGATGGCTACTAAGATACATAGGACAGAAATAGATACTTATGGAACTAGACATAACATTCGGTTACAAACAGAGACATCAGGCATGCTACGGAATTATGTGCAACATATAATATATATTATATATAATGATATAATATATCATTACTTCATAGTCATCTGTGGCCAAAATTGGCTTTCTCAGGATGTAGAGCGATGGTTCCTAATGTGTGGGGCAGGATCTCTGACTAGGGGGACAACCTACAGACATATTTGGATATTATTCCTATATGTTGTCCTAGATACTTCTGGAAGCCTATCTTGGAGGCCAATTAGAGCAAGATTAAGGGCTAAATGACCAATAAAATATTTGTAATCGTAAGGCCATAGTTTAATGGTTGTAATCACTACTCAAGGGACTACACAGGTGACTCTCAGTCATCAGAAGCGGGCCCTCGCTGTGTTGGAAGCAGGGTGCAGTATACCTCTCAGGTAGAGACAGTAAAATGGTCACCAGTGGTTAACAATAATGATAATAACTCTTTATTGACAGGCAAATATTCAGATCACTTGGAGATAACAGTTGAGGTAGCACAATATTTAGCATATATATACTCACAAACACCCTCCAGAAGTCAATGCCCCTCAGGGGTCAACCACAGTACATAAGGGAACTGACTTGCAAGTGTCACCCCAAATTTTTTGGCCTATCGAGTGGAACCTAGGCAGGAAAACGCCAATCCCTAGGTCTGTACACTCAGGTCCCTACTCTTGGCCAGTGCACCCAGGACTCTAATCCTTACTAAATCTCCTTGGTGGAGCTCAGGATGCTCACTAGCTACCCTATTCCTATCTATCATTCCTAGAGTGATCTGTGACAGGGAATAAGCTTGCAACTAATTAGGCCTATCTTTGCCTTGGCTCAGTCTTCTTCCCCGCCTTCGTAGGGGAAAATTCAGAAAGATGGACAGAACCACCAAGATAGACATTGGGGGATGATTCAGCTAAATAGAGAAGACCCTGGCACTTGGTCACTCTAGCTATGGCCCCCTTGTTTTGCAGTACTATGTCTTTTGGGTTAGAAAATCAGAGCCCCATGGGATAGGCCATTCAGTAATTTCAGGCAATCACCATAGTTATTGTCATTGCACTGTGTAGGCACCCATGCTCTCCATTTCCCTCTGCATTACTGTATTGCTTTGACCTGTCCTAGCAAGTACTGAGGATGTGACACTTTCATTAATATCCGTTGTGATGCCTACAGTTGTATTACCTGTGTTTCTGTCCTCACCACCTTGCCATTAGGAGCCTATACTGAGCTTGTCATGATGAGTACAAAGTGGTAACTCATGGCCAAGGGCTTTCATGTCCTTCAGCTGCATTGAAGAAGGTGTTTCATTTGAAAATGAGCGTGCCCAAATGGTAACAACAGTATAAATGACTGAAGGGCATGGAGTTGCTTGCAGGGGCGGCTTTGAACTGGGACCCCGGGGTTTCTACATATTTCTTGACCTCATAAAGAGACAGCACAGTATATACATACATAATTAACATCCATTTGAGGTAGGTAGTCAATACTGTGCTATTTTAGGCATTGCTTTTATGGTAAATTACCTTCGGCCTTGAGAAAAGTGTGATCTTTTACAACCATCACCCTGTGATATTTAAGTATGGTAGTTCATGCTTTTGGCCCCAAGGCAACAATACGGTGGTATTCCTATGGCATTGTGTTATTCCTATGGCATTGTTAATTATTTTATTTCAGAAGATGGTCAGTACATGTCTAGCGAGGATTGTATCATCCTCTGATTGCCAATATGCTTAACATTTGGTGGAGCCCTGGTCACTATGTCTTGTATAAGTAACATCTTGAACCTGTAGTCACTTTGTCACAGTTTAGGCATGCTGGCACCCACATTGGCACTGTATTTGCACTAATCTGACAAGTTAGATCTAGTCGTTTTATGGAGACCTTAAGGTTTGTTATAGACAGCGTGCTTTATATTTGTTGCTATAGTAACTAGGAATAATCGCTGTTTTCGTTCTGGCTTAACATCATATTTAAAAGTTTGCCGATATAATCTTTATAGAGCTCATACCGTTCTTCTGTTTCCATTCCTACTGGGATACAGAGGCACGGTGTCACTGCAGTTCTTTAAACAAAGGACTGGGCTTTTTTCTGTGATAGACAGTAATGGTATTTGTGCATCAGTATAGCCAAACTCTCATTCTGAACCAGGTGATAGTGCTTCATTATAAGGTGTTTAATGGATGGATCATTTTGTTTGTGTGTTTTCCAGATTGGAAACTATTTCTCCCTCCTATTTCTTCCTTCTCCATGGGTTTCTTTATTTTAATAAGGTTATAAAGTATTGATTGCTCCAAAGAGACATCCCAATGAAGTGCAGTTTAATGCAGAAAAGGATAAGTGTTAGAGGTCTCCTTGCTTTGGTGCCATTTCTGTAGGTTGAGTAAACAGCTTTTGTCCTTACTTGGACGTGCCTTACTTGGTACTTACTTGCTCAAACACTTTTACAGTTTCAGCTGTAGTATTCCCAACATGTCAGAGGTAGTGCTTGTAGACTGGTGAACTAGTTCACAGCTGTAGTCAATGCTTACAGTGATATATTACTCACGGAATTTCCTATTCCTAAGCCTAAGTACTTAATACCCTATACTGGCAGTGACACTGCAGGGTACTAACCTTCCCTGGCACCCCTTTTTGGAGCCTCTGGCTGCTCTTCTAACTGCCCTGATCTTGCCTCTTGACTCCTACTAAGGCCTACCTCCACCCCAGCCCCTTCAGCAGGCCACCTTCTCCAGCTAGTGGGGACCAAATTAGATAGAACATGTGGTGGCTTTCCCTTTTAAAGACTAGGAAACCCTGACACCCACTATCCAGTTACTGAACTGCTAGGGGAATACTTTAACCAAGGAAGGGGAGAAAAACTCCCCTTCTCAACTGTATGTCAGAACCAGCTTTTAGCTGTCCAAAACCCCTCTAGGAGACTACATGAACGAAAGGTTGCAAAAACCTTAACCCCCTTACATTAGTAACCTCACTTCCCTGTGGAGTCTACTCACCTAAGAATAACTTTTAGTATGTTCAGCTGGCTGCTTGCAGTTATCTGGTCCATAGGTCCAACTTTTGTACTTTCTCTCTCTGTGTGGAGTGCTCTAGCCATAACCACTAATACAGTGAGTGTAAAGTGAAACAAAGGAGCTGTGGACAAGATTTAAACAGCCATCAGAGTCAAAACTTCTCTTTGCAGCTTTGTTAGCTGTCAGGTAAAAATGCTTTGTAATCTCTTTGTATTAGTGGTTTTGTCCAGAACAAGAAGTAGGGTAGTGGAGAAAAGCTTGTAAAGTGAGCAGAAGCAGGAGAAGAAAGAACAAGGGGTAGAGGGACAGATAACACAAAATACATGGATATACAGAATATTAGATCACATTAGAAAAAATTATTGGCAGATTTGGGAAAAGAAGATATAAAAAAAAAAGATAAGAAACTGTAGTGGAAATGGCCCAGTTGACAAAACCAGGGAAATTAGGGGGTAGTGGGGAAATTGAGCAACCAAACCCACCAAATAAGAGTTTCATTGATATTTTCTAAAGAAGGCAGTATAGAAAAGTAAATTCAAAAAATGTAAAAACAAGCTCCAAACATAGATTAGCTTTTAGCTTTTAGATGTTTTACTGAAATTTTCCTTGGTCTCTTTGCATGTTTGTGAAGCAAGGAGGCCACTCAAGCCGCACCAGAATTAACCAGCGAGGGTCACACGTGAAGCTGGAGAAACACTGATCCAGTGTCCATGATCAATTCTGCTCGTTCTTTATGTGAATTCAGTTTCACACTAAATTGTCTTCATGGATTTTTATTTTTCCAGATGGATCCTCTCAAGGGCGCGTTCCTCTCGCTCCTCCATATGCCGTGGTCCTTATTTCCTGCTCAGGACTCTTAGCCTTCATCTTCCTACTACTCACTTGCCTCTGCTGCAAGAGAGGAGATGTCGGATTTAAGGTAAGGACTTTCATGGTCTACTGGAACAGTTCCCTAAGCCCCGCCCCCTGCTCCCCTGCTGATCTGGCTGACTACTTTGAGATTCAAATAAAATGTAACAGTAGTCGCCTGTCCTCAGCCTGCCTTCAGCCTGCATCCGCCCAATCCCACAATTCCCTGCACACGTGATGTCAATAAGGAAAGGAACATCACAGCGCAATGGATTGTGGGTTATGTAGTTCCGGCATGCTACATGTAACAATTTGTAACATCAATGTTTTAGTCCCTCCTCCCCTGCCAGGATTTCAAATGATGCAGAAAGAGAAGAACTGTGTTGCAGCTGGATTTCAGCATATAAAAATGGTATTTATTCCTACTTTTTGAAGGAACAGATTACAGAGATAGGTATATTAGGGTTTCTGTGTTGTGTGGGGCTTTTCAACAAATTTTGGTTCTGGAGCTCAAGTTTCCCTTTTAACGTTGGTATAGGCTATAATGTTCTATGACTATGCGCTGAGGCAATAGATGTTATATGTAAGTTAGAACATCCCAGGTTTCACCATCGGTAATACCGTCCTCAGAGCCCATAGAGCACCTCATAACCCAGGGTGTGGGTGCCAGCTGTAATTACTCCCCTGCTTATGAAGAAATTCATGCAAAGTAAACATTTCTGCTTTATTTCGGTATCGCTGTTTATACAAATACACATGCTATGTTATGCACTGCCTATTATTGCTTCCATAGATGTTTCACTTTTTTTTCTCTTAGGAATTTGAGAATCCCGATGGAGAAGAGTTTTCAGGAGAATACACCCCACCAGCCGAAGAGACCTCCTCTTCACAGTCCATCCCTGATGTATACATTCTGCCTCTGTCAGAGGTCTCTTTGCCTGTTTCCAATACACAAGCCCCTAAAACAGGTAACTTTTATTTTCCTCTAAAATCATGCTGGGAAGAAACTGATTGTGAAACAGGGTGTTCAGGGGCAGAAATAAAGTCAAGTATGGAACACTTTTACTAAAATAGACACTGTCATCCACTAAGGAAACCCCTGTTCTTCTCCTTAGCAAGTACTTAATGTAGATATTGGTGTTTTAGGTTTATGCTATAAACACATTTATTTTAGTTATTATCAAAGAACAAAGATTTAGAACAGGACACAGGCACAGAACAACTGCACTTGTAGGTTGATTTTAGACATCAAGACCAGAGGTCATTCTATTTACTGTACTTGGGCCTTAGAATGTTTACACAGAACAAGGAATCCATCTGTTGTCTCCTGTCACAAGTATCCCTAATGCAAGGTTAAGAATGTCACAAATAGTCTCAGAAACACCAACTGCACAAACACCATTTGGGACACTTCGCTGATGATGTAGATTTCTTACCAGAGAGATACCTTTTTGGGCTATTGTGCTGCGACAGTGAGACACTTAATCCTTTCCTAAAGATGGACAGAGAGACACAGTTATGCTAAAACAAGGCTAATGATTGGCTGCCATGGGATCAGCCCCAAGTAGGATGAAATGGTTAAATGGCAACATTTTTGTACTTGACTTTGTTCCCTCACGTCCTCACGAGCTTTCAGGATGTGTGAGCTATTATTTAATACTCTGTATTGTAATACTCTGTATTAATGTATACCTCTAATAAAGCTGTCTGGTTAATATCCTTTGTGAATCTGAATGGTTCAGGTCAGGCCCAGGGGGAACTTCGGGGCCAGGCTCGATTTGAGTAAGTATTTATTTAAATCCAAGAGCGACTTGCTCACTGTGGGCGAGAATCCTATATCCCTAGTGGAGGATCATTGGAGTATATAGATACGAGTCATTATAGAATTACGAGCATTATATATATATATATATAACTAACTCCGACACTTAACTTGCCCATTTAGATATAGATGTTATTATACGTTCATGGACCATCATGGAACTTAAATCCCATTAGCATAGTTGTCTATTGTGCGGGATCGTCATTGCCCTGGACCAGGGATCCCCAACCTTTTTCACTTGTGAGCCACACTCAGATGTATAAAGTGTTGGGGAGCCACACAAGCATGAAAAAAGCTATTTGGGGATGCCTAATAAGGACTGTAATTGGCTATTTAGTAGTCCCATGTGACTGATGGCCTGCAGGAGGCTCTGCTTGGAGTCTCTGTGCTTTCAAAACCTGTCTCTAAGCCAGAAATGTAAAAATGGAAACCTACTTTGAGGCCACTGGGAGAAACATGTTGCCCCCGAGCCACTGGTTGGGGATCACTGCCCTGGAGCCTTTACATAGTGGTGCAAAGAGAGCTGAAATTACAGTAAAACAAAATGGTGGCAGCTGCACTTAGTATTAGTGTTGCCCAAGCATTGACTCCGCTATGTGAGTTGGTATGCTCCTCATATGGGTGTAGCCTTGACTGTGTGTGTATGTGCTGTAAATACAGCAGTATTTGGCACTGTTTTGAGCAAAAACATAAAACTAGGCAGAAGCTGACATTTATTGGTGCAGGAAATCAAGTTTCCATTACTTGGGTACATTGCATTAGGGAGGCAGAGTTCCTCTTGCGCCTAAGAAAAGGTTATTTCCTTATAAAACAAACCAAGCTTTCATCACTTTGCATAAAGATAAGGGAATAGAGGTCACTCAATCCTTCCAATAAAATGAAAAGGTAAATACGTAGACAAATGAGGCCTTCTACCCAGTGCAAGTATGGTTTTGTGGATATATAGTATTATTATAATACACAAGAGCCATGAATACCCTGTAGATGACAACCTTAGGAACGGGCATTAGTGATGTCATCAGTTACAATTTGTGCTTACTAGTGATGTCATTTCTGTCACTCACTAAACTCACTTGTGTATTATAATAATTAATGTCCCCCTGTTGTAAAATATGAGGATATTAGAAGTCATCTAAGAGTTATTATACAGTGAAGCGCATATAGACTCTACTTATAATCAGGAACTATTGATATAAATAGTGGTTGCTATTTCTCACTTAATGACCTTCTGTAAAGCTATAAGTATTAGGAATTCTAGGGGCTTTTTCCTGTGTTTATTTATTCCATGTCTATTTGGTGGTGACTATTG
Organism: Xenopus tropicalis; assembly: GCF_000004195.4. NCBI lineage: Eukaryota > Metazoa > Chordata > Amphibia > Anura > Pipidae > Xenopus > Xenopus tropicalis. The sequence continues at coordinate 114,756,905 of NC_030683.2, read as the reverse complement.
AGGGTGAGGTTGTTCGTGACACTGCAAAAGGATTTGGGCAACCAAATATTGTACAATACTGAGGTGTTTCTGAAAATGCTATAGTGTAATCGAGTAATCCCCAACCAGTGGCTCAGGAGCAACAAAAGCCCTTGGATGTTGCTCCCAGTGGCCTCAAAGCAGGTGTTTATTTTTGAATTTCTAGCTTGGAAGCAAGTTTTTTAAGCCAAACAGAGTCTCCTATAGTCTGCCAGTTTGCATTGGACTAATAACCTTTATTAGTCAACTCCTAGGAATTTCATGCTTGTGTTGCTCCCCAACTTTTTTTTTATATTAAAATGTTGCTCACGGGTAGTAAAAGGTTAGGAAACCCTGCTGTAATCATTCTGATACTAAAGCTTTATGGGACTCTGGATCCCTTTTTAAACAAAAATGATTGTTTACAGCCCCAGGTAAAGTATGGGAGAGACTTTGATATGATTAAGCAGAACAGATGAAAACAATAGGCAAATAGGTTCTCCATAACTGTACCTGGGCTGTGGTAGTGGCTGGGTAGTTTGGATGGTCCATTGGTGCATCTCTGGTTCTCTGGCAGGAGGTTTAAAGCAGTCTTTTTCCTGGCAGACAATCAAACAACCAATGTCCCTTCTTGGTGAGTAGAGATGTAGCGAACTGTTCGCCGGCGAACTAATTCGCGCGAACATCGGGTGTTCGCAAGTCCGCAAATTCGCGAACTTTTCGTGATGTTCGCAATTTGGGTTCGCCGGCACCGAAAAAATCGCAAAACTTACGATAACGTTACGAATGCTCCGAAAAAGTCGCAAAACTTACGATAACGTTACGACTGCTCCGAAAAAGTCGCAAAACTTACGATAACGTTACGAATGCTCCGAAAAAGTCGCAAAACTTACGATAACGTTACGAATGCTCCGAAAAAGTCGCAAAACTTACGATAACGGTACGACTGCTCCGAAAAAGTCGCAAAACTTACGATAACGTTACGAATGCTCCGAAAAAGTCGCAAAACTTACGATAACGTTACGAATGTCCGAAAAAGTCGCAAAACTTACGATAACGTTACGAATGCTCCGAAAAAGTCGCAAAACTTACGATAACGCTACGAATGCTCCGAAAAAGTCGCAAAACTTACGATAACTTTACGAAAGCGCCGGAAATTACGAAAAAGTCGCAAAATTGCCGATCATTTCGAAAAACGGCGTGTGTCAATTTTTCAGAGAAGTTTTTGCCCTTGATCCCCCTCCTGCATGCCACTGTCCAGGTCGTGGCACCCTTTAAACAACTTTAAAATCAGTTTTCTGGCCAGAAATGGCTTTTCTAGGTTTTAAAGTTTGCCTTCCCATTGAAGTCTATGGGGTTCGCAAAGTTCGCGAATATTCGCAATTTTCGGCGGAAGTTCGCGAACAGGTTCGCGAACTTTTTTTTTGAGGTTCGCTACATCCCTATTGGTGAGCAACAGCACATCCCAAAGTTCGGAGAGCCCCTTTCTCTTGCCGGCTTTCCTATAGAACCAAAGTCAGACCATGTATGAGCCTATGGTCGACCATGCAGTTGCTCTTGGGTGACACAAACCATTGTACTTTTTACAAATGTAAAAGATAATAACAGCATTGCCTATCAATTTAGAATATTGGTAACCAGTTGTTCTACTTGCTTTAATGCAACACTACTGGGCAAGTCTCATCCCTCTGCTGCCCAAGCATCCCAGGAATTGGCTGGAAGTGGGAGTCACAGATGCTTTATTAATCACTGAAAATAGGCAGGCTTGTTAGAATTTTAGTAGCATAAAGGCCTTGGGTAGGCACAAATGCCTCTATCTTTCCATAATAGCTGCTGTATTCAAATTAAAGAGCTTGGCACAACTGCCTGGCATGGATTATAAACTGCTTGGGGCGGGATTTATTTTAACAAAAGGTCATAAAATCCCTAAACCTGTGCTAAAAACATGGAGTTACAAAAAGTAATTGTGCAATGCTGTATATTCATAGTGTTCAGTATATTGCATGTATATTGTTAAAATTATTGCTGCATTTGTGATGGAAACAAAGCAAACATTTCTAAATGTGTTTTCTGTTTATGTTCTAGTGAAGCAAACTGGCTTTAGCCGACAGGATCTGAGCTATCTCCAGGAGATTGGCAATGGATGGTTCGGAAAGGTGAGTGTGGATATAACCAAGTGCAGCTTGTTCTGCTGGGGGCTCATCTGTTCCCAAACGCCCCTGCAAGAGACTGAATGGGGCGAAACACAAACCGACTGCTAATCCCCCCCTTTACTTGTGACCACCAGGTACTGATCAGGATTAGCCTTTATACAGTGACACAGACGCACATTATTGTGCACTTGAGGAATGAGCAAGGCCGATAACCCCCCCATTCACTGTGAAGCGTGCGAGCTGCGCATTTGTTTGCCCAATGAACTGTGGGCATAATTCTCAGACATATTGACTGGGTTGTACGCTGTAGACAGCAAAATCAATGAAGGGAAATTAAAAAATAATTTGTGCCTGTAAAGGAGAACAACACTCTTTTGGCATTTGGTGCGAAATATAAAGGGAAATGTAAAGGGATTTGCTTTTGAATGTTTAGTTTTCTGCACCCCTTTCTCTCACTTTCTCTGTAAGCCACTTCTGCTTATACATTTATTGCATGAGGGAAGGCAGGCTATGAGTATCTTACAAAAGTGGGACGATTTCCATTTGTGTTTCTGCATTCACCACCAAAAACAAAAGCTATTTAAGAATATTATTGATGTAGAGTTGGAGAGGTAGAGGCAGTATAAAGGCTAAAAAGGTGGGCCCCGGCTCTTGTAGGCCCTGCTGACCCAGGCCCAATCCCCGGCAGAAAATTTGGGCTCTCCACCCCCACCAATGGTGAAAGGTGTGTGTGTGTGGGGGGGGGGTCTGTCAGCAGTAAAAGAGTTCACAACTGGGGTGAGGGGGTCCCTGAGGTGGCAGCCCTGGTGGGCCCCAGACACCCCAATCCTACACTAGAATAAGGGAAACCCCAGTGCATTGCTGCTTATGTCTGCAAGATATATATTTATTAATGGCTGTCTTTCTGAGAATTCTGGGAACTGTATACCTTAGCTATTTAAAGAGATAGTTACGCTTAAGTTTATTTTTAGTATGTTTTATAGGGTATCTTATACTTTTCATCATTTTCAACATTTATTTTATTCATGTTTGAATGCATTGCCTTCTTCCAGCTTTCAGATGCGGTTCATTGACCCCGGCAGCCAAAAACCTATTCCTCTGTGCAGCTACAATTTTACAATTATTGTTACTTTTTACTGCTTATCATTTTAATCATTCATCTTCCAGGGTCTCATTCAAACCACTGGCTGGTTGCTAGGGTAAACCAGACCCCTAGCGACCAGAATGCTGCTGGAATTCCAAACTGCACAACAAATATGAAATACAAAATGAAGGCCAACTGCAAATTGTCTCAGAGTATCATATTAAAAGTTCAATTCATATGTTTTTCTCGTTCATGCCGACAACATGGTTTTATTTTCTTTCGCTAGGTGATCCTGGGAGAGATTTTCTCTGACTATACCCCGGCCCAAGTGGTGGTAAAGGAGTTAAGGGTTAATGCCAGCCCCCTGGAACAGAGGAAGTTTCTGTCGGAAGCGCAGCCCTACAGGTAAGTTCTCTGTATAAAGACATGGGCTGCCAAGGGAAAAGTGTTTAGGCAAAGCATTAGGAGCTACCCATTTACTTAAAGCTACGAGCACTTGGCTGTTATGTGCTAACGATATTCATTATATTAACCCCCAAATGTGTTCAGTGCAGTAGATAAATATCATTACCGTGCTTTTCTTTGTTCATACTATTGCTTCTTATATCAGGCTGCTAATTAAATGCTTTTTCTAAACTATTAAGACATTTCAGCATCTCCCAGATATGAGTGCAAGTCCCTCTGGAGCCTCACAAAGCCCTGAACTTCCACCTGCATTAAAGAAGGGATTTCCATGGCTTGTGTTTCTCTCTTATAGGGGATAATATGCCCCCTGCTGTTAAATATAAGGATATTAAGGGGCAGATTTATAAATATGTGAGTTTAGATCTTAATACATAAAAACTCACCCACATTCTATTCATTCCTTTGGGATTTTTAGAAGCTTATTTATCAGAGTAAAAGTAAGAACTTACCATTTGATAAACACACAAATCCAATAGGGATGAATAGACCATGGGTGAGTATTGAGCTCTAAACTCACATTTCCCTTGATTACATATGGCAGGCCCAGACTAACAATCTACGGGTTCAGGCAAATGCCAGAGGGGCTGCTGTAAGGTGCCATAGGCAGTCACTATTTATTGGGTTGGTGGGGGTAGGTGTTTCCTTTTTCCTTTTTCAAATCCCAGTCTGGGCCAGATATATGAGATAATGTGCCCCCTACTTTTAGATATAAGGATATTGGAAGTCATCAGTTACATAAGCATTTAAAGGCACAAGGCTGTATTAGTTACATTAAATGCAATCTGTGCTGTATGGACAGGCCTGGACTGGGATTCAGGCCCTGGCAGGCACAATAGCAAGGCCCCTTAGGGCTTATTTAAAAAGCACAAGCGCCAGGATCTGGCTGCTCTCTGCACGTCGTGCCAGGTTGGTACTTACTTGCGGGTCTAAATGTTGTGTATTCAAGTCTCTGTACTTCATTTTGGAGACCAGTGGCAAAGCAGAAATGTTCAGGGCAGGGTGCAAGTGTGCCAAAAACATGGTGGCTTGAGTCCATTCTTTGCACTTTGCTCTAAGCCCTGTACTTTCTAATGAGCCATTTTATGAGCAGTACCAGTTTAGTGCCCAGCTCTTGTAAGTGCAGCATAAGCTCTTGTAAGTGCACACATAAAGGATCTTTCGGCAAGCTCTCCACTTTATTGGTCAAATCCTGATGAGAAATGCTGTGTAAGTGTGCCGGTGCTGTGTAAATGAAGGGAAAATAATGGCTAGAATGTAGGCGAACAAACCAGGCCGTCTGCTATATATCAGTATATATGGCAGCTCTTCTTTAGAGAAACATCTATGGGAATTGCCTTATTATCAGTCAGTGCGAGTAGCTCAGATATTCTGATGGTCGCCCCTGTGTTGCCAGCCTGACTGCCACTTACTGCAATAGGTGCCCGGAGATTCACCACTGATTGTTCTATGAGCTTTCAGGTCAATAAAGGTGACATTCACAGCAGTGATTCTGTAGGGCAGATCCAGTCAGTTCCATAAATCTAAAAAAATAATGTAACATTTACTCATTGTTCCTAAACTGTGCAGTTAAGAGAGAGCTTCGGCATGCTGATTTCATTTTATTACTTGTCAAAATGTCAGGAATATCTGAGCAAAATCACAGCAACATCTCTACCCCAGTCATTGCTTCAGCAAGTTCAAATATAATGACAGAATCCATTTATTTATATAAAGTAGGAACCTTCGGCCTATATGACCATTCTGCTCTTTTGACTACAACTCTCAGTATTCCTGCCAACCTCTAGCTGTTGGTTGGTGCTGGGAGTTGTACCTCAACATCCTATAAGCATAGGCAAGTTGGTCAACACTGATAAAGGGTTAGATTCACAATTCTGCCCTACTGTACTGAACTGTACCACGACGACTCCTTCCCAGAAGCTATTATCCCCCCACTACTACTATAGGCACCATCTCTCCCTACTATACCTGCTATCCCACAGCCCCAGTCCCTTCCCAGAGGCTATTATACCCCCACTGCTACTATAGGCACCATCTCTCCCTACTATACCTGCTATCCCACAGCCACAGTCCCTTTCCAGAGGCTATTATACCCCCACTGCTACTATAGGCACCATCTCTCCCTACTATACCTGCTATCCCACAGCCCCAGTCCCTTCCCAGAGGCTATTATCCCCCCACTGCTACTACAGGCACCATCTCTCCCTACTATACCTGCTATCCCACAGCCCCAGTCCCTTCCCAGAGGCTATTATCCCCCCACTGCTACTATAGGCACCATCTCTCCCTACTATACCTGCTATCCCACAGCCACAGTCCCTTCCCAGAGGCTATTATCCCCCCACTGCTACTATAGGCACCATCTCTCCCTACTATACCTGCTATCCCACAGCCACAGTCCCTTCCCAGAGGCTATTATCCCCCCACTGCTACTATAGGCACCATCTCTCCCTACTATACCTGCTATCCCACAGCCACAGTCCCTTCCCAGAGGCTATTATCTCCCCACTGCTACTATAGGCACCATCTCTCCCTACTATACCTGCTATCCCACAGCCACAGTCCCTTGCCAGAGGCTATTATCCCCCCACTGCTACTATAGGCACCAGCTCTCCCTACTATACCTGCTATCCCACAGCCACAGTCCCTTCCCAGAGGCTATTATCTCCCCACTGCTACTATAGGCACCATCTCTCCCTACTATACCTGCTATCCCACAGCCCCAGTCCCTTCCCAGAGGCTATTATCCCACTGCTACTATAGGCACCATCTCTCCCTACTATACCTGCTATCCCACAGCCCCAGTCCCTTCCCAGAGGCTATTATCCCCCCACTGCTACTATAGGCACCATCTCTCCCAACTATACCTGCTATCCCACAGCCCCAGTCCCTTCCCAGAGGCTATTATCCCCCCACTGCTACTATAGGCACCATCTCTCCCTACTATACCTGCTATCCCACAGCCACAGTCCCTTCTCAGAGGCTATTATCCCCCCACTGCTACTATAGGCACCATCTCTCCCTACTATACCTGCTATCCCACAGCCCCAGTCCCTTCCCAGAGGCTATTATCCCCCCACTGCTACTATAGGCACCATCTCTCCCTACTATACCTGCTATCCCACAGCCACAGTCCCTTCCCAGAGGCTATTATCCCCCCACTGCTACTATAGGCACCATCTCTCCCTACTATACCTGCTATCCCACAGCCCCAGTCCCTTCCCAGAGGCTATTATCCCCCCACTGCTACTATAGGCACCATCTCTCCCTACTATACCTGCTATCCCACAGCCCCAGTCCCTTCCCAGAGGCTATTATCCCCCCACTGCTACTATAGGCACCATCTCTCCCTACTATACCTGCTATCCCACAGCCCCAGTCCCTTCCCAGAGGCTATTATCCCCCCACTGCTACTATAGGCACCATCTCTCCCTACTATACCTGCTATCCCACAGCCACAGTCCCTTCCCAGAGGCTATTATCCCCCCACTGCTACTATAGGCACCATCTCTCCCTACTATACCTGCTATCCCACAGCCACAGTCCCTTCCCAGAGGCTATTATCCCCCCACTGCTACTATAGGCACCATCTCTTCCTACTATACCAGAGCATATTATCCTGATGCACCCTACTAGGCTCAGGCCCGGATTTGTGGAGAGGCCACAAAGGCCCGGGCCTAGGGCGGCAGAAGTTTAGGGGCGGCATGCTGCCCCGCCGCAACAAAATTTTAAAATTTGGCTCCCATACAGAGCAGTCGGGGCCTCTCCCCACTGCTCCGTATGGGAGTTTAAATGAGCACATGCGCACTCGCGGCTGGCGCAGGGGGGGCGACCAACAGGGGCGGCCTCAGGGCGCCCAGAAGATAAATCCGGCCCTGACTATGCTGTACCTTCTACCCAACTTTTGCAGATGGGGCAGCAGTTTAAAATTTGTTATTATTTTGAATATACTTTTATGTTTTGCCACTTTTTGAGCTATAAATGTACGACAGACTGTCGGTATATTCCTTTTTCATTATATATAACATGCAAGTTTACCAATTTAATTTGTGCTATGATTATATTATTCACACGTATACTTGCTAAATGAAGTGTGGAGGTGTTATTTCCAGACCTCGTTTAACCTGCAGTTTTATTCTTATGATACACAACTCATTTCTTCTTGTAATGCTTTATAAAGTATTTGCATCCCAGATAATCGCAGCACAGAGATAAAAACAGATGAATCTTGGTTTTCCTTTCTGGGAAACATTTTCCAGCAAATTGTGGATATAAAATAAATGATTCCTTCAGCTTTTCAAAATAATATGTATGTCCTATTAATTATTCTAAAAGGAACCTGCCAAAAATAACTGATCCCGTGTGAAACAAACGCAGTGATTATCACGAGGCGACATTTGTATATGTGCCCCAAAAGGATGTCCCTTATAGTGTTTCACCCTGCTTGGATTCTCAGTTCCAGCCGGTGGCTAATTTACTGAATAAGGGGCGTATTTATTTTGCTGTGTAAAACTAATTCGCCGAAAAAACAGAGTAAAAAGCTGTGTAAAATAAATGGAAAAGATCGCCATATGAACGCCGGATATTACGCCATTATTTCCCATAAGTTCCGGTGGAAGAAAAAACGCGTAAAACAATTATGCCAATTTTATGCCGTTTTTACGCCATTTTTACACGGCAAAGCCTGGCGATGTGTGGCGAATTTTCTCGCCATTTTTTACACAGCATAATAAATATGCCCCCAAGTGTCATTTTATACGTTCTGTGATTGCATTTTCCCTGGTACATATAGGCCCAACTACTTTCCAGTCATGTGATTCTATCTCCTTCCAACCTGAAAAAGAGCCAACCTGAAATTCCCTTTCATTCTGATTTTAGAACATTGTAGGTGATTGGTTTACAGTAGAAAAGTGGAGGACCTTGTGATCAAAAGACAATTACGCACAATATATAATAGTTATATTGACTATTAAATGGCATTAATCATGTTTTAATGTAGTAATTTATACATAAACATACATTTTCCGCTCTACTAAGAGCTAGGAGCTGGAAGGAAACAGATAGGTAACACTTGATTAAATCTATTTCCTTATTATGCTGCTAGAATTGTTTTTTGGCAAAGAAATGCCTCCTGGTATTACAGACCCTATGAATAGGGTTGACAATTAGGGGCACATTTACTTACCCACGATGTTTCCGACGGCGTCCAAATGCGTTTTTTTCGTAATGATCGGTATTTTGCGATTTTTCGGAAAATTTTCGCGACTTTTTCGTAGCCGTTACGAATGTTTCGCAAAATGACGCAACTTTTTCGTAGCCGTTACGAATTGCGCGACTTTTTCGCAGCTTTCGCGCCGAGTACGAAAGATTCGGATTCATTCAAGCTTCAGTATGGTGACTTTTCTTGGGCCAGGTTGGAGCTGCAGAGTGCCATTGAGCCCTATGGGAGACTTTCCTTGGGCCGGGTTGGAGCTGCAGAGTGCCATTGAGCCCTATGGGAGACTTTCCTTGGGCCGGGTTGGAGCTGCAGAGTGCCATTGAGCCCTATGGGAGGCTTTCCTTGGGCCGGGTTGGAGCTGCAGAGTGCCATTGAGCCCTATGGGAGACTTTCCTTGGGCCGGGTTGGAGCTGCAGAGTGCCATTGAGCCCTATGGGAGGCTTTCCTTGGGCCGGGTTGGAGCTGCAGAGTGCCATTGAGCCCTATGGGAGGCTTTCCTTGGGCCGGGTTGGAGCTGCAGAGTGCCATTGAGCCCTATGGGAGGCTTTCCTTGGGCCGGGTTGGAGCTGCAGAGTGCCATTGAGCCCTATGGGAGACTTTCCTTGGGCCGGGTTGGAGCTGCAGAGTGCCATTGAGCCCTATGGGAGGCTTTCCTTGGGCCGGGTTGGAGCTGCAGAGTGCCATTGAGCCCTATGGGAGGCTTTCCTTGGGCCGGGTTGGAGCTGCAGAGTGCCATTGAGCCCTATGGGAGGCTTTCCTTGGGCCGGGTTGGAGCTGCAGAGTGCCATTGAGCCCTATGGGAGACTTTCCTTGGGCCGGGTTGGAGCTGCAGAGTGCCACTGAGCCCTATGGGAGACTTTCCTTGGGCCGGGTTGGAGCTGCAGAGTGCCATTGAGCCCTATGGGAGGCTTTCCTTGGGCCGGGTTGGAGCTGCAGAGTGCCATTGAGCCCTATGGGAGACTTTCCTTGGGCCGGGTTGGAGCTGCAGAGTGCCATTGAGCCCTATGGGAGACTTTCCTTGGGCCGGGTTGGAGCTGCAGAGTGCCATTGACCCCTATGGGAGACTTTCCTTGGGCCAGGTTGGAGCTGCAGAGTGCCATTGAGCCCTATGGGAGACTTTCCTTGGGCCAGGTTGGAGCTGCAGAGTGCCATTGAGCCCTATGGGAGACTTTCCTTGGGCCAGGTTGGAGCTGCAGAGTGCCATTGAGCCCTATGGGAGACTTTCCTTGGGCCGGGTTGGAGCTGCAGAGTGCCATTGAGCCCTATGGGAGACTTTCCTTGGGCCGGGTTGGAGCTGCAGAGTGCCATTGAGCCCTATGGGAGACTTTCCTTGGGCCAGGTTGGAGCTGCAGGGTGCCATTGAGTCCTATGGGAGGCTTCCAAAATCATGCTAAGTCTGAAAGTTTCCCCCGCGGCTTACGAGCGCTCAATACGGAAAAGTTGCGACAAGATACGAGCGAATCGTAATGGCTACGAAAAATTCGCGACTTTTCGCGCAAGTCGTATTGGTTACGAAAAAGTCGCGACAATTTCCAAAAAGTCGAAAAGGCGACGAAAAAATCGCAAAGAATACGAAAAAGTCGCAAAATGTTCGTTTTCCAATCGGAATTTTTCCAATTCGAATTCGTGTCTTAGTAAATCAGCCCCTTAGAATATTATTAGAATAAAATCATAGTCGTATGCCCTTTACAATGGCAATGTACTCCCATAGAGGCAGCACTGGGCTAAACCCTAGGGCATCTGGCGACACAGAACGCGCTTAATTCTTAGTTTAGAATTCTGTATGCATGTGTATTTGAGATTAAGACTGTGTGGAGGGAAGCCATAAATATCATTAAATAAAATTCCGACCCTTGCTACCATACTCATTGTCTGAATGAAGAGCCAAGACATCATTTCTCCTTTGCGGGTGACAGTCAGCCACAGCTTTATTAAACATAATAACGTAACCATGTCCTTGCCATAAATCACATCCCAGTTCATTACTTATCTCTAAAAGGCAATGAATAAACCACCAACCAATGGCCACATCAATAATTGATGGGAACATGAAATAAAGAGACCCTTAAGCCTCGACAAAGACCCAAATGTGACATGCCAAGCATTCAGCGAACATTAATAGATTGATGACATAGCAACCAATTATACTTGACCTCTTGTATCTAATGATATTTTAGACATCAACTCCATAAATACAAAGAAAAATAACAAAAAAATAAAGGGGAAGCTGGGAGTAGACTTCCTAGAAGGCTTAAGGTGCCCATACACGCTAATATACGCTCGCTTGGCGAGGTCACCAAGTGAGCGGATCTTCTCCCGTTATCCCCCACAATATCAGGCTAATTATGTCGTTTGGCCCTGGGTCCAAACGATCGAATTAGAACGATGGATATAGGCGTCCTCGGTTCAGGGACCACATCAACGAGCCTATGTGGTCCCCGATCTGACTAATTTTTAAACCTGCCTGATCGAGACTTGGCCGATTTCAGGCCAGATGTTTGGCAGGCCCGTCAATAGTTCCCATACACAGGCTGGGTCTAAGGGACCGATATCGGCAACTAGAATCGGCCCGTGTATGGCCACCTTTACTGTGGGAAGCCCCCCCGCCTGGTTTAAGACCCCCCCCCCCAATGGATCATCCATAGGGACAAGCATCCTATGATTGGGCTACCACTGGCTCCTCCCATTAGTCCCAGAATCCCTTGTTTTATACTTTGTTGCTTCGAAGATAGCACAGCAATGAAAGGCAGGGAAATATAATGTAACAGAAACATTAATAATGAAATAAATGCAGTGGGTAGAACTTGGGATAGATTTGTTTTTTCAAGATTTTACATCCTTTTGAGAACCAGCCGTCTATGCAGCAAGTGATGGTTTTGCCTTTAATATTGTGACAATTCAGCAGACAGGAATGGCATGTTGATATGGGTCCACAGTGAATTCCACTTCTATTTAGCTATGAGGAGACAGTCTCTGGCGACACATCACACAGAATAAAACATGCAGATCATTTCAAAGGCCCCATAATTGGTTTTCTGACTTCATTGATTAAAATATCCCTTTGAGGTTCATTAGTTTTTCAGGGTCCCCCTAAGCTCATAATAAAGTTACAGATATGGAACAGTATTTTATCAGCCATTCAGTCATAGCTCCAAGAATATCTAGGGCAGCAAATACATCTCACTCTTGCTGACCTTTTGGTCTTTTAGGAGTATCAGTGAGTAAATATTAATAGGTATTCCCTCAAACTATTAGGGTGAAGACACACAGAGCTACTGGTAGCAGCTACTTGTCGTGGCTACTAAAACAGACAATGCTGATCATTTACTGATAATTGTCTCTATGTGTGTTTTAGCAGACGCAATTCTCAGTATTGTCTATGGCAGGGAATTTTCTGGAGTTTAGTACCCATGAAAAAGTAGCTGCTACTAGTAGCTCATGACCGATGACCGAACTGCAATCTGGGGCCCCCCAGCCACGGTTCCAGGCCATACTTGTTGGCCAACCCATAGTTGGTGAATCATAAGCTAACAGGGTTTCTTATATTAACTAAAGAGTGGCAATATCAATATCAAATGGCAGATCATGTTTTTGTAACAGTTAGAAATATTCTCCTTACTGCTGCTTGAGAGGGGTGGCCATTTTGGGTTCTCCTATACCTTGTAAGAAATGGGTGGGAACTAGTCATTCGGGAAAGCCTGAGAGTAAATACAGGATTTATGTTGCAGGTTTCTATATTCTTCAGTTTCTTAGCTCAATTTAATGTGAGTGTCAGGTTCCAGATTAATGACATGGTTCTTTGGAAATGCAGCTGAAATTGGTTACAATGGGAAATATATAGTTCTCTTGAATCCTATACTACAATGTAATAGTCAGGGGGCTAAATCAGTCCAGAGGAAGATCAAGTGCAGGATTATAGATCTGTGGCCTGATAAGAAGCAAATCTGGCCCTACACATTCGGGTGTGTGTCCAACAAATGATCAGAGCAGACATACTTGTTCTATACTTGTACTTGTACTATGGATATGGGTTATGTGTTGATTTAGGCAGCTTTGAATGATGCAATAATGATAGAACAGTGGTAAAAGATGGCAATGTACTCCCATAGAGGCAGCACTGGGCTAAATACTTGGGCATATGGCGACACGGAACACACTTAATTCTTATTTTAGAATTCTGTATGCATGTGTAGTTGAGATTGAGACTTTGGGGAGGGAAGCCATAACAGTGGTAAAGGATGATATTTCTGCTTGGCATCCTGGCTACTGTCTTTACCTATATGGCCAGTCTGCCAGCTGATCATTCCTAGGCTACAAACAATCATATTTCAAAACTCCTCATTTTATATACCAAACAATTGGTCATATGATATTCATCAGCCATTCTACAATATCTCTGCAACTGTGCCAAACTCATTTCTAAATGTATGTGAACCACAGCCGGGGGCTGCTTATTAGACATACATTATGTCTTTATTAATTATCCTTTGCACATTTCTTTGTGGCCATGTAGTTATTTATGTGCTGCAAGCTGGGCAGCGGTTTCACTTAGATTATGTCTGACTCTTACTATATTATTCCACCTCCTACCCCTCATAACTTCTGCCCTCTTGTGGTAAATATTTTGCTAAAAGTATTATTCTTAGCTCTTGCGCTGACACTCTTGATGAAGAGTATTATTATTATCCTATGTTCATAAGTATAAGTATTAATTTATAGACATTATACCATATGGATCACATTATTTACTCTTTATAGAACATTTATCAGGATTGTGATGCATAAACAGTATATACAACTTACAGGCACGTCAGCCCTTTTGGGCACAGGCAAAAATTACCTGGATTAGTTCCTGGGTGGTTGAACTATGTTCCACCAGCTTGTATTCAATATCAACTATTCAAATTCTCACTCTATTCAATGTCCGTGGCCATCATGCCACAGCCTACAAAGGTTTGGAGTTAGCACCCTACAACGACGATGAACCTTTATCTGTTGGCTACTTGGGTGCATCAGTAGATGTCCTTTTTCTTACTATGTTATAGACCTTCATTCCTAGTGTGGGGAGAAGGAATAAAGACTTCGGTAATCCCCTTCTCAGCTAACTGCAAGTCTCATTCACAGCCCTTCCACATACAGATATAAGCTTGTTAGGAGGGAGATCTGCAAGCTTATATAAAATATATATTCTCTGTTGACGTGAAATAGTCGCACAATGAATGTATACATTTTCCTATAGCTCTTCCTATAGCTTAGTACAACATTCACTCATTTCACCAGATCTAATAACCTTTAGCGGAAGGTGGTATTTACTGGCCACCTGTCTGAAAAAAGCCATCTGATTGGTTGATGTGGGTTCCTAGACCTGGTGCAAACTTTTATTGACGTGACCCCATAAGTTCCATACAGGGCATATACATTAGGGTCGGTTTCATCATGCAATAATTAACCAACCTGGGTTTTTGAACTGTGCAAAAAAAAATTACCAATGAAACACATGTGAAGAACATAGAAAATCCATGTATACCCCAAAGAATATCAACCCTAGGGCCTCAGCAATATAAGACACCAATGCTTACTATGATGCAAACCTAAATCTGGCTGTGGGAAGGGAATGTGGGAGTTATAGACCACCAATAGTCAATGGCCCATGGGAATTAAAAGCTGAAGGCATATCATGTTGAAGGTGACTCAAAATGTGTATGTTCTCCATGGTTTTACTCAATGCCCCCATACAGGCAGGTGAATGGCATTGGGTCAGGGGATGACTTAGGAGGTAATGCTATTCAATGATTTGGTTTTCAGAGCCCAGCAGACTAAATATTGAGTTGTAGCCATGGAAGAGCTATTATGCAATAGTGCCCTTGCTCTGTGTATTGGAGGCTTAGAGAATGTAATGATTGAATTGACATAAAATACAGCTTGTACTGTAGTGGGAGCCATTGTTCATGCCTGTAACATGTTGTTTCTATTGACACGCACAGTAGTAATTTCTATTTGTCTTGTGCTCAAGAAGCCTTCAACATTCCAACATTCTCCAGTGCCTGGGGCTATGCACCGAGACCATCCCCTTTCTGCTCATCATGGAATTCTGCCAGCTGGTGAGTTCTAAGGGTTAATAAACATGGAGAATGAAGGAGTGTGTGCATTGGGATAAGACTAATGTTGAAAGATAAAGCCTTTGTAGCGCTTCATGCTAGGAGGCTGTAGGTAACATGTACAGGTATACACCATGATAGGCTTGCATAGCAGAAGCAGATCTCATGATATTTTCACTTTATTGCTGCTTTTTTTTTTTTTTAGAAACAGCCCAGGGAAGCAATTTCTCTGTGCACTTTATCTTTTCCTGGAATATACACATATTTCTCCAGCTACTGAATAATACATGCAGTATTGATATATAGTATAGTATATATATATTTCTAATAACAGTCAGTGCAGCAGAATTATTCTTCTTATAGCGCAATTGTACCATGTAACTTTAAAGGGGAACTCCAACCAAAAGCTTTTTGAAAAGTAACATAATTTCAAGCAACTTTGCAATATACATGTATAAAAATATGCAGTTTTTTCATGATGTTTAATGTAATAATCTGGTTTGGAACAGTTCCCTAAGCCCCGCCCCCTGTTCCCCTGCTGATCTGGCTGGCTACTTTGTGACTCAAATAAAATGTAACAGTAGTCGCCTGTCCTCAGCCTGCCTTCAGCCTGCATCCTCTCAATCCCACAATTCCCTGCACACGTGATGTCAATAAGGGAAGGAACATCCCAGTGCAATGCATTGTGGGTTATGTAGTTCCTGCATGCTGTCTGTAAGCTGTGGCATTTATTCATACTTTATGAAGGAATCATTACAGTAATTGGGATATTATGGGTTTCTGTGCGTGGGGCTCTTTAACGAATTTTGGTTCCGGTTTATATACACAGTTAACCCTATAATGAGGGGTAGGTGGGTTTGAGTGTTGCCTTCATAGTCTTTTTTTACTTTAGTATTTTACTATACTTTGGCTGAAATTCAGTGACTAATGCCATGTATAACTACAGTATAAGCTATTATCATGTCTAACGTTACAGGGAGACTTAAAGAGGTATCTGAGGGCCCAGCGCAAGGCAGATGGCATGACCCCTGACCTCCTTACCTGTGACCTCACCACTTTGCAACGAATGGCCTATGAGATAACACTGGGACTCATGCACCTTCATAAAAATAATTACATACACAGGTAAGTTGGTATACCATTGCCCCTACCTCTGCACCGAGACACTTCTACTGCTCTTATCCACCTCATGGTACAGGTATGGGATCCCTTATCCGGAAACCTGTTATGGAATTACGGAATGGCCATGTCCCATAGACTCCATTATAAGCAAATAATTCTGATTTTTAAAAATTATTTCCTTTTCCTCTGTAATAATAAAACAGTGCCTTGTACTTGATCCCAACTAAGATATAATTACCCCTTATTGGGGGCAGAACAGCCCTATTGGGTTTATTTCATGTTTAAATGATTCCCTTTTCTCTGTAATAATAAAACAGTACCTGTACTTGATCCCAACTAAGATATAATTACCCCTTATTGGGGGCAGAACAATCCTATTGGGTTTATTTAATGGTTAAATGATTCCCTTTTCTCTGTAATAATAAAACAGTACCTGTACTTGATCCCAACTAAGATATAATTAATCCTTATTGGGGGCAGAACAGTCCTATTGTGTTTATTTAATTTTGAAATGATTTTTAGCAGACTTAAGTTATGGAGATCCAAATTACAGAAAGATCCCTTATCAGGAAAACCCCAGGTCCCGAGCATTCTGGATAACAGGTCCCATACCTGTAGAACGTATTGCCGCCTAAGCATGATCTAATAAGACTCTTTGTTGGCAATGCTCAGTTGCTGTGATCAATTAGTCTCAAAATCAAGCTCTTGGGATTCTGCCATTTATTTCTATTTTCCATTTCTCTGTTAATAGTGACCTGGCCCTGAGGAACTGTCTCCTCACCTCTGACCTCACCGTTCGTATCGGGGATTATGGGATCTCTCATAACAATTACAAGGTGACAATTTATGGAAATATCAAAGCCTGTTATAGCCAATTAAACTCTTTGGATAGGTTTAATATTTACATTTAGGCCTGAAGAAAATGAAAAATAAGGGGCTCAGATTTAAAATGTGTCAAAATCCTTTTTTAACCTTCGATCATTCCCGCTAGATTATGCAGTGTCAGCGTAGGTGAAAAGACACAGGATTTATTCCTATTTTACTTGCCAGTTTGTGGAGGAATAATGATCTCCTTTTGTTCTACCTGACTCAGGCTCAATAAGGGAGAAGTCTATGTTACAGAGGGGTTGAACCTGGGAGGTAGAGTAAAATGAATTATTACCTCTCCTCCCACTGTTAATACAGGAATACTTGTAAAAGCTCCGTTAACACAGCAAATAGCAAAAACGCACAACATGTTTTCAAATTATACTTATTTTGTAGGTTTCACACAGGCGTTAAGCCAACTGGAGTTGGCTAGAACTTTAAAGGCATTCTTAGCTGAGTTTGTTACCTGCAGAGCCATTTATGTTCTCTTCCCACATCATTAAGGATCTGTGAAGTCTGTTAGCTCACTGATATTTCTATTTCTCTGAGAATAAAAACTGTAGATCCCAGTATTTGCATGGATATGTCCTTTATTTTGCATTTACTGAACCGGTGTTTATGTCCAGGAGGATTATTACATCACTCCGGATCGTCTCTGGATCCCATTGCGCTGGGTTGCTCCGGAACTCCTTGATGAAGTTCATGGAAACCTAGTTGTTGTTGATCAAAGCAAGGAGAGCAACGTCTGGTAAGGACAAAATTATTTTCTGGTCTTGGAGACTTGGGTTCCCCGAGACGTTACATCTGTAAATATGACAGCAAAGACTTCTGTTTGTGAACTATGAAAGGTTCTAGGTAGAAACCTATAGTTGCGGCTAGACACACAAATGTCAGTTGGTATAGTTGATTTTGGACACAGTTGGTAGAATTTCCCACATGACATTTGGTAGTTGCTCAAAGAATGCCAAGAACTGATGTTCTGCTGACCCAGGTCCTGCGAGGAACATTAATCATGTGATCATTGAGTGAATCGCAAAACTTCCAAGTAAAAGCTATTACTGTTAGCCTTCCCGTGACATTAGCAGAGACTTATGAAGGCTCTCTTACCCTACTTAGCATCCACCAATTGATTGTTGCATTCACTCTTCAGCTACCTATTTCTATCATATTTCTCTATATATATATAATGCATTTGTATGGGTTTCAGATGTTGAACTAATTAAAGGTTCTCTAATTTATACATAAGTGCTGCTAATTGTAATTACATTTATGTTCTGTCTCTGTAAATTCCCTTTGTCTGCTTAACGGAATCTGTCGTTTTACATGTCACCTAAGGTCCTTAGGCGTGACTATGTGGGAGCTCTTTGAATTTGGAAGCCAGCCATATCGACACCTATCCGATGAGGAGGTGTTGACCTTTGTGATCAAAGAACAACAAATGAAGCTGGCAAAACCTCGACTGAAGTTGCCTCACTCAGATTACTGGTAAGAATATTATTAAAACCATGAAAACCAAATTGTTAGTATGTACCTTAGCCCAGGTAACTGGCAGCATCCCCAAGCATAGTCCATGAATCCACAGAAAAGAAGATTGGAATCTATTGCTTAAGGCCTTTGATGACCTTGGAATGGTACAGAAGCCCAAAACATAAGATGTACCATTTCTAGCCTATCTTACTGTTTTGCTTTCCTGACCAACGCAATCGTATTGTTCATTGCCACAAAGTATGTCACCCACACTTCAAATGTCCCCACAAAGTTACAGCAGAGGACATAGTTGTCACTCTTGCAGAATTGCAATAGTGCATAGAGAGGGTGTTTCCATATCATTATCTCAATGTCCTATTATTGAACTCAATAGAATCTCCTGTCAAGAAGATAAGCGGTACAGTCCATCATATTGAAACTCTACAAGCAGAAGATATAATGCTCTTCCATCCATCTATTCTTCATTGACAATTGTAGGGGGATACGTGTTCCCCAAAGTTCTTTTTATCCCAGGGTCAATGAATCTATGTTCCAAAGTGCACCATATGCACCATGTCCCTATAATACTCCAAGGATGTGCACAAATTCACAACTCTTTGCATTCACCAAATTAAGCTCAAAGAGTTGTGGAGGTTTTCTGTCTGACAGCTATCAAATATTGTAGCATGGAGTATTTGTTAAAGGTTTTAAAAGAGGAAAACTAGTAGAAAGGATAAGACCTCAAAACCCATACCCACACATGTTTTATTTGTTTACTTTTAGGTACGAGGTGATGCAGTCCTGCTGGTTACCTACTGAACAAAGGCCATCTGTGGAAGAGCTTCATCTGCAGCTCACATATCTATTAAATGAATGCTCCAATCAAACAGAGGAAAGTTTTGAGTGGCGCTGGAATGCACTTAAGCCAACCAAAACATCAGGGGGCCCGTTACACCACTCTGAAGAGATTTCTGCTTTCCCCCTGCTTGATAATTTTAATGGTGGTGATGGATTTCATGCTGACATGGATGATATTTTGACTGTAACAGAGAGCAGCCGAGGTCTCAATTTTGAGTACATGTGGGAGAAAGCCCGTCTGGGAAGATGGAAGGCCACACCTCAGTGTCAAAATTATCCACCCAGTAATGGGGGGTTAACAGTGCCAGCAAATCCCTTTTATGAATCCAACCATCAGCACTCACGCCAGAGTTTAGAGACTCCCAGTGTGGTCCCAGTCATTAGTGCTCGTAGTCCTTCAGTCAGTAGTGAATATTACATTCGCTTGGAAGAACATACAGATAGAGGTAACAATGTAGACTGTACTGTTTGTGCACCTAGCCCAATATATGAAAGAAAATATGAGCTACAAGAGCCAAGAAGCCTCCATCAACGTTTAACCATTGGAAGCCCAGCCTCCCCTATTGAACCACTTTTTTCATCTGACTGGGATCCCCTTGAAAGTGAAAGAACTAGTCCAGAGGATCCACCTGGTCATTTGATTTTACATGAAGTTCCTAAACTTATTGATCGATGGACACCAGGTAACAATAACCCTTTTATTACTGTGGGCAGAGACTTGCCTCGTTATATGAACCCTTTCCGAGGGCCTGCCGACAGAGACTTATCAAGGCAAGTACAGGAAACTTCTTTAATTGAACCAGTGGCAGATGTATTTTCTTCTGACTCAATTTTGAATGTTTATCGAGACATTGAAGATCACAGAAGGAGCTGGGATTCTGATACAATGGAAGAAAGAGGAGCAGGAGAAACATTGGCTGGAGATCCTGAATCTTTGGCTGAATTTTTAGATGACCGTGCATCCCCATGGGATTGTGAGCCTTCTCTGATGGAAGATCAGAGCTCAGAAAGTAGCAGTAGCAGCACAGACAACAGCAATCGCCGAAATATGCCTTCCTGTCCCTTGTGCAGCAGGGGGGTTATGGGTGGTCTACAGAGGTGCTCCTGTGCTATGCTACGAGGTGATGTTGTGATTGATTGGACCGCACATGTTGCCATGCATCAGGACCACTATGGTCTTGATGATGACTCGTCTTTAAAAGTTGAACAAGGTTCTCTATCCGAATGCTCTATTCCCACACGAACCTTTGGGGATGGTGATCTCTTTACTGGACCTTTCGGTGATAGCCTTTGTCCTTCAGAACACCAGGAGTTTTATGACCCTCTCATGGGAGCAGCTGTTAAAAGTTATGACATTCAAGACTACCGTAATCGTAGCCAAGTAAAGGCCTATGAATCTCTACAGAAGAATGTCTCCAATCATCCTCCATCTCCTTTTATTGGAATATCAAATTCAATGGCTAATTGCAGTGTCATTGTGCCTATTGAAATACCGCCCCTTTCCACTCTTGCTGAAAGCATGGAAGAAGAGGAAACCATAGAAATTTCTACTGATGTAATAAAAAGGTTCCCAGTTACCCAAAACACATTGACAATAGAAAAATTTTCCCAAAATGACTCAAGAGCAACATTGGACTCTGTTGACTCCTTAGATATTCCCTCCAACACCAGTTCATCAGATGTATGCAGCCCTAGCTCTCATTACTCGTCCCCTGGTCAGAAGTTTGGAGACAGCGGTTATGAAACAGAAAACACCTTTTCTCCTGAGTTTATTTTTAAGGACATAAAAGAAGAAGGAGGTCTCAGACATGTAAAGCTACCTTTAACTCCAATATCCGAATCTACCAGTGATCTGACATTAACAGAGGATACGCCTGAAGCACACACAACACCTGGGGATGAGGATTCACTTCGGAATTTGGAGATCGGAACACCCCATCGAGATTCTGCTTATTTTTCTGACTATGATAATGAATGCGAAAAACACTGTAGAGCTGCACAACAAAACCTTGTTGCTGGGAGTCACAATGGATTTTCCAAAGAAGAAGAGACAACAGTTCCAGCATTAGTGGAGGAGGATACTCCAAACCTAGAAGAAGCTCCAGAATCTAAAGATATAGAGATTACAGAGACTTCCTGTGAATTTACAGATGAAGAATGCAGCTTACAAAATGCGTCAATGGATGATATCCCCATGGATTCTAAAGAGGAAACATTGAATTGTAATGGAGAGCTAAACAACTCTTCAAAAGAGAATGAACCAAACCATCTTCTTTCTGAAAACACAAACACACCACGTGAAAAAAATAATGAAAAACAAACAATAATTATCGATCAGAGGAATGAAGAGGACAACACTCTGAAAAAACAGCCAGAAAGTGGATTTGTTGTTCAGGTTTGCAAAGAACAGCTCCTCGTTTCATTGAGGGAAAATGTAACGCGAAATGTACTTTCTACATTTGAATCTTCTGATATAGTAAATTCATGTGTCTTGAAAGACCAGGCTGTGTTAAAATTATGGTCAATGGAAACAACTGCAAACCCGCTGAGTGAAAGCTTACTGAAAAATGAAAGCATGAACAAACAGCCATCTGAGGAACAGTTGGAAGAGAGTAATCCTCGCAACAGTGGTTCTACAAATAACATGGAGTCAGCTAATGAATGCGGCAACAAGGAACCTATGGACATCATTAAAGAAGAGCCTGAAGACCCCGTCCAGCAGCAGCAACAGGAGGAAGCACCTAGGCCAGAGGATAAAAAAGATGAAACCAAACAAGAAACTTTTTCTGAAACGGGCATAGATTTGTTGGAACAGCCTGTTGAAAACTGCCAAGACTCTAGCAATGAAACAAAAGAACAAGCAAAACTTTTCCTAGATTTTGGTTCAACGAATGCAGGAAGTGAAGCTATAAAAGGTAACTTGTTTAAAAAAAATGTTTGCTGAGTTTCTCCATACTTACTGTAGAGACAAGCTGGCCCTTTGCATCCTTATTAATCCCTGAGTTGGTACTTGTAAAGGAAAAGGAAAGCTAAATAGCAAAAAGCCTTTGTATATAGTCTACATCAGTGATCCCCAACCAGTCACTCATGAGCAACATGTCGCTTACCACCCCTTTTGGCTCTCAGTGGCCTCAAAGTAGGTGTCTATAAATTTCTGCCGTGGAGGCAAGTTTTGGAAGCACAGAGACACATGGGGCTACCAAATAGCCAATCACAGCCCTTATTTGGCATAACCAAAGAACTTTTTTCATTCTTGTGTTTCATTCTTGTGTGGCTCCCCAACAGGGCCGGAACTAGGGGTAGGCAGAAGAGGCAGCTGCCTAGGGAGCAACGATTGAGGGGCGCCAGGCAGGAGCCTCTCCTGCCTACCCCTAGTGCTACTTTGTCATTGCCTCCGCCACTTGTCATTAGCGGCGGAGGCAATGACCGATCTAATGGCACCGCCCCTCCTCCTGTGCTTTGGCGCGCATGCGCCGTTTGGGAGGGTGGTCAGAGTTGGCCGACCGGGTTGCCTAGGGCGCCCGGTCGGCTTGGCCCGCCCCTGCTCCCCAACACTTTCTACATCTGACTTTGGCTTACAAGTGACAAAGGTTGGGGATCCCTGGTCTGCATAATGCTCTCAGAGAAATTAAATTCTGCTCCTTCAATGGCAGATGTCCTAAATCACACACATGAGCAAAGATATAAGTTGTTTATTAAAATGGTAAACTGCACAGGTGTGTTTTGTTTTTGCAGCTAAGGTTGCCAGGCTTTCATTATCCCTTCCTCCTCTAAACCTGCAAGCATTTCAGAACCCAACTGGGCGCAAGTCTTTATGGGATAACAATGAAGAATGGGAATCCCCACAGACCAAGGAAGAGGATGAAGAAGAGGATGGATTTAGCTTTCAAGACCAGCAGAGAGCAGGCTCAGAATCGGAAGGGGATGTGGCCGGGATCCCCATTGTTGTGTCGGAGACAGATGATGGGCGCAACTTACGAAGCTTGCTGAAATCTCCCAAATCAGCAGATGAGGCTGATGATGATCTTGATCGGAAAAGGAAAATGGTGTCATTTTTTGATGATGTGACTGTTTATCTGTTTGACCAGGTAAGAGTAGGTTGTTGCAAAGTGATCAAAAATGTTACAGAAAGATGTTTCCATGTTTTTTTTTTTTTAACTGGTTAGTTTCAGCAATCTGGAGTGTAAATCATCATCTCTTTTGCTTGTTCATCATACATATGTACTTTTAACGACGTCACCTTTTAATTTAATTTTGTCCTTTGTCGTCTGTGTAGGAGACACCGACAAATGAACTGAGTAATCAGAGTGGTGCAGAGGGGGATCAGATTCCACACAACCCCAACGTAGACCCAACCATTGATAATTTTTCATCAACTGATGGTTTCAGTAAGACACTTTCATATAATGATCTTTCTGGTATTTCTGTCATATAAGGGTGTTGCAATATCTCTGCAATTGAAGAGCAAACTGGTAAACTTAATTTAAAGGGAAAATATCCCCCTCCCCTTTGCCACTTTGACATAAGTTGATTCAGTTGTAAAGAAACACTATCTGAACTTCCAGACCTAAATATACACAGTCATACCTGATTCCATCAACTGAAGGGAAGCCATGATAGTCTATGTCTAGGTCATAAGAACAATTTCCCAACCCACTTTGGCTGGGAGAGTCCTGAAAGTGCTCCCTAATAGTGATGAGCAAATCTGTCCCGTTTCGCGAACGGGACAGATTCGCTCATCACTATGAGGGTAAATTTGCTAAACGGCGAAAAATTTGCGAAATGCCTTTGTCGCATGCGTCTTTTTTGGTGGGCCGCATTTTTTTGTCGCCCACCTTTTTTGACGCGCCCACACCCAATCCCTTTTTTTTGCTGCGACACATCCAATTTGGCAGGGCCACGCCCCTTTTTTACATGACCACACCCAATTTTACACACAACAAAAACCTTTTACGTGTGACAAATTTTTCCGTGGCGAATCCATGCCGATGGAAAAAAATCACTCATCACTACTCCCTAACCTTGTTCTATTGTAAAGTGAAGGATTCTAGGGGGCTGATTTACTAATCCACGAATCTGAATGAGAAAAATTCGGATTGGAAAACGAACATTTTGCGACTTTTTCGTATTTTTTGTGATTTTTTCGTCGCCGTTACGACTTTTTCGTAACCGTTACGACTTGCGCGAATTGTCGCGACTTTTTCATAGCCATTACAATTTCCGTGAATTGTCGCGACTTTTTCAATCCTACTATGACTTTCGTGAATTGTCCCGACTTTTTCATAGCCATTACGACTTTCGCGAATTGTCGCAACTTTTTTCGGATTGAGCGCTCAAAAAATTTGCACCAATTCGCAAAATAGTCGCAAAATACCGATCATTATGAAAAAAAACGCGTTCGGACGCTTTTCGGACGTTCGTGGATTAGTAAATGTGCCCCTAGGACTTGAAGTCCCTCTGCTTTCCATACTGAGTGGTGCATAGAATCTCTTGAAAGCAGAGGGACTTCAAGTTTCAGAATCTATCATTTCACAATGGATTTTTTTTTTACTTCCCCTTTGTTTTTACATAGTACAACTGACTGAGCTCATGTCAAAAAGGGGGGAATATTTTTATTTTGGACCAAGGATTTATCAGTAAGTACTGTATAACAAACACCCCTTGTGGGACATCAAATAAGGCTTGGATCATTATGAACTGATGAGTGTTCAATTCAGCTATTTCTTATGTAGGCACCAATGCTATTTACTCTTGTAATTTATAACTTGATTAAATATGTTTGAAAAGAATGTGAAGTATTTTAATCTGCTCAGAAAATATATCACATGGAGTAGATTTTATAGTCCTGTATAAGGCATTAGATGTTAATACTTTGTATAGCGCTGACTGCAAGAACTTGGTTTTCTCATTTACCAAGGGAACAGGTCCAGTGCTGGAGGCTAAGGGGCACAACATTGCTCCACTTAGAACCCTATAAATAAAGCACTTGTGTCCTACCCATAATGCTTTGTGCCCATATGCCTTGTGCTAAATTACTGTGGTGCAGCATGGAAACACAGATAGATTGCTATTGGGCTACAATCCACCTATGGTTCAGGGACATGGGCAGTGGTTGATTTTAGGATTGGAATGTTCATTTAGCCATTTGATTTTAGTAATGCTAATATTTAGGATTTATCTCTCATTGCCCCCCAAAATGTACTGTATTTTAACCCCCCTGGAGATGTCTGCCTGCCTGCCATTGTCTACTACTCTGTGGGAAGCACCACACTCCCTGGAATCATAGGGCATTCCCTATTCTGGTCTATTCATGGGGATTATAACACAATAGAAGAGCTATGAGACATAATAAGGAAGTTTGTGGACAGCCAGGGTAAGACAGATGGGGTAGGAGAACCAAAGGGAAAAGAATACACTTCATTGCATTTGTTAGTCAAACATGCTGTATTTCTATCAAAGCCAATTGCTGACATTTTTCCACTTTTGCAATTAAAAAAATATAAGGCTTATCTGTCTTGACTGTCTCTATGCAGGTGGAAGTTTTGAGTGGGATGATGATTTCCCACTGATGACCCAGAATTCCTCATTTATTCCCATGGCAACTGAGGGAGCCGCACTGAAGTCCCACATAAATCCCACCTCACCGCCACCTCCTTCAACGTTTCAGGGGAAACGGGTGGACCCTTCCCTGATGGACACACTCCGATTCACACGCTTTACAGTTTCCCCAGCTGTGGATCCACATCCAGTGCTTGAAACAGATGTGGCGCCCTCTGCAGGTGAGTGCATTCTGTAACTCAGTGCTGTCCAACTTCTGCGGTGCCGAGGGCCGGAATTTCTCTAGCATACATGGTGGAGGGCCGCTAATGGAAGCCAGTTTTGACCACTCCCCCATTTTAAACCACACACACTTCAAACCACACCCATTTTATCACAATGGTCGCTGCAGGGATATCAACCATCTTTCATATGTTAAAGAATTATATTATGTCATATTAAGACACACCCTTAAATCCATATGCCTTCTCCCCTGTGGATAGCACAGCAACCCCCAGCATATAATTACACACCTTAGGGACCATTTAATGGCTATTTCCAACTGCTAACAAACTCTCAGAACAAACCCCTGCCAGGTTCACCTCCCACAGGCAGCATAGGGTAGGCAGAGTATGGCACACACAGGCAGCACTCTGCCTGCCATACTCTGCCTGTCCTATGCTGCCTGTGGGTGCCATACCCTCCCTGCCCTATGCTGCCTATACACAGGCAGTATAGGCCAGGCAGTACATACGTCTGAGGTGTGAAGAGGTGAACAATGTGGGTGATTATAGCCTAGGCCTGAGCCTGAGGTGTGAACACTGCAGGGGGTAAACAATGCAGAGATTAAAAGGTGTGAACAACACAGGGGATTACAGTTTTAAACAATACAGGGGGATTACAGCCTGAATCTGAGGTGATAACCATGCAGGGGGCCAGTTAATCTCAGTACTGATACAAAGTTAAGCCATCAAAGCAGCCAGACAGGTGGGGGGCCACACAGAGGGGGGTCGAGGGCCGCATGCGGCCCGCGGGCCGCCAGTTGGACAGCACTGCTGTAACTAATACTCATATTTCGTATAACCAATTAGTCTTACATTTTCCAAATTATCACCCTACTAGATATCTCTGCCTTATAGGTAGAGATTGATCAAGTCATTGATAGGTAGAGATTGATCAGTTAAAGTCAAGCCTGGGGTTTGTCAGCAAATAAACCTTCTGATTGATTACTTAGCAACGTGTTGCTATTAATTCTGACGGCTTTCCAGCTATTGCTTATGGGTAACATAAGCAGTTCAGCTTTTTCCTAGCTATGATGGAGATCATGTGAAATAAAAAAACAACTGTTTATTTGGTAACTGTCTACTTCTTCATTGCAGGTATTGAAAACTAAAGGCACTGGCAAATCCCAGTCTGATATCCATTATACCAGCACACCCCTATCTCTGTGGCCTCTAAAGCAGGCATTGCTTGGTCAGCTCTGGATCATGCCACGAACAAGATAATATATAATCATACAGGACCAGCAAGGCCTGGAAGAGGCATAAGTATTCCAGCCAATGGATGGAGATGCTAGAGATGTATGGATATCCTTAGTCCCGCAATGATCAATGCCTGGAAATGAGCTCCTCATAGATAAAGCATGGAAGACCTTCACGTCATACAGATTTTACAGGGAATATTTTTTTATATTCTCAACGTGCCAAACGGATTCCATTCTATTGATGTCCAATTCCAGCAGCGATTTGAACTTTCCATGCTGATCTCTTGTGCTTCTAGTGTATATTCACCGTGGCCTGAAACCCTCATTGATTTGTTTTCCCCTGTTGTTTGAACATATAACCCAAAGGAATGGATGTAAAGGGAATGAAAACCAATCTATACATTGCCAACTGGAAAAGAATACTCATCATCATTTAATTTTGGGCCAATAATTTGTGTTCTACTGGAATATAAGTAAGCCTGTAGCTGGTAACAGTAAAGCCTAACATTGTGCTACTCTTCTATGAAAGTGGCCATTTCCAAAACTATATCTGGAAATCCCTATTACCCGAAATTCTCAAGATATCAATTTATTGTTCAATAACAGTGCAACATACTTTAGTTTGATGACCTGATTATGGAATAGGGCTCCAACATTGAGACTTGTATAGCAGAGAATGTTGTGTTAACATCTAAACAAGATGCAGGAATTGTATATGATATATTGCTACAAGAAGATCATTCCAACCTCTAATGTACACACTGAACCTTGGTGTGAACCCCAATAAGCATAAAGGTTTCTAAGGGAGGTGCAGACAGGGTCATCAGTCCTGGGTCCAACACATAGTGGACAGGTGTAGGTAGGAAGAGTGAAGAATAACAGGTCTATTGGGACCAGGATGGTGACAGTGGGAAAAGATGGGCAAAGTTACAGTTGGCATTAGCGTAGCCCAACCTGCAGCCCATCAGTTTTGTGGAAGGGTCAAAGTTATATTCCAGCAACAGTTATAGGTCCAAAGGTTGCTAATTTATACAGATAAAGAAGTCCCGCAAAGTCTTTATTGTGCCCAGCGCAGCTAGACATGGGCCATCAAACCGAGATGCAAATATTCTCTATCATTTTCAAACTCATTGACTTTTTTAGGCTTTTTGTGTATTTTCGAATAACTCTGGAACCAACATGTAGCCCTTTTTACGTATTTCTGACTATGAGTGGTATAGCATGCATGAAGGCATATGGATGTGAACCTTGCATCCCTTTAATGTTGCACTGTTATAGAACAATGGTAAAAGAACCATTCAGACCTCCACATAGAATATTTGGAAGCTTAAGTAGAACCAGCGTGTCCATAAGGAACAGCTAGCTGTGAAAGTTAGGTAAGCGACAACGTCGGCTAATGACGCACTTGCCAAGAATAGACCGAGTCGAGGAGAAGAACCACTGAGAAACAGAGATAGGTATAATAATAGACACGTGCTTTAATGCCGGGGAAATTCATATGGTGACATATAGCAACGGTGCCGAGGTGGCAACTGATGTTAAAAATAGGTATCAGGGTGTTATCCTTTATCTGATAAGGCACTGGGAAAATCACTTCTCTACTTATTTTGGGAAAATTATACATTGGAGTGGGATAAAGTACGACCTACTGTAAATGATATGGATAGAGGTATCCCTATAGGTAGAATTTTTCTGCAGGAGGTACATTATCCCTTGTACAGGTATGGGACCTGTTATCCAGAATGCTCAGGACCTGGGTTTTTTTGGATAAAGGGTCTTTCTGTAATTTGGATCTTCATACCTTAAGGCTACTAACAGGGGTAAAACTACAGAGGAAGCAGACCCTGTGGTTGCAGGGAGGGCAGTGGTGTAGAGTGCCCAGTAATGGCCGAACTAATGAACAATTTTAATACAGGTATGGGACCTGTGATCCAGAATGCTCGGGACCAGGGGGTTTTCTGGATAAGGGTCTTTACGTAATTTGGATCTCCATACCTTAAGTCTACACCAATAAGGATCCATACAGTGCAGTTACTATCAAGTACAGGTACTGTTATATAATTACAGAGAAAGGAAATCATTTAACCATTAAATAAACCCAATAGGGCTGTTCTGCCCCCAATAAGGGGTAATTATATCTTAGTTGGGATCAAGTACAGGTACTGTTTTATTATTACAGAGAAAAGGGAATCATTTAACCATTAAATAAACCCAATAGGGCTGTTCTGCCCCCAATAAGGGGTAATTATATCTTAGTTGGGATCAAGTACAGGTACTGTTTTATTATTACAGAGAAAAGGGAAACATTTAACCATGAAATAAACCCAATAGGGCTGTTCTGCCCCCAATAAGGGGTAATTATATCTTAGTTGGGATCAAGTACAGGTACTGTTTTATTATTACAGAGAAAAGGGAATCATTTAACCATTAAATAAACCCAATAGGGCTGTTCTGCCCCCAATAAGGGGTAATTATATCTTAGTTGGGATCAAGTACAGGTACTGTTTTATTATTACAGAGAAAAGGGAAACATTTAACCATGAAATAAACCCAATAGGGCTGTTCTGCCCCCAATAAGGGGTAATTATATCTTAGTTGGGATCAAGTACAGGTACTGTTTTATTATTACAGAGAAAAAGAAAAAATATTAAAAAAAAATCTGAACTAGTTGATTGGGAGCTTTCTGGATAGCAGGTTTCCAGATAACAGATCTATCCCATACCTGGATCCAACTAATTACATGTAGTGGGATTTCTTATATACTATATGAATCCCTTGGAGGGCCACATCTGACCCACAGGACTCCAGCTAGACAGCCCTGATATATCTGATTAAGGGAGCTGGAAACAATAGATGCAAGCCTGCTGGTCGGACCCCCTGCATATATCCTTACGCATTTGTAGTTGGGGGTATATTATACCTTAAGATACATAAATACATAACTGATGGTAGAAACCTATAAAATAACATTCTTATAAATGTCTCAGTTATGAAGAAGTGGAAGTCAAGGAAACCGTGTGATCTACACACACATAGGGCATTGGTGTTTATGAGAAAGGAAGTTCAACATCAGCTTCCCCTTCAGCCAACTGCCAATCACATTTTGCCTTTTCCCCTTACAGAATGTAAACCCGATAAACCATATTCAGTACAGTGCCAAATGTCCCCTGATACAGAGGAGCCTTATTGGTCTGAATGATGACTTTTGTGCAGTAGGAACATGAATAACATGGAATAATGGACATTTACTGCAATTACCCATTTTTTGCACTGAGGGTTATGAATTAAAAAAAAAGCCCATTACAGACAATTTAATATCTGATTTTCAATGGGAATTTTACTGTGAAAAGTATATATATATCTAGGAATATATACTTCAGTTAGACTGGGTGCCAGTGACTAGCACTAACCACCCCCGGCGGCTGGTCTTATCGGTTTGCTGCTCTTGCTGATTAATAACGTCACGGACAAGCAGACAAGGCTTGCATTTATATATATATATATATATAGCGAATGGCTGAAAGAAGAATTTCATGGAAAACTTCTCTTTCCTGGCACCGGATTATGCACATTCTGGATATCAGTTACAACACAGGAAACAGACCATTTGTTGATCACATGAACAGCAGTTTTGTCTTTCAAAAACAATATAAATAATATTTTTTTCCATTCTGGAAAGACACCCGTACATTGCTATGGCCCCTGGACGCCATCTTGTCCCACGCCATTCGGATTAGGAATGAAATCACGCGCTTACAGCTGTGGATTTCAATGGAAATTCCTCTGAACGTTCCCGCCATGATTCCATCCGTGTCTTCATCACCCATTGGTCGGCATCCGGTTCCGACGCCAGCGTAGCGGCTCATCTGTGGATATATCCTGGTGAGGTTAAAAGACTTGTAGGATAAGAAAAAAAAAAAAAATCCCTTAATCTGAAAACCCAGTTCTCATGAATGTGTATTTGTAGGATTCATATTTATTTTTATCCATATTTATTTATTTTTTTAACATTAACAATGGTCCAGAGAAATATCATTGTCTGCAAGCACTATGTTCTATGTTCTTATTCTCAAAGAAGTAGTACTATGGCACCATGATCTAGCGGCGGCTCCGTACCTCCCAGCATTCCCATTCTGCACATTTTAGACCAAGACCTGACCAAGTCACATCATATGCAGTCAGGGTCGGACTGGGCCGCCAGGACACCAGGAAAAATCCCAGTGGGCCCCGGCGGCCAGACCCGACCCTTGCGGCACTCCCCCTGCCTGACCGCATACTACATACTTGGGGTAGGACGTCGGGTGGGGGCCCCTGCGAGGGGGTTTAGGGGGTGCTGCCGGCGGGAGCCCTGGTGGGCCCTTCACCCCCCCAGTCCAGCCCTGTGTGTAGTTACGCCCTATGACATTTGTGTATTGTGAGTAATATTGCCAACATTATAGGGGAACTCCACCCAAACACAACTGCAGCTTTCTGAAAAGCAAACATAATTTCAAGCAACATTGTAATATACATCAATTAAAAAATATGCAGCCTTTTCATGATTTTAATGTAATAATCTGGTTTGGAACAGTTCCCTAAGCCCCGCCCCCTGTTCCCCTGCTGATCTGGCTGACTACTTTGTGACTCAAATAAAATGTAACAGTAGTCGCCTGTCCTCAGCCTGCCTTCAGCCTGCATCCTCCCAATCCCACAATTCCCTGCACACGTGGTGTCAATAAGGAAAGGAACATCACAGTGTAATGCATTGTGGGTTATGTAGTTCCTGCATGCTGTCTGTAAGCTGTGGAGAAGTTGTGACAACTTGTAACATCAATGTTTTAGTCCCTCCTCCCCTGCCAGGATTTCAAATGATGCAGAAAGAGAAGAACTGTTTTGCAGCTGGATTTCAGCATATAATGGTATTTATTCATAGTTTATTCATGAAGGAACAGATTACAGTGATAGGTATATTAGGGGTTTCTGTGTTGTGTGGGGCTCTGTGTGTGGGGGGAGCTCCCCTTTAATTTAGAAAGTAAAGAAGACAGGGGTTGATTCTCTGTCCACAATCCTAATTGGTAGAGCATGTAAGAATATTCAATGGAGGTAGGACATAGCACTAGAGGGGTCACTAGAGGTATGACTGGAGGTATGACTGCTAGAAAAAGGGTTCTAGGTACAAGAAGAAAACTATATCTTCTTCAAAAGTAAATAAATTGCAATTCTTGTGCATTTTTCGTGCTCAAGAAGTAATTTCCCCATCATTCCACTTTAGGGAACAAAATAACATTGAGTCTCTAGGTATCAGTTATATGCAAACCTTATACAAGCGGAATCTAATCCTTATTTCTACTGCTCTTAGCTTGATCCATATGGGATTGATCTCATGCAGAGTTCCCCTTTAAGTGTAGAAAGTAAAGAAGACAGGGGTTGATACTCTGCCCACAATGCTAATTGGTAGAGCATATAAGAATATTTAGTAGAGGTAGGCAATAGCACTAGAGGGGTCACTAGAGGTATGACTGGAGGTATGACTTCTAGAAAAAGGGTTCTAGGTACAAGAAGAAAACTAACTATATCTTCTTCAAAAGTAAATAAATTGCAATTCTCGTGCATTTTTGGTGCTCAAGAACTAATTTTCCCAACATTCCACTTTAGGGAACAAAATAACATAACGTTTCAGTTATATGCAAACCTTATATAAGCTGACTCTAACCCTTATTTGTACTGCTCTTAGCTTGATCCATATGGGATTGATCTCATGCAGTGGTGGAATCACTTAACTCCATAACTTGCCTCCGGCTGAATACACGTGCAGGTTCTAGGTAAGCCAATGCCAGTGCCATCCCATAGTACTGCTTCTTGATAGGACAGTTGCATAAATAAAAGTCATTCTGGGCTGTGTATATGTCAAATATTGATGCTTTTCCACAACCTGCTACTCTGCTACAGGCCCAGACTGGCAATCTGTGGGTTCTGGCAAATGCCAGAGGGGCTGCTGTAAGATGCCATAGACACTATTTATTGGGCTGGTGGGGGGGCTGTTTGGGCCTCTCGGTATTAGGAATGCCAGGGCCTATTTTGAAGCCCAGTCCAGACCTGCTCCCCTATATCTACACACATGGGCTAGGTTGCATGAGTTGAAAGCCATGTAGACAAGATGCATACTAGGAACCCATTCAACGTAGCCCTGTGTGGGGTTAATGCAGAGTAGCTGCTACTCTCCGATATATATAACCCACGACTACCCAACCGTTTCCAACAGCCTATGGTAGGAGAGAATGCTGGAACATGGTTACATGGGGGAGGGTCCCCCAAGATTGACTTTTATATCTTATGTTGTTTGTGTTCAATCAAAAGCTGTTCTAGGCCTTTATGGAACTAAAAGAACATGAGGAGAACTATGGCAGCGTATAAGTGTTTTGTTACCCCACTGGGCGCAAGAGATACGGCACCCCGCTGAAATCACTCTGGTATCCAAGGAGTTAAACATTCACTTCTCTTTTCATCATATATAAAAAAAAAACGATTAAAAAAAAATGAAAGAAAAAACGATAGTATAAATATATATATACAGAAACCATAAATACTCCAGTATTATCTCTCAGAAACTCACCTTATTTTTACATGGTTAAAATGTGATGTATTTTGACAATTTGTCTGTAAATAGGTACATTTGCTGTTCTTAAGTGCAAATTGAAAACGAGAATTTTTCATGCAAAATGGTGTTTGTTCGCCAAATAATATTTGCCAAAAACAAAAAAAAATAAAATAAGATCTTATACTGATTGGCCGGTACTTTGTTGGTGTGGTCACATGACATTACTTTGTCTCAGTTAGAGGATTTACATTTACAGCACTCTGATCCATTCAAACGGGGTTATCTCCGCCCATGACTCCACCCTGATAACTAGAAAATATATTGGACTAATAATGGACAAGGGGGGGTTGTTTGCATAGACCCAGGGACACCCTATACCTCGTGCCGGATAAAAAAAATGTAACACTATGTGCAGAGTGCAGCCTTGGTGGGTGCGGGCCTTGGCTTGTTTGTATGCACTGTGAATCCTATGATCCCAGGGGGCGGCCCTTCATACTTAAAATGGCAATTTTCAATTTAGGATTACCCAATGGCACATATTAATGAAAAAGTATATTTTTATGAAAATGGTTTGTTTAGATGAAGCAGGGTTTTACATATGCAATATACAGTATTTTTACCTACATTGTTGGGGGGTATAATTTTCCTTTAATTCTCTCGGCCAGGCTGTGCAATGAAATGCTGGGGGCCAGGCTGTGCAATGAAATGCTGGGGGCCAGGCTGCGCAATGAAATGCTGGGGGCCAGGCTCTGCAATGAAATGCTGGGGGCCAGGCTGCGCAATGAAATGCTGGGGGCCAGGCTGCGCAATGAAATGCTGGGGGCCAGGCTGCGCAATGAAATGCTGGGGGCCAGGCTGCGCAATGAAATGCTGGGGGCCAGGCTCTGCAATGAAATGCTGGGGGGCAGGCTGCGCAATGAAATGCTGGGGGCCAGGCTGCGCAATGAAATGCTGGGGGCCAGGCTGTGCAATGAAATGCTGGGGGCCAGGCTGTGCAATGAAATGATGGGGGCCAGGCTGCGCAATGAAATGCTGGGGGCCAGGCTGCGCAATGAAATGCTGGGGGCCAGGCTGCGCAATGAAATGCTGGGGGCAGGCTGTGCAATGAAATGCTGGGGGCCAGGCTGCGCAATGAAATGCTGGGGGCCAGGCTGCGCAATAAAATGCTGGGGGCCAGGCTGTGCAATGAAATGCTGGGGGCCAGGCTCTGCAATGAAATGCTGGGGGGCAGGCTGTGCAATGAAATGCTGGGGGCCAGGCTCTGCAATGAAATGCTGGGGGCCAGGCTGTGCAATGAAATGCTGGGGGCCAGGCTGTGCAATGAAATGCTGGGGGCCAGGCTGTGCAATGAAATGCTGGGGGCCAGGCTGTGCAATGAAATGCTGGGGGCCAGGCTGTGCAATAAAATGCTGGGGGCCAGGCTGTGCAATGAAATGCTGGGGGCCAGGCTCTGCAATGAAATGCTGGGGGCCAGGCTGTGCAATGAAATGCTGGGGGCCAGGCTGTGCAATGAAATGCTGGGGGCCAGGCTGTGCAATGAAATGCTGGGGGGCAGGCTGTGCAATGAAATGCTGGGGGCCAGGCTCTGCAATGAAATGCTGGGGGCCAGGCTGTGCAATGAAATGCTGGGGGCCAGGCTGTGCAATGAAATGCTGGGGGCCAGGCTGTGCAATGAAATGCTGGGGGCCAGGCTGTGCAATGAAATGCTGGGGGCCAGGCTGTGCAATGAAATGCTGGGGGCCAGGCTGTGCAATGAAATGCTGGGGGCCAGGCTGTGCAATGAAATGCTGGGGGCCAGGCTGTGCAATGAAATGCTGGGTCCATACCCTCAATCCAACTTACTAAAAATGATACTCTAAGGTGGGCTACCTCTTTAAGTTGAACTTTTAGCATGGTGTTGGTATTTTGTTTTTATGGTTCTTGAATCAATTCCCTTTGTTGTGATGCCGCCAGGCTTTGAAGTTCTAACTGGTTGCTATGCCTAAAATATTTTAAAAAACCCAGGACAGAGAATATGAGCAGTGGAGGGCCTATTATAAGTAATGATAAAGCTTAGAGTTGATCTGTTTTTGGTAGCCAGGGTCAGTGACCCCCACCGGCAACCTTACAGCATTTCAGCTAATTAAACAAATCAAAACTATAAAGTTGCTATAACATGTATAGCGCTGTACAGAACCTACGACTCAGTAGGGTGAGATGCATTACTTGTATAGTATCAGCCATATAACTGGAGAAATGGAAGGCAAAGCGCTGCTCTCAGCATCACATAACATTCGCTTCCCCTCAGCTTGTCACAATATTTATGGCACAGATCTATCAGGGATATAGTGAGAAATAGAACCTGCACCCAGCTGTGTCTTCTGGTGTTCTAGAGCAGATAATGCTAATGCCGCCCAGATAATAGCGCATAACTCTTATCCCTGTGCATCTCCATTACGGGAATATAAACCGGGGCATATAAACCATCCCAAAGTGACAATAAATGTGCTTTTTAAGATGAATTTGGAGATTAATTGAATTAAGATGTTCACTGGCGCTAGAAACTCACTGTGCGACAATTTTATGTTGCCTGAATGGCAGTTTTTTTCCATAGTTTGCAAATTTCGGTTTCAGAAAAAACAAGAAGTTCAAGCATCGGAAAACAAAAAGAGGTTACATTTAGTTGCCCAGAGCTATAAAGTCACATGACTATAAGCGGACCTGGATTCCAAGTCTCCTCATCCCTATGCTGGCACCCTACTAGCCCTCCTGTAGCCAACCATTTGCCCAAAGACCCCCCAGGCTTATAAGCAGTACCACTGCCCCCTACAGCAAGCAGCTGAACCCCATTGTGCACCACTGGGACTGGTAGACTGGACGGCTGTTTGAGACTCCTGCCCAGTCCCCAGTGCAGCTCACTTGATTCTGACACTTGGGGTAAGTACTGGAGGGGGTGGGTTCATGCAGTGGCATCTGTACTAGAGGACCATGCCATCCTAACAGCCTGCCACCCTAGGCCCGACCTTTGTCACCTTTCCAGAAATCCAGAATTGACTTCTGGTCTGTTTTGGCTGAATCCTCCAAAAAGTACTGGGATTGTGCTGAACCCTGAGGCCTGGAAACTGAATGTATTGAAATGAATGTGTTATACACAGAACCCTGGGCCAGTCTTAGATCCATGACATGATCCACTGTCCCAAACCCCTGAGAGCTTCCATTCCTGAACCAGTGCTGGTGTATTTTAGAAAGCTTTGGGGCCAGTCTAGTAGATTCAGCTGAATCCTGAGACCTGACAGCACCAAATGAGTTGAACTGAATGTTATAGAGAGCCTTGGGTCAGTGTGGGATCCATGACATGATCCACCAACTCAAACTCCTTAGTATTTCCATTCCTGAACCAGTGCTGGTATTTTAGAAAGCTTTGGGGCCAGTCTAGTAGATCCGGCTGAATCCTGAGATCTGGACAATACTGAATGAATTAAAATGAATGTGTTATACAGAGAGCCTTGGGTCAGTGCTGGATCCATGACATGATCCACCAACTCAAACCCCTTAGTATTTCCATTTCTGAACCTTTGGGGCCTGAAGCTTTGGGGCCAGTCTAAAAGTTTATGGAGATGCCCCAACATCTGAAAATAACTGAAATCCTTCAAATAAAGACACACCAGTGGATTAAAGCAAATTCTATTTGCCCAGTTAGTTCAACAGACCAGAAGTACAATGTATGTTACAATGTTACATTATGTTACAAAAAATCCACGTGATGCACTGACACTGCCAAATGAGACGACAATGTTAAACAAGGTCCACCTATAATATACACAAATAAAAAAATATACTTGTATAAAAAGAAAATCACAGGCCTGTAAAGACAAGTACAGCAAATGAAAGTGAAAACCTCAGACAGGAAAGATGGGGAGGGCCTAAGCAACCCACCAGAAAGACCTCAACTGTTGGTGGGATGGAGCAGGTTGCTTGCCCCTGACTATGGCACTACGACTGCTGTGGGCTTACAACTCCCAGCATCCTCTACAAGCTGATCCAGAAGGGGGAGAGAAATGCCAGCTCTATGGTCCCGAGAACCACACAGGGAAGGTTATAGACCAATGATCCCCAACCAGAGGCTCATGAGTAACATGTTGCTCCCCAACCTCTTGGATGTTGCTCCCAGTGGCCTCAAAGTAGGTGCTTATCTTTGAATTTCTGGTAAGGAGGCAAGTTTTGGAGGCATAAAAACCAGGTGTATTGGCAAACAGAACCTGCTGTAGGCTGCCAGCCCACATAGGGGTTACCTAATAACCAATCACAGCCCTTATGTGGTACCCCTGGGTACATTTTTCACACTTGTGTTGCTCCCTAATTCTTTTTACATTTGAATGTGGCTCATGGGTAAAAAAAGGTTGGGGATCCCAGTTTTAGACCATTAGTCAGTTGTGTGCCAACGATTAACAAGCCCTAGTTGGTCAACAAAACACCTGTCCTTGCCTCCAACTTGATACGTTGCTGTTGTCAAAGAGGTGGTTCACCTTTAAGTTAACGTTTGGTATGTTATAGAATGGCCAGTTCCATGTCTGCATGATGGCACACACATATTCACAGAGAAAATGAATGCATTGAACTGCTTTACTTGAAATCGCATTTTATAGACATTCTTACACACAAAACATGCTTGTACACACATTTTGCAGTCTCTTATCAAGGACATTAGCATCTGGTCCCGTCACACAGAGACTGCCTGGACAGAAACGGCTCGCTTTCTTGCCATAACACCTTCACTGAACACGTAATTACATCCTGCCCATGTCAACGAAACCTGCCACCGCATTCCATCAGCTTCTCTTCACTTTCCTCCTTCAAACCTACTAAGACTTTCTCTTCTTAAACTTACCCAGACCACATGTGAAATACCTTTATTGTGGCAGTAATCTATCCAGAACCCAACGGTTGCACTCTACGCAAAAGCACAGCACTGATACCTGACTGAACTCAATGGTCTCCTAAATATCAACAGCAGGGCAATGTGACAATAATGAATAATGCCCTGCATAAATATGGGGAATATTGGTAAGTAAAGCTGGGCATACAAGGGCACATATGCTTGTCTAGGCCAAAGTCTCTAAATAAGCAGATCTTTGCCCATTTCAGCAACCAAGGGGGTGATTTGATAGTTTGTTCCTCCTTGGCCAACAATCTAATGATAAAGAGACACACTGGGAAGCGACATATGTGCTCGTTGGCCCAAAATTCCTTCCCAATCAATATTTGACCACTCCCTGCAACATGGCTTAATAAGCTGGAACCTGGTCACAAGTAGCCAAGTTGGCAGCCACTGCCAATCTATGGATTTCCAGCTTATGACATCTAAACAAACCAGCTGATGTCATTGAAACTGGATGTTTCACGTAAATCCAGGCGCATGTATAAGGTATCAGTACCATCAAGTGCCGCTTTTGAGTTAGAGTGCCCTCTTCTCATTATCTGCCCCCTCTCCTCAACATATTCTTCAACAGTCACTCAACAACTTACCATTCCCTTCTGTTTCTCACAATGCAGGTTCATTCAGTCATTAGTTTCTCACCCCCATGGGCTTTGACTGTCCGGTGCCAATAGTTAACTTTACATGGACAACTTGAAGGTAAAAAAAAGTTTAGCCTGGAAACAAACTGTTGCTGTTCCTTCCCACTGCCCAGGGCTTGGGGTTGATCATGTTAGAGGGTATGTTAGAATGTAGACATTAATATTCCTCAACAATTGGTCTTTATTTTCTATATTTGGAATGACTTGTCCTATTATGCTCTTTAACCTGGTATTTCATGTTTTTTCTGGTTAATGGGTACGAGCAAGCCAAGATTAGATTCTTTCTAAGGCTAGAGTTTCATTCTTATTATTGATATAATCTTTTTCTACCTCTTCCTAGTCAAACTACGACCTTGTTGCTAGGGTATGTGGGACCCCAACATACAAGAATATTCCACAAGCCATTTAAAATAAAGAGCAATTGCATACTGTGTTAGAATACCATAGTCTACATTACAGTAAATGTTAATTTTTTAGGTGACTTCTTAATAGAAATATTAATACAAAGACCACCAAATACCAAATTCAGTATTTTAGTAGACTGTAAGGGCTATGGGAAACACTGGGGAACACAGTAGATGTCTTCTATTGGCCACAAAGGGCATTGCCCTGAGTAGCTCTAGATCTAGAACGTTCTTGAGCGTTAGTCCATCATTTTTTTGCACTTTGCACCCTGTCCATTGATTAAGTGACACGGGTCTTTGCACCAAATAACAATGCACAGATTTGGCTCCTCCAGATGAATACAGTAGTGCCTAAGTTCAACAGCAATGTATTCATGAGGGGCATGCAGGCGTATAGACAAAATATCAACCCACGCTCAACCCGACCCAGCAAGGAACATGTATTTATAGACCTGCACCCGCCCCCATCTCTAGGGTGCACCTATGCTCCCCTTTAATGTCCAGAGTGTCTATAAATGCCCCCACTATGTTCTATAGTCCTTACAGCAATATTTACTCTCATGCTTCCTTAGAACTCCCATTAATTCAATAGGCTAATTTCTTTCAGTACAAACAATGGACAGTGCAATATGTACAATTCAGAATAAACCCTGACTTGCAGGTAGATCATAAAGTTGCATGACCACAGCCACTTATAAATACCCCATGCCTCAATAAATGATATTGATGATTTCTTTAGTATGAGCTGGATTGTGCAAAAAAAAACAAAAAATACATCATGGCTGCTCAGAACTGGCAACACAATTCCGGTGGTACTCTCCAATTAATCATGGCTGCCAAGGCCTGAAACATAGAGGTTCTTTTCTGGACATTATATAAAACAACATCATTTGCCCATTTTGTTGCCATGTTTGTTATGTATTCTGAAAGCAGGAAACATATTTCACTTTACACATTCCCCAACTTTGCCTTTTATTTTTAAACCCTGATGCCAAGGGTCACCACCATTTGGCCAATGGCGCACAGGTGACTCGGCAGCTTTAGTCTGAGCTATTTCTAGGGCCTGTGACACAAATATTTAGGATTGCCCCATATACATTTCATTGGCAATGACCTGGACCCGCAGGTACACAACTGAAATGAATAAGGGACCCTTGGTGACCATTGGCCAACAGCTGTAGCTGACTAGGTGCAACTCCTGGTTGGAATTTTTCAAGGAGCCTTTACCACTAATAAATAGAGATATGTTGCCCATGGATTCCACTCAAAAATCAATATATGAATAAAAGTTAATTACTGATAGTATTTATGGTTACCTTTCCATTTCATTAGTTAAAATGAATCGCTCGCTTAATTTCTAATAAAGGGGAAATTAAGGTAAACATAAATTGGCCATATTTTCCGGTCTGGTTAAGACTGAAAGATTAATTGCTGTTAAAGCTCTGAAAAAGGACTAATAAATAAATGATAAACCTTATGCATAAAGCTGCTGTGTCAGGTGGAGGTACAGGAGCCCTTTTGTATTGGAATTTAAGAAAGGAGTGTGTGATCAGGTGCTTACTGGTATTTTCCTCCCTACAAACCACCCGTCATAGAACAGAACAGACTGAGCATGTGTAATGCCACTGACATTCACCAGGGGGAGGGCCTATCAAGTTTGTAAAGAGATAAAGCAGAAGGCCTGCTGTATATGAGCAGAGTCGGACTGGGTATTCAGGGCCCACCAGATCCATCAGGCCTGCCACACACAAGCCCTGTCCAACTCTGCTATTTAAAGATGGCTGTTTGTTTCACAGTGGAGCGGTGGCAGGGCCTAACAGTACTGAGGCACATTGAGATTTTCCCTGTACATGAGGTCTACACGGTGGATCTGTGCTAGCTCATCAAAATGTTTCTGACTCCAATCCAACTTGTAAGCAATCAGTGGCATCAAGTGCTACTTTTGAGTTAAAGTGCTCTTCTCTCATTCCCCTACCTTCTGCAACATATTCTTCAGTGGGTATTTTTTATGTGGAACGCCTGCATATTACTCAGAATAATGAATGCCAAAGCAATAGCAAATAGTATAAAGATGGAAGTCATTTCCCTCTACAATTGGCTGGACTGTTGGGCTGGTAATACATGAACTCTTTGTCCAAACATCATTCTCAGAGGCTGATGGTGATGGGAGTTGTAGCGCAATGGGAGACGAAGAGCAACAGTTGAACGCCCCAGTACAAAAGTGATCTTAAGGCAAATATACATGGCTAACTCTGTCTCCTTTTTGTCAGTAGAGCCACTTGTCCTTTAATACTGTTAAGGTTGTTCATAGTGCACTGTACACCTTTAACTACAGCCAGTCGCTTTGAACATGCTGGAGCTCCAACACACAAGCCATGGTCAACAGAGAAGGAAAGTTCTAGAAGTCTGCTGTAAACAGAACAATCCGCAGTATTAACGGATGAAAGGCGTGTTTATAAAGGCTGCCCTTCTAACTCGGGGTTACATAAGCT
The DNA here is from genome assembly GCF_000004195.4 of Xenopus tropicalis. NCBI lineage: Eukaryota > Metazoa > Chordata > Amphibia > Anura > Pipidae > Xenopus > Xenopus tropicalis. The sequence goes on along the minus strand of NC_030683.2, from coordinate 114,714,530 downwards.
CTTTGAATTCATGACAGGGAATACAGGGTCACTGATTCCGTTCCGTGACTTTTCATTGAAGCAGCTTTGAAGGACAATGCAGGCCACCAAATCCTCAGGTCACTGGATGACTGGCGCTGATCGGTCGTTGGTCACTGTGCGTTTCAGCTTGACATGAGCAAAGGGGTTGTTTCTAAGGAAGAATAAAAAGTACTCAGTAGTGATAGCATGCCCAGTAACTATACAATTATACTATTTGTTTCCCTTTATATTCTCTACCTATATATTACCCAGCCAATATACATAACACATATGCTCAATAAGACCAAGAAACACTGGGTTATATCTCTTCTCTCTGAAACCAGACAACTGCACACAAAACATATGGTTTCCCCACCTATAGGCCCTCTGATTCTATCCCCAAATATGAAACATGAAATGAAAGAGAAGAAAGATTAAGCCACCAAGTGGCCAGAACTGCTAGGAAGAGGAGTCCTTTCTCATTGCATTGGAAATCAAAGGCAATGATTAAATGGGGGCATCTGTTCTTTCACTAGATGGATGGAGCACCACCTGGAAAGATGCAATGTCACCCTAACTACACTGCCATGTAAACCTTCCATCCAAAAGCAAGTATCTGGAGATACCAACAGAACCCAGAACTACACTGCCATGTAAACCTTCCACCCAAAAGCAAGTATCTGGAGATACCAACAGAACCCAGAACTACACTGCCATGTAAACCTTCCACCCAAAAGCAAGTATCTGGAGATACCAACAGAACCCAGAAAGGGTGAAGGGCAAAAAAACAGCCATATATCCCATCCATATCGGCACATTTTATGCAACCCCAGAAAGCTTTCATGAGTACATGCTTTACTGGGATAGAAACAAAAACAAAAAGCCTTCCAAGCTTTGATTATGGCAGATAGGTCTACTCTTTAAGGGGACCTGTCACCCAGACATAAAAAGCTGTATAATGCAAAGCATTTTCAAATTAAACATGAAACCTAAATTCCCTTTTTTATTAACATAACCATTATAAAAGGCATTTAAAAATCCCAGCTGTCAATCATATATTGCCTTCCCCGTCTCTATGCCTTAAGCACAGATATGGAGGGGGCATGGTAGTAGGGTATTGGTCATATTTATGTTGCTCAGGCCAAATACAAAGACTACCATGCCCCCTCCATATCTGTCCAAGGGACACTTCCTTGTTAATATGAAAACTCAAAACAACCCTCATGAAATAAAGGAACACCATAAACATGCCATGATGATACAAGCACATGATACAGAGACCATTAGTAGATAGAACCTGGCAGAACACATGCAATGAGCCTCTAAGGACAGAATGGAAATGCCTTCAAACTAACATCCAAAGAAAGGGCAACATCTGGATGGTGGCTGGTTGGAAGCCTTTGACTTCAGCACAGATACCTTATGAGTTTGTCTTCTGTCACGTGCACTCTTACAGTATAAAGTGCCTCTGTTGGACTGTTGATGAACAGCTGATACACTGATGTTTATCTATACGTGTAACCTTAAGTAAGGCCCCTAACAAAGGGACAACCACAGTCATAGATCATAGTTCCTCAGCTGAACATTGAGCACCAAATTTGCATCTCACCTGGATGGCGATGAGGTTGGGCTTCCAAATTCATTTGCTAACTGGAAAACAAACATATCCGCATTAGATTCCCAAATAAGGTAACGCATTCTGCAGAAATTGTAAAGTATAAGGATAACAAAAGTCACAGAGGAGTTCCATGACCATCTCAAGGGATGAGGCTGAAGCATGAGTGCTTTTAAACAGATCAAGGAACTCCGAGGTGACTTCTACTATCCTGATATTTTGCAACAGGGGTACATATTTTTTAAATATTACACAAGTTTAAGAGAGCAATGTGACATGAATTATAAATTACATCACTAGGCACCATTTATAAGGATTTTGAGTAAACTGATTGGTCTTGTGTGTTATACATTTACCTGGGACTTCATCAGAGATATCCTAGGAGCTTGTATGAAGTCCTCTCTCGTTGTACAGTGTATGTAAGTATATACAGAGTGTCTCACCTGAAGCATGTCCGGGTTGATCATGCTGTAAGGTCTTTGTCGGAAAGTGCTGGTGCGAGGAGAAGGTGTGTATCTAATCGCTTCTATCCTGGCAGCTTCAGCTTCAGCCGGAGTCACCCCTACTTTGTCCAGCTTCCCGGTACTGCTGCTGTTCAGTTTGCTCAGTGGGAAACTGCAAGGTAAACCAACCCGCAAAGAACATGTTAGGCCTGGTTACCTTTATACTAGGGGTATCCCTCTCCTCGTTCTTCTAGCAAGTTCAGGTGAAAAGTTGCCTCCGTGTTTTGAAACCAAAAGCAATCAGATATTTATAACCACACTTCCAACCAATTCACGCTCCTGCAATGGAGGTGCAGACTCCTTACACCAGTGCTGTCCAACTTATTACACATACATTATTTCTCATATAGAATGTCTGAGGGCCTTATTAGATTAGAATAAAGTGTCATAGAGAGAAGTCTATGGAGCCTTTGAACAGAAGCAGACTGGGGGCCATAAAAATCCTTTGGAGGGCCTTGTCTGGCCCACAGACCTCCAGCTGGACAGCCCTGCCTTAGACAATAGTCACATGTCACAGTATATGTTGTACAAGCAAAAGTTTGGAAAGAGCTGCCTACACACTATATTATGCAGGTGGGGGGCTCACCCCATTTATTGTGACCACTAGTGCTTCAATGTTTGGAGTTAAACTAATAAGTAACTGTGATCTGATCAGTACCTATCCTAGCTGTTCCCAAAAACCCACTGGGTAGCAGCCAACGTATACAGTACTACATATACATTAAAATAAGTTATATTGTTTGTCATCAAATGAGACATCTTCTATGGACAAAAAGCACCATGCTCTACAGGGTATTTCTTAATTTTGTTTATGGTCTATGCCTCTACTGCACTTCCAATATAGCACCTTCTACCCCTATGTATAAAGGAAAATGAGGGTAGAATAAGTTAAAAAGAAGATTAACTCATCATTTAAGGTAGAAGCCTAATAGACATGGCTCTTCCACACAGACATAGACAAATATATAGACATATTCTATAGACAGAATAAAAAAGACCTCTTACTTGGAGTTGAATTTGTCTGAGTTCTCGGAAGGAGGAAGGGGACGAGTATAGGAAAATGGAAACCAGCCTTTCCTATTGAGATAAAAAATGTAACACATATAAAAAAACAATGGAGGCCATACATTTATGTCTTAAAAAACATTCACAGAGGTAAATAGCACAAAGGGTTAATATGCAGGCTGTATGGTGTGAGTATCCTATGCTGGGATTATGGGAAGGACCTGACAACAGACTAGTACTAAAGAGTAACTCCCAGGGCTGATGAGGATATTGGGCCATAGGTGCTGTTCTCTTTAGATAAATCTGCATGGGTGCCCCTGTGTGATCAGCCGTATTTGGTGCACTACTTGGTGCCAAAACTGGGCAAACGGATCATTAAAAAAGTGGATCTGGAGGCACCTGAGCAGTTCTAAAGCAAGGCAGGTGCTATGGGTCTAACAGTTCCCTTAAATGGGTTCTTACCTCAAAAAATGAATTCATAAAAAGTTACTTTGTAACTTAAATGAATATTCTATTTGTAGCAGTTTATCTGCTAATATCTTAGAAAACACTAATACTTATAGTACCCTGCACCAGATTTTTGCACTCTGTACCTTTTCTATTCCCTTTTTAAACCTTTGTGTGTGTGTTCTTATTCAAGTACAGCTACTCATAAAGTCCAACGTATTTTCCCCAGTAAAGCTATCTGCAGTTAATACAACTGTCCACCAGAGGGCATTATAACTTCTTGTAATACGATAATGAACCTCTCTTTCTTTTTCTCGAAACTGTCTTGTCCTAGGACTAGATGTGGCTTATGTGACTCCCAGTCAGGCATAATTACACAAAATGTCAAGCCCTGAATAAAATTTTGTATATCTGTCCTGCCATTCTCCCTTCCCCATGTAAAGATGATATATAAACACAACATCAATGAATACACATCTGAAAGGGGACACATTGCCATTATATGAATGCAAATTGGGGGCCATATACAATACTTGCTTATGTCCTTGATCTCTGCCCCCTGATCCTGCCCACAGCCCTTCGGTTAACCAAGCCCGTCTCTATAAGAGAATTAACTTACATTTTGGTAGTCTCATTCTCGCCGTAGTGCCAGCCGTCTCTGGCCTCTGGAACCAACAGAAGGATGATATCCCCTTCTTTGAAATTGAGCAAGGTGCTGTTCTCTGCAGCATTGTGTGAGAAGACTGCCTGCACTCTTCGGCGTTCTACGCGGGGCGGCAGCACAGACAGGGGGCTGATGCGAGGTAGGGTCTTATTTTCCACTGCAATCAAAACAATTGTTCTTATTAAAGGTCCATCGCTGTGCCCATGCAAAGTCTGTCTGTAATTCTTTTGGTCTCTTGAACCCTGCCCAACCATGGATCCAGAGGAGCTTTGCTGGGCCAACTATGTTGAAGGTCAAACTGGGAAAAGATCTGCTCATTTGGCAGCCTTTAATGGTAAAGCAGAAGATCTAGGAGGCAACATGCACTGCTGCCATGTAAGAGAAGCAAGTAGCCAACTAGTACCCCATCAGCGTTCTCAGAAACTCAGTTTGTCCTACTGTTACCCTAAATAAATTCAGTTTAGGTAGCCTACAAATCTATAACCAAGAATAATAATGAATAGAAACCAATCACAATCTGGCTTTATGGTAGAGCAACCAAAATCTTGTTTCCATAGGTCTCATAGAAGTCATTCAATCAGAGCCAATAGCCATATAGTTGCCCCATAGTAAAAGTAATTCAGTATTTCCCCTTTGATTCCATATTTAAGGGAAAATGTCCGTATATGGACCTGGCAGCAAAGGCGGAAAGTTGTAGCTCAACAGCTGCAGAACCAGTAGTGGCCCATGTAGGTCCTTATTTTACCCATATGAACCATCATGGTCATTAATACGGTTTGATTTGTACATAATATATTTACTATAAATAAGAATTTGAGTACCTACCCAGGGTGGCAAGCCTGTTCTCAGAGGATGGCTTGCGCGGCATTGGTAAGGTACAGGAATACATCTCATTGGCCTTGGAAGGTGGGGGCGTGACCGAAGCTGGCGTTGCAGGCTGTGAGGAAACCACTGGAATCAACAAAAGGGGCTCAATATGAGGAGGGCTTCCCATATCTCGTGATCCTCTTGAACGATGGGTCTCTCCATTGGGAATAGGAAGAACTTCTTGTACTGACATCCGCTACCATAAGTGGGTGGGGAAAAGGATACAGACCAAGTAAGATATAGCGTCCCCATGATGCTGTTATCTTGTTTTGTGAGATGGGGGTGTTGAGGTATCCAAGTCCATCTGAGCTATTCAACTGCAACTGCTAATTACCTTTTGTCTCATTCTACAACCAGTTTGGGGCTTCTGGGAACTGTAGTTCAGAAAACACTAAAGGGGTGCAGATCGTCTATTGTTTATTCTAGTGTATTTCTAAATGTACCCTAAAACCTGAGGAGATGTGTAACGTACAGAAGAGCACTGAGGCCAGCAAAAAGGAAAAAACTCATAATTATGACTGTTTATCTCATATTTATGACTGTAAAAATTAGAAAGAGTCAGAATTTTTTTTCTTTTACAAAACCTGCTGTTAAAAATCACAATTATGACTGTTTAAAGTATGTTATAGAATGGCCAATTCTAAGCAACTTTTCAATTGGTCTTCATTTTTAAGTTTTTGAGCTATTTGCTTTTCTCTTCTGATTCTTTCCAGCTTTCAAATGGGGGGGTCACTGACCCCATCTAAAAGTCAAATGCTCTGTAAGGCTACAAATGTATTGTTATTGCGAGTTTTTATTACTCATCTTTCTATTCAGCCAATCTCCTATTCATATTCCAGTGTCTTATTCAAATCAGTGCATGGTTGCTAGGGTAATTTGGACTCTAGCAACCATATTGCAAAAACAAGAACAAAAATGAAAACCAATTGCAAATTGTCTGAGAATATCACTCTCTACATCATACTAAAAGTTCATTTAAAGGTGAACAACCCCTTCAACAGAATTTTTTTTTTTTTTTTTTTTGCTGGCCCCAGTGCTCTTCCAAAGTAATGAATAGAAGAATAATGGCCTTGCACTGAAAGAGGAAAAAAAAACTCTGTGGTAGCCCCAATATCCTCTAATATGTTACAGCAGTGGTATATTCCTAAAAAATAGTAATTCCATTCTATCAAAGACATTCGGCCCACAAGGCGCATTCTCCACCAGTGTTTCTCAGGAGCGTTATTTCACTTAATGCAATATCATGGGCAGCCTATATTTTAAACTGTCTTGAATTTCCTGAAGCCAAGTGAAATGTCTGCTGCAGACTGGCATGAGCAGGATAGGAGCTTATCATTGCAATGTGTCCATCTTATTATGCCTGTCACATAGAGCCGGCAACCAACAACTATTTGCCCTTATACCCCAAAGAGCAGAACAGAGGTTTAGGCTCACTCAGGATGAATGCAGAGCATGTGAAAGCCAGTTCTATATTCGCTGCAAAGAAATCCTTGCTGACACTTACGTTATTCACGCTGCAGGCTAAGAGAGGTGCCAGCTCTGGGGGGACCTCCAGTGGTTTTGTGCTTGGCATCGGATCAGAGATGACGGGCTCTGTGGTGTGGCTGGCGGTTTGCTTCACTAGCATCAGGGCTCGCTCGGGAAGTTTAGTGGGCTGCGTGCAGGACTGTTGCCACGTAGGGAGCTTAGCACTTAGAAGTTCCTTTACCTTGGAAAATGAATACAATTTTGCTGGATTTTATACTTTCCTATGTGTCGTTATTCTAACTTAAATAAATAAGTGGCACTGCCAGATTGTAACGGCACATTTTCCTTTATACCAATCCACATTACCACATTGCAGACACAGTAATAGAATGGCAACGCTAAAGGCCCTGTTTCTTATTTCTGACTTCTTTTTACTTGCATTCAAAAAAATTTAATAATTTCAACAGGACTTCTTCTGTCTCAGGCCATGTTTGATTCGAAATGGCGGGGGGAAGGCATATAGGTGTCCTCTGCTCCCGCCACTAACACGTGCGTCCTTTGCAAGTGCAAGTTAGTGAGCAGAAAGAGGCTCGGCCCGCTTTGGGGACCTGTACTTGCTGTCTGCCCAAAGGTTATCAGTAAGGACAGTGCCAAGCCATCCAGGCGCTCTCGGCACCAGACGGGTGTATTTTTGCCCAACTCCTGCGTGGCATACGAGATTGGGTGCACCCACAGGGACATGTTTACAACAGTGGGGAGGAAGGTAAAGGAGATACTGATGGTGGGGAGAAAAATGGCCTGGACTAGAGGTAGGCAATAGAAGGGATACATTCCGAGCACACCCACCAGTGGGTCCTAGGCACGTACCTCTTCTGCCTGCCCCTAATTTCAGCCCTGGATAAGGACAGGGCTGGGCTGTGTCTCCTGATGCTACTTTCTGCATGGAGCACTGGACTGGATATCTGGCACTCTGTGAAGAGAGCTACAACCCCAGGGCTGCAAGTAGTGTTAAATGAGTGCTAAAGGGTGCAGTCTTGCACTCCCCCAGGGTTGTAAATTACTCCTTTTAGAGCGTTATACCAGGCCATCCATGTTAAGATCTGCTTGTTTGGAAAGGTTGCCATAGGAGAAGATCTTTTACCAATATGCCCACCTCAGTATCAGGCTGCTTCGATCGTTCGGTCCTTGGGCGAACAATCATAACATTATTGCTGCTTTGTAGGCAGTTGGGACAAGGGCTGCATCTACGCACAGATTTGGTCCCTGACCCAATGGCAAATACTGGCCAGACATCAGGCAGGCAGGCACATTGGCTGCTACCATACACTTGCCTGAGGCAAAGCGCAGCCCTGGCAGGTTCAAGGCAGCCATGTTGTGGGTCAGATAGGACACAGGAGGGGGGGATACCTATGTGCCTGTTAAAAGCAGATAGCGCTTTATTCATGGAGAGAAGGCATATAAACATATACACAATTACAAGACGGGGCCACAATTACAATGTGGGGGGCTGAGTTATAAATATAGGTGCTAAATTGGAACAGTACAGCCATCAGCAGGAATGGTACGAATACTGTCAGGGGCCTGTACCCACTGGGAACCCCCCGGGTGCTAAGGTTTGTGGGTGTATGGCCAGGGTGGTTCAGGTTGTAGTCTATTTGTATGAGCATTTTTAATTGGGGCCCCACTTATTTTCCAGGGCTTACCCCACAGAGTCAATAGCTTAGGTTCCTGGGGGGTGGGATGGCAAGCACAGGCATCAATGTAGCGTTTGAGTCCATGATTTCATTTGGAGGTCCTGACCATTATTTTTGATTGGATAAAACAATAATATAACTGGTTGCTATAAGTAACTGCACTGGTGCCATGTTCAAAGTGCATCTCCATGATCCCCATAAATACTGTATATTTTCCTCTGGGTTAAGAAGCACTGTTTTAGATAAAAGACGTAGGACTGGAAGTACCTTGCTGTGATAGGCACTAAAGTGTTTGGACACCGCACACTGACGATCTACAAGGAAGGAGTATCTCCGTCGTTCCTCTGTCAGTGCCGCTTTGTATCCTTCTGCCACAAACTGGTCCAGTTCACATTGCTTTGTGCTCATGATTTCAACATACTGCAAGTGACGGAAACATAGGGGAAAAAAGTCATTCCTGGGGTAAATCATATCATTCATTAGGAAATCCAATATGCTCATACATGTAAAAGATTGTAGTGATTGTGGTGCAACAATAATATTTCTACAAAACCTTTTGCACTGGGCATGCATGCCAAGTCCTATTCATACCAGTTGGAAGCCCATCATGGGTCCAGGGAAAGCAACCAATGGTGCACAGTTGACACAGCAGTGATCACACTGCCAAGAGCAGCCACTCTATCAGCATTTAGGGCTCTGGCACACGGGGGAGATTAGTCGCCCGCGATTAACTCCCTGTTCGCGGGCGACTAATCTCCCCGAGTTGCCTACCCCTGCCATCCCACCGGCGAACATGTAAGTCGCCGGCGGGATGGCAGACGCGGCGGCGCGATTTCGCGCAAATCGCCGAAAAAGACTCGCGAGTCTTTTTCTGCGATCTCCGGAAATCGCCCTGGTTGAATTCTAATTTCTAAAGAGCTAAAGTCAGTGGGGAGAGGGATGGCCATGGAGACCGCAAGTGAAGCCCTGTACATAATAGTTGCCACAACCCCCAAATTAATATGTGTGAATAATATGTGTGTAGAAGAACATTTAAGGCAGAATGTTGCTTAAACCTGTTGTAAACTCAGGCAGTTTTTTTGGATCGAAATGTGGGGGTTTTAACCCAAAATGTCTGAAAGCCTTTGCTTTAAAGTGAGAGTTTACTGTTGCAGGGGTGGGTACTAGGCTAACTGGCTTGAAGCCATAGTAAAGGTGGCCATGCAATGTAAGTTCTGCTTGTTTGGAGAGGTTGCCAAACGAGCAGATCTTTCCACTGATATGCCCACCTAACGATCAAATTACAAGGACTGGAATAGGCATTAGGATCATCCCTTATATTATTGTTTCAACAGTGACCTATCGCTAGAATTGTGCAAGTACACTGACGTTGTGCTTCCCGATCTTAGAGAGAGAGAGTTGGACATCAACCCCTTCTGGTCTTCTTGTAGATAAGTCCTCCTCCTCCCATTAGCCTCTAGCTGGCTATATCAACAAATATTAGACTTGGAGGTCTGTCATCCAATGGTGGTAGGAACTAGGCCTCTCTTGGCACATACTGACTATACTAAATGCAGAACTCTGTTGATGAACTACAACTCCCAGGTTTCCTTGACAGCTTTGTAGAATCCTAGGCATTATGGTCTAACAACAGTGGAAGGCTGCATATAGCACATCTCTGATATAAAACATGACTGACACTCTCCCCTAGGAGGAAGGTATGTTAGACCTAGGTGGTCCCCTGTGTTGCACCCCATAAAGACAGCTCTGGGGAGTAGTATTAGTAGTAATTTAGCAGCAAATGGAACAGGCCTCCTTAAAGCCATTGTATTCCAAACCAACAATATTCTGTGCCGTGACTTACAGTACAGTTAATACTATCAAAGTGAACGAGGGCAATATTGGCAAGAAAAAGAAAGAGGGCAGCTGGCTTGCACATTCCACGCCTGCATGAATGAGTAAAATCACAGGAAGCTTGAACAGATCTTCAGGGCCCAAAGGCAACTCACATCCTGTTGCCAAATACAAAGGTTGTCAAAATGCATCTCATAGGCACCAAAGAAGCGAGCCAAAGAAATGCTCTTATTGATTCAGCTCTAGAATATGGGGTTGGGTAGGAAGCTTGTTCCAGCCTGTAGGACACTTTGGCAGCAAAAGGGTTTCTACAAGGTCTAGGGCCTTCTGCTATGTCTGTGAATAAACAGGATGGTACCAAAGGACCATGTAGGGAGAAAAACATCCTCAGTCTTTACAAGAAGTGTCCTCTATTCACTTTCCTCTATATCCCCAACCAGCTTGTCCCTGCCTCTCAACTTCACCTCCCCCACCCTCTGCTTACAACAGAATGGCCTCTCGTAGGCAAGTCATGATCCAGAAGTAATGGTTGCCACAGCGACCGTGTTTACAAAAGGGGATGCAGAGCTAATGCCCCGGCCTTTCTAACGCGCTGGAACCGAAATGCTGTTTCTCCTTTCTACCCCCAGCAACCAAAACAGCTGACTTGCCAATGAGAAGCTGAAGAGGAGGGGGGTGGTTGAAGTGAAATACAGCTGAGTGAACAAAAAAATCAAAGGCCCCCATCAGAATAGTGCTGAGGCATTTAATATGAGCATACACCGAAGCCACGGCATCTTCATTCCGTCCCCAACGCTGCTTTCTCATAAATATACAATGGGCCTAGTGGGTCCTACAGATATACACCTCAGATAATACGCTCCATATCCATCCCAAAAGCAGCCATGACAATCCCATTTACCATAACCTGGCAGCAAGACAAGTCTTTTGTTCAAATCCAAAAACTCCCCTCGTCCTTACACGGTGCCAGAACTAACTAATCAGTGAGCATGGTGGCTATGGATATGCAACTGGCAGCATTGTGTACCCAGGGGTTTAATTAAATGAGTGCTCATGCAGAACCTGGCAGCAAGGGGGTTAAAGATCACTGTCGGACCACATGGCAAAACCAATTACAATGAAGGCAAAGATTACCGGAGGGACTCTATTGTTGCACAATGACAGCTCGACACTCATTACAGTGTATTCAGCAAATGATTATCCACATTGCTCCATACACATGATGTGATCCAACTTTCAACAGAAAAAGGCTAAATACGAACCACAGATTCTTCACTGACACTTAAAGGAAAACTGCTACTATAGGCACCATCTCTACCTACTATACCTGCTATCCCACAGCCACAGTCCCTTCCCAGAGGCTATTATCCCCCCACTGCTACTATAGGCACCATCTCTACCTACTATACCTGCTATCCCACAGCCCCAGTCCCTTCCCAGAGGCTATTATCCCCCCACTGCTACTATAGGCACCATCTCTCCCTACTATACCTGCTATCCCACAGCCACAGTCCCTTCCCAGAGGCTATTATCCCACTGCTACTATAGGCACCATCTCTCCCTACTATACCTGCTATCCCACAGCCACAGTCCCTTCCCAGAGGCTATTATCCCCCCACTGCTACTATAGGCACCATCTCTCCCTACTATACCTGCTATCCCACAGCCACAGTCCCTTCCCAGAGGCTATTATCCCACTGCTACTATAGGCACCATCTCTCCCTACTATACCTGCTATCCCACAGCCACAGTCCCTTCCCAGAGGCTATTATCCCCCACTGCTACTATAGGCACCATCTCTCCCTACTATACCTGCTATCCCACAGCCCCAGTCCCTTCCCAGAGGCTATTATCCCCCCACTGCTACTATAGGCACCATCTCTACCTACTATACCTGCTATCCCACAGCCCCAGTCCCTTCCCAGAGGCTATTATCCCACTGCTACTATAGGCACCATCTCTCCCTACTATACCTGCTATCCCACAGCCACAGTCCCTTCCCAGAGGCTATTATCCCCCCACTGCTACTATAGGCACCATCTCTCCCTACTATACCTGCTATCCCACAGCCCCAGTCCCTTCCCAGAGGCTATTATCTCCCCACTGCTACCATAGGCACCATCTCTCCCTACTATACCTGCTATCCCACAGCCACAGTCCCTTCCCAGAGGCTATTATCCCCCCACTGCTACTATAGGCACCATCTCTCCCTACTATACCTGCTATCCCACAGCCCCAGTCCCTTCCCAGAGGCTATTATCCCCCCACTGCTACTATAGGCACCATCTCTCCCTACTATACCTGCTATCCCACAGCCCCAGTCCCTTCCCAGAGGCTATTATCCCCCCACTGCTACTATAGGCACCATCTCTCCCTACTATACCTGCTATCCCACAGCCACAGTCCCTTCCCAGAGGCTATTATCCCCCCACTGCTACTATAGGCACCATCTCTCCCTACTATACCTGCTATCCCACAGTCCCTTCCCAGAGGCTATTATCCCCCCACTGCTACTATAGGCACCATCTCTCCCTACTATACCTGCTATCCCACAGCTACAGTCCCTTCCAAGAGGCTATTATCCCCCCACTGCTACTATAGGCACCATCTCTCCCTACTATACCTGCTATCCCACAGCCCCAGTCCCTTCCCAGAGGCTATTATCCCCCCACTGCTACTATAGGCACCATCTCTCCCTACTATACCTGCTATCCCACAGCCACAGTCCCTTCCCAGAGGCTATTATCCCCCCTCTGCTACTATAAGCACCATCTCTCCCTACTATACCTGCTATCCCACAGCCCCAGTCCCTTCCCATAGGTTATTATCCCACTGCTACTATAGGCACCATCTCTCCCTACTATACCTGCTATCCCACAGCCACAGTCCCTTCCCAGAGGCTATTATCCCCCACTGCTACTATAGGCACCATCTCTCCCTACTATACCTGCTATCCCACAGCCCCAGTCCCTTCCCAGAGGCTATTATCCCCCACTGCTACTATAGGCACCATCTCTCCCTACTATACCTGCTATCCCACAGCCAAAGTCCCTTCCCAGAGGCTATTATCCCCCCACTGCTACTATAGGCACCATCTCTCCCTACTATACCTGCTATCCCACAGTCCCTTCCCAGAGGCTATTATCCCCCCACTGCTACTATAGGCACCATCTCTCCCTACTATACCTGCTATCCCACAGCCACAGTCCCTCCCCAGAGGCTATTATCCCCCCACTGCTACTATAGGCACCATCTCTCCCTACTATACCTGCTATCCCACAGCCACATTCCCTCCCCAGAGGCTATTATCCCCCCACTGCTACTATAGGTACCATCTCTCCCTACTATACCTGCTATCCCACAGCCACAGTCCCTTCCCAGAGGCTATTATCCCCCCACTGCTACTATAGGCACCATCTCTCCCTACTATACCTGCTATCCCACAGCCCCAGTCCCTTCCCAGAGGCTATTATCTCCCCACTGCTACCATAGGCACCATCTCTCCCTACTATACCTGCTATCCCACAGCCACAGTCCCTTCCCAGAGGCTATTATCCCCCCACTGCTACTATAGGCACCATCTCTCCCTACTATACCTGCTATCCCACAGCCCCAGTCCCTTCCCAGAGGCTATTATCCCCCCACTGCTACTATAGGCACCATCTCTCCCTACTATACCTGCTATCCCACAGCCCCAGTCCCTTCCCAGAGGCTATTATCCCCCCACTGCTACTATAGGCACCATCTCTCCCTACTATACCTGCTATCCCACAGCCACAGTCCCTTCCCAGAGGCTATTATCCCCCCACTGCTACTATAGGCACCATCTCTCCCTACTATACCTGCTATCCCACAGCCACAGTCCCTCCCCAGAGGCTATTATCCCCCCACTGCTACTATAGGCACCATCTCTCCCTACTATACCTGCTATCCCACAGCCACAGTCCCTCCCCAGAGGCTATTATCCCCCCACTGCTACTATAGGTACCATCTCTCCCTACTATACCTGCTATCCCACAGCCACAGTCCCTTCTCAGAGGCTATTATCCCCCCACTGCTACTATAGGCACCATCTCTCCCTACTATACCTGCTATCCCACAGCCCCAGTCCCTTCCCAGAGGCTATTATCTCCCCACTGCTACCATAGGCACCATCTCTCCCTACTATACCTGCTATCCCACAGCCACAGTCCCTTCCCAGAGGCTATTATCCCCCCACTGCTACTATAGGCACCATCTCTCCCTACTATACCTGCTATCCCACAGCCCCAGTCCCTTCCCAGAGGCTATTATCCCCCCACTGCTACTATAGGCACCATCTCTCCCTACTATACCTGCTATCCCACAGCCCCAGTCCCTTCCCAGAGGCTATTATCCCCCCACTGCTACTATAGGCACCATCTCTCCCTACTATACCTGCTATCCCACAGTCCCTTCCCAGAGGCTATTATCCCCCCACTGCTACTATAGGCACCATCTCTCCCTACTATACCTGCTATCCCACAGTCCCTTCCCAGAGGCTATTATCCCCCCACTGCTACTATAGGCACCATCTCTCCCTACTATACCTGCTATCCCACAGCTACAGTCCCTTCCAAGAGGCTATTATCCCCCCACTGCTACTATAGGCACCATCTCTCCCTACTATACCTGCTATCCCACAGCCACAGTCCCTTCCCAGAGGCTATTATCCCCCCTCTGCTACTATAAGCACCATCTCTCCCTACTATACCTGCTATCCCACAGCCCCAGTCCCTTCCCATAGGTTATTATCCCACTGCTACTATAGGCACCATCTCTCCCTACTATACCTGCTATCCCACAGCCACAGTCCCTTCCCAGAGGCTATTATCCCCCACTGCTACTATAGGCACCATCTCTCCCTACTATACCTGCTATCCCACAGCCCCAGTCCCTTCCCAGAGGCTATTATCCCCCCACTGCTACTATAGGCACCATCTCTCCCTACTATACCTGCTATCCCACAGTCCCTTCCCAGAGGCTATTATCCCCCCACTGCTACTATAGGCACCATCTCTCCCTACTATACCTGCTATCCCACAGCCACAGTCCCTCCCCAGAGGCTATTATCCCCCCACTGCTACTATAGGCACCATCTCTCCCTACTATACCTGCTATCCCACAGCCACAGTCCCTCCCCAGAGGCTATTATCCCCCCACTGCTACTATAGGTACCATCTCTCCCTACTATACCTGCTATCCCACAGCCCCAGTCCCTTCCCAGAGGCTATTATCCCCCCACTGCTACTCTAGGCACCATCTCTCCCTACTATACCTCTCCCCCACCATTAAATTAGTGGCTGTAATATTCAGTATAATTAAACCATACTTATAATTAGATTTCATTGTAAGTGGCTTGGCTATTTTAAGCTAGAATGGTAAACTTTCCAGACAGGTTTGTATTATGTGCTTCAAAATGAACAAACTGCCAAGAATGCTTTGGCGCTTCCTGGAAGGAAGTGATATCATGGTTTTTGTTCCTTGACATGGGGGCCCGAGGATAGCAAGAATGCCATTGTTCCAGGCTGCAGAGCATTCTGGGACAATTTTTTGATGCCTGTTTAGCCCTTTTTGCACATAACAATGAGAAGCTTGGGACGTACATTGCACTGTGATCTCTACACAGCACTGAACTGACAAGTAAACATAACGTCTAACAGGAAGTGAACAACGATGGGCACTTTCCAGGGAGTAACCTTCCCTGCTACAGGAACTAATTACCAGCAATTCTTCTCAGAAAATGAAGATTGCATATGGCACCAACATATTATGCACTTATACAAATTAATCTTACCGGCATCTGGTTTAAACGGGGCCTGTCACCCCAAGAAATAAATCCAAATTCTTTTCTACTGTGTAAGGCATAGAGGCGGGGCAGGCAATATATGATTGACAGCTGGAATTTTTAAATAGCTTTATAATGGCTATGGATGTGTTAATAAACAATGAATTTGGATTTCATACTTAATTTTAAAAGGACTATCCCTTCAAACAGCTTGTGGACCCACTGCATGGCTGCATAAAAACCACTGCAGTCTAATTTTTCCTGCGGTACTAAGGATCTTATAGGAACAGATTCAATTCTCATGAACAAATAAACCTGAACCACCCACAGAAAGCAAAGGCACAAACTTAGACAAAACCTCAGAGCTGGGAGTCACAGATATCCACTGGCAGACACTGACAAAAGATATGGATTCCAGACACTGAATTAATGGCAATGACTGAATTTAGAGATTGACCTGTTTACAGAGACAGACGTCACTGACTGATGCGGACACGTAATTCAACACGTACACAGGCTAATATGTGGGAAACCGACAAGAGAGAATAGAAACCCTGCTGGCTATCATACCTTGGTACACTTCAGGCAATAAGTATTTTTGCTGCCACCTCTACAGCTGGGTACTTGAGCTTTCTAACTGCCATTAACAAGGGTAATAATCCTTCTTACTACTTAGAGGGGCCGCATATTTTTCCCCTCTGGGGCAAATTAGAGAGGCTTCAGGTGGGGTTTTTGCCTTCCTCTGGATCAACTAGCAGTTAGGCAGGTTATATATAGGCATTATGGTTGAACGTGATGGACTCATGTCTTTTTTCAACCTAACTTACTATGTTATTATATGTTCAATATCTGGAACCCTAACTTAACTCAAGGGCATAATTCTTTACCATCTGCATCTCAGCAAGGTCTGTTCCCTTCCACATACCAGATATAGGGAAAAAGAGTAGAGAGAGGCACCACCATGGGTCTTAGCAGTCAGTTATTATTGGCTCACCATTTGCCATTTGCTGATCTAACAAGTTCTTGTGTGACCCGCAGTCCTCAAGGTTGGTTTATTGCCAGTTACTGGACTGGACTAACAAGCATCTCCCACTACTGGCCACATTTGCCAAGGCAAGACTCTCTTGTAAAACCCTGTTTTTCTTCTTTTTTAATACGATCCCAAATGTTTTGGTAAACAAACAGCATAAGCATAAAATAATAAGAAACTCATGGATAAAATGTTTTTTTAGGTGCTGGCTGGATTGAAAACACTCCCATTGGCCAAATGCAATGTGTTATAGTGCAATGCTACTTGGAAGAAGAGATTTTTTTTTAAAGAAACAGAAATCTTTAAAGAAAGGTTTATGGAGCATTAATAGAAAACCAATGTGGTTGATCTCATTTCAGAGGATGTGTAAGTACCTGTGGGTCTAACAATAAATATGTGCCTGTATAACAAAATGCATTGATATGTTATTTAATATGATTATATAAACTGATTTTAAGGTACATCTTCCACTAAAGGACATCATTTAGCATGGGTTACTATAGGTAAGTGTCCTGTTATCCAGAATGCATGGGACATGGGGCTTTCTGAATAAGGGATCTTTCCGTAAACTCTCCATACCTTAAGTTTACTAAAAAATTATTTAAACATGAAATAAACCCAATAGGATTGTTTTTCAAGCGATATGGATTCATGCAGCTTAGTTACCATAAAGTACAAGCTACTGTTTTATTATTACAGAGAAAAGAAAATTCAGGATTCGGTTCAGTGTCATCCCTGCACCCCAAGCCCTATGCAGACTTTGTCATCAGAGCTCCCCCAGCAGGCCTCTCGTCTCCAGACAGCTGTGATTTATATAATGTGGGGACAGACACCCCTATCTCTCCGGAGGGGGTAACCAGCGCTGGGAGGCATATCTCTTTTCATGGCCCACATGGATCCAAAAGGTTCAATCACACTATGGCGTGCACTGCTGCTCATTAGAGCATACATGTACTCCAAGGAGATCTTATGCCTCTCAATCATCTGCCCAAAGGTTCCATCACCTTCTTTTCTAGCCCCCAAACATGGGATATACTGGATAATCAGCCTGCTATAATGGAAAGAAAGCCACATAGCACTTAGCAGATGGCAGACGATACCTGTTTTCATACACATTTATCAAAGAAGTTGATCTATGCTGGGAAAAAAATTCTGGTGGAATCTCAACATATCAACATGATATCTGCCAAATCCTCTGATTCCGATAGACAGGGTGTGGCGCATAACACTATACAGCCATAAAACATTGAGCATTTGGTAATCAGAACAACATGCTTCTTGTTGGACATCAGAAATGACTCTCGTTTGCAGCCTGCATTACTTATCTTTTTTTATTTTTCAGCAACACCACATTTGGAGTAGAGTTTTATTTGCTGCTAGAAGGCCTTCTGCATTTTTGCTTTTTGTAATGGCTTGCTTACAGCAGCATTGTACCTTAGTGAAGCATCTGAAACATGTCCAGAAGCTTAGCTACTGAGCATGAGCAGAGCACAAAGCTGTGATGCCTCCTTTGGCTGATGCCCACAGAGCGTGGTAGTCGCTATTATAGATCTCTGCTATCGCGGGCAACTAACTGTTCTGAAATGCCTTTCCACTGGCAACAATAGGAGTCACCGGTGGAAAGGCCTTTGCATCATATTGGTTTTGCGAACTCCCCACAGGAGGAAACTTGTCCACTGGTGACTCCTATTGTTGCTGGTGGAAAGGCATTTCAAAGCGGTTAGTCGTCCGCAATAGCAGAGGGAGACTACCACGCTCCGTGGGACATCAGCCTTAAGGTGGCCATACACAACAAGATCTGCTCAACTGGCGATGTTGCCAGGCGAGCGGATCTTCTCCTGATATCCCCACCTACAGGTGGGCGATATCGGGCTAATTGAATTAGAACAATGGTTATAGGCGCAGTCAGTTCGGGGACCGCATCAATGTGCCAATACGGTCCCCGATCCAACTAAATTTTTAAACCTGCCCGATCAATATCTGGCTGATTTCAGACCAGATGTCGGTCAGGCAGGCCCGTCGTTTTGTCCCTAAACGGCCCGACAAGCTGCCAAAACGGTCTAAGGGACGGATATCGGCAGCTAGAATCGGCCTGTGTATGGCTGCCATTAGGTAAAGAAACACCTTCATGTTCTGCGCCCTGCTCATTTTCACATTAGTCATATCAGCACTGTCCTAGCTGAATAGGGATAACTGGGGGGCACCTGCAGGGTCCTGATTTGAACCCCCTTAAAAGATAAGTTAGTGTAAAATTGATGCTATTTTAAGCACTTTTGCCATTTACATTCATTATTTATTTATTTTTTTAATTCCATGATATTAAGGGATAAAGTACTGTTAAAATGAATGCATTTTGTTTAACAGCATTTTGAATGCATTTTGTTATAACGTAAGAAAAGTTATCTGAGGTTTCTAATGTTTTCCCAACCAGAAGAACATCAGAACAGCCCTCTTTCTTTCTCCTGACAACTTCCTTGACAACATCATGGTCGGAAACTGGCCAGTAGGTGGCGCTGTTGTGACAAAATGTATACATTCTGACAGTAATTTATCCCTTAATATCCTGGAATTGAAAAAAAATGAATGTAAATTGCAAGTGTTTAGAATATCATAGATGTCAATTTTACATCAACTTGTTTTGAAGGATTACTTATCCTTTTATTCCACTGTCAGTGTGGTGACCCACAAAGCAGCAGGTTATAGTACCGCAAGACTGTGGCAGATACTACTTGTTTTTCAACTCGTACTAGCTCAGTAATGAGGTACAACTCCTAGCATTCTCCAAACGAAGCCAAAGGATTTTGGGGTGTTCTGCGAGTTCTGATTGGAAGTCCATTTCTATTATATACACTTATATATACACTGGATGTACCTGCACTTCTCGGTCGCCATACTTCTGGGGGTTCTTGCTGTTCTGACACTTCTTCCTCAGCTTCTTCAGCTCAGACTGACATTTCTCGATTGACTCTGACTTGGACCGGTGCTCCACCTGGTATTTTTTCAGCGTCGCCTGGGAATATGGAGTAATTTCTATCAGTTGGAATGTGACAGGCAAGGAAGTGGAAAGGAGGAGGCACAACGATAAGGTCAGGAAACTAGAGGAAAACACTTACTGTTAAATACTTAATGTCCAGTTCGAGCTTGTGTTCCAGTTGAGCCAACAGTTCCGAGTGAAAGAGTTTTAACTGTGAAGAAAAAAAATCTGATTTTATTTTCATTTGTCAATAAAGTTGAATAATTATTTAAAGCTATGTATATGCAAGAAAATAGACACGTAGGGGCATATTTATCAAAGTACAATTTTTTTGTATTTGGAATCAATTGTATTTTTTCAAATTTATAGAACTGTGCGTATTTTCTGTGTTTTTTTCATTAATTTGCGCAACTTTTTTGTACTTTGCGACAAATTTTATGCATCAAAATCGTATTTGTCGCAACGAGTACGAAAGTTTTGGATTCATTCAAGCTTCGGTATGGTGACTTTCCTTGGGCCGGGTTGGAGCTGCAGAGTGCCATTGAGCCCTATGGGAGACTTTCCTTGGGCCGGGTTGGAGCTGCAGAGTGCCATTGAGCCCTATGGGAGACTTTCCTTGGGCCGGGTTGGAGCTGCAGAGTGCCATTGAGCCCTATGGGAGACTTTCCTTGGGCCAGGTTGGAGCTGCAGAGTGCCATTGAGCCCTATGGGAGACTTTCCTTGGGCCAGGTTGGAGCTGCAGAGTGCCATTGAGCCCTATGGGAGGCTTTCCTTGGGCCAGGTTGGAGCTGCAGAGTGCTATTGAGCCCTATGGGAGACTTTCCTTGGGCCGGGTTGGAGCTGCAGAGTGCCATTGAGCCCTATGGGAGACTTTCCTTGGGCCAGGTTGGAGCTGCAGAGTGCCATTGAGCCCTATAGGTGACTTTGCTTAGCCCAAGGAAAGTCTCCCATAGGGCTCAATAGCACTCTGCAGCTCCAACCTGGCCCAAGGAAAGTCTCCCATAGGGCTCAATGGCACTCTGCAGCTCCAACCCGGCCCAAGGAAAGTCTCCCATAGGGCTCAATGGCACTCTGCAGCTCCAACCCGACCCAAGGAAAGTCTCCCATAGGGCTCAATGGCACTCTGCAGCTCCAACCCGGCCCAAGGAAAGTCTCCCATAGGGCTCAATGGCACTCTGCAGCTCCAACCCGGCCCAAGGAAAGTCTCCCACAGGGCTCAATGGCACTCTGCAGCTCCAACCCCGCCCAAGGAAAGTCTCCCACAGGGCTCAATGGCACTCTGCAGCTCCAACCCGGCCCAAGGAAAGTCTCCCACAGGGCTCAATGGCACTCTGCAGCTCCAACCCCGCCCAAGGAAAGTCTCCCATAGGGCTCAATGGCACTCTGCAGCTCCAACCTGGCCCAAGGAAAGTCTCCCATAGGGCTCAATGGCACTCTGCAGCTCCAACCCGGCCCAAGGAAAGCCTCCCATAGGGCTCAATGGCACTCTGCAGCTCCAACCTGGCCCAAGGAAAGTCTCCCATAGGGCTCAATGGCACTCTGCAGCTCCAACCCGGCCCAAGGAAAGTCTCCCACAGGGCTCAATGGCACTCTGCAGCTCCAACCCGGCCCAAGGAAAGTCTCCCATAGGGCTCAATGGCACTCTGCAGCTCCAACCCGGCCCAAGGAAAGTCTCCCATAGGGCTCAATGGCACTCTGCAGCTCCAACCTGGCCCAAGGAAAGTCTCCCATAGGGCTCAATGGCACTCTGCAGCTCCAACCCAGCCCAAGGAAAGCCTCCCATAGGGCTCAATGGCACTCTGCAGCTCCAACCCGGCCCAAGGAAAGTCTCCCATAGGGCTCAATGGCACTCTGCAGCTCCAACCCCGCCCAAGGAAAGTCTCCCATAGGGCTCAATGGCACTCTGCAGCTCCAACCTGGCCCAAGGAAAGTCTCCCATAGGGCTCAATGGCACTCTGCAGCTCCAACCCGGCCCAAGGAAAGCCTCCCATAGGGCTCAATGGCACTCTGCAGCTCCAACCTGGCCCAAGGAAAGTCACAATACCGAAGCTTGAATGAATTCTGAAATTTTCGTATTCATGCGACAAATACGATTTTGACGCACGATTGTCGCAAGGTACGAAAAAGTTGAGCAAATTAACGAAAAAGTGCAGAAAATACGCACAGATCTAAAACTTAGAAAAAAAACGAATTTTTAGGACTCAATCGTACATTGATGAATGTGCCCCTTTGTGTGTGTATTACAGTCCCCAAAGTGTTTCAGATTACCATACCCACTAGGAAAGTCTCCCACAGGGCTCAATGGCACTCTGCAGCTCCAACCCCGCCCAAGGAAAGTCTCCCACAGGGCTCAATGGCACTCTGCAGCTCCAACCCGGCCCAAGGAAAGTCTCCCACAGGGCTCAATGGTACTCTGCAGCTCCAACCCCGCCCAAGGAAAGTCTCCCATAGGGCTCAATGGCACTCTGCAGCTCCAACCCGGCCCAAGGAAAGTCTCCCATAGGGCTCAATGGCACTCTGCAGCTCCAACCCGGCCCAAGGAAAGTCTCCCATAGGGCTCAATGGCACTCTGCAGCTCCAACCTGGCCCAAGGAAAGTCTCCCATAGGGCTCAATGGCACTCTGCAGCTCCAACCCAGCCCAAGGAAAGCCTCCCATAGGGCTCAATGGCACTCTGCAGCTCCAACCCGGCCCAAGGAAAGTCTCCCATAGGGCTCAATGGCACTCTGCAGCTCCAACCCCGCCCAAGGAAAGTCTCCCATAGGGCTCAATGGCACTCTGCAGCTCCAACCTGGCCCAAGGAAAGTCTCCCATAGGGCTCAATGGCACTCTGCAGCTCCAACCCGGCCCAAGGAAAGCCTCCCATAGGGCTCAATGGCACTCTGCAGCTCCAACCTGGCCCAAGGAAAGTCACAATACCGAAGCTTGAATGAATTCTGAAATTTTCGTATTCATGCGACAAATACGATTTTGACGCACGATTGTCGCAAGGTACGAAAAAGTTGAGCAAATTAACGAAAAAGTGCAGAAAATACGCACAGATCTAAAACTTAGAAAAAAAACGAATTTTTAGGACTCAATCGTACATTGATGAATGTGCCCCTTTGTGTGTGTATTACAGTCCCCAAAGTGTTTCAGATTACCATACCCACTAGGGTTTACAGCTCTGCATATGAACATAGTGCATAGGGCCAGTAATACACAAACAAAGCAAAATTAAAAGGACAGATGTTTTGTGTCCTCTCTGAGGTGTGTCCTAGGGGTCAGAAAAGGCCATTAACTAAGAAAAACCTGCTGTCATGTATACCAACAACATACCCATATATTATGGCTCCTTTACACCCACATTTCACTGCCTACCATGGCACTGTCGATTTCTGGGAGCAATTAAAGAGGTGGATCACCTTCAGGTTAACTTTTAGTATGTTATAGAATGGCCTATTCTTAGCAACTTTTCAACTGGTCTTCATTGTTTTATTTTTTGTTGTCTTTGAATTATTTGTTCCAGCTTTGAAATGGGGGTCACTGACCCTAGCAGCCAAAAAACGATTGCCCTGCGAGGCTGCGATGTTATTGTTATTGTTACTTTTTGTTACTTCTCTTTCCTAGATGAAATTGGACCCTAGCAACCAAATAACTGGTGAAATTCCAAACCAGAGAGCTGCTGCACAAAAAGCGTAATCATTCAAAAACTGCAAATAATGAAAAAATGATGACGAGTTTCAGAAGAGCACTCGCTAGTCTACATCATAGTAAAAGTTCAATTTGGGCCCATTACATGTATGGCTGGTCAGCAATCGGCCAAACATGAGGATAGCACTTTATGGCCTTTAGTCTGGCACCATCCTTGTTTGATAATATCAATATGGCACAGTGTAACCAAGGGCAAAACATTAATATTAAACAGAGACTCCTATACACACTCACTTTAGCTGAGAAGGGAGGGTTCTGCCAAACGCTGCCAGCATTCAGCTCAATGGGACAATGCTATCTGACCTAAGGAATGTATCGCCTGTGAGAAAGCTGATACGCCATGTCATCAGTAACAGTTTTGCTTTCTGTAAATAAATAGGCATTATCTTTGGTGTGAAAGCAGATTTCCGTTGCTATCAGAATGTTTATACTGAGATACATTCAGCAGCCGCCTGACTGTAAAACAATGGCCTGTTACAATCAGCAGATACTCTGTTTATGGGCCGGACACCTTAATCCAAACACTGTGGATTCCTTAGATGGACTTTTTTAATTGGGTTCCTTTGCACGGTTGCACAAGATTATAACAACAGAATAAGCAGGGAGACATATAGGGGGGCAAGATATACCTATATACATCTTTATTTATACATAAGCCAAATAAATAGAATTTATTCTGAAAATGTATTCTGCAAATTCTTTTAATAAAAGGAAATCTTTATTATAAAGCACTAATGGATCATTGCTTTGTTTTGACAGTTATTACCTCCCGATCCTTACCCTTATAATCAGCTGCATTAGTTTAAATAGTGATTATAAGCTCTGTATAAACACCCCCCTTCCTTGCCTCCTTTATTATGTCTGCCTGTGGCTTTGACATAAGCAGAAGCACATTATAAAGGGGTGTTGACTTTTTTTGCAAAGTCTTACTAGAAACCTAGGATTTTGGGGATGTTTTGTCACTACAAATCAGGAAAATCAGGCAGGACTCTGTTAGATTAATGTAGCGATCGGCCAATCACTGATGACCACATAATAAAGCTGTCACTGACCCTGCCCATGATGTCACCCCCGCTACCTGCCTAGAGTTGCCAAAGACAGAAGGTGGCAACCTTACCCATGTACCATTTCCCTTCAGCCCTACTGCACATGCCCAGCCATCTCCATTCCTTTGCAAATCTGGTCCACTGACAATGTATGGTAAAAAGGCTGTTTATCTGTACACTGGTAATTAACTAGCTCCTCCTCTATCCACAACTGCTCGAAGGGAACCAGGAAGCTGTAAGCTCATCTCTGGCTCCCAGGACATAATGGGCTTGGCACAAGCAGCCCGAGCTGCCCGAACAGCAGCACAGAGCACTTCCAAGTTAGGCTTCTCCTCACATTGTGATAGGCCAATGACACAAGCCTATCAAATTCATGGGAAAGATGCTTTGTGATAGGCCTACACAAAGACACTGAGCCATTCAAGGAGGGAGAAAGGTGCTGGTCTAGGGGCACTGGAAATATAAATCCAACCTTGGTTCCAATATCTCTGTTTGCCACGTTTAGCTCAAAAATTTATAAAAACATGAAAAAGAGGTTTGCTGAACACAAATTCTACAACCATATCGGGCAACAGCGGTTTATAATGTGCTACATACATATACAGTATATATATATAAAACTATGGAATAAGTCTGGCACCTATGGGTGAATAACAAATTGCAAAAGGTAGAACACAAGGCAAGATATATACTTACTACTTCTTCCAGCTGAACTTGGATCTGACGGTGAACTTCAGCCATCTGGAATAAAGTATCTCCTGCAACAATCAAGCAAGTGATCAGTATTGGCATAATACTAACTGGGTGCAAAATAAAGCGACAACAACCTGAATAGTAGAAAACACAACCAGGGGCCACAAGGGGAGCAAAGGAAATCAGTATGCTGAGGGTATAAGAACTCCTTCTGCCTGTAATGTCACAAAAAGCTTTTCCTGCCTTCTTTACATTATGGTGTATATGGGGTACTACCCATTTTAATGGTTATAAAACCAACACACACACAAACATATATAAACAAATAGGCAATTCATTAAAAACCCAGACAAATCCACATTTGTTTCTTGGTTCTAAAAGAGTGAAACTTAGACTTCCTACAGGAAAAGGTAACACTTAAGGTCCCCATACACGGGCCGACTATAGCTGCCGATATCGGTCCCTTGGACCGATTCGGCAGCTAATCGGCCCGTGTATGGGGAGAGCAGAGCGGCCTGGCCGACCGATATCTGGCCTGAAATTGGCCAGATCTCGATCGGCCAGGTTAGAAAATCCGGTCGGATCGGGGACCGCATCGGCTCGTTGATGCGGTCCCGATCCGACTGCCCCATTGCCGCCCACATAATCCGATCGTTTGGCCCCAGGGCCAAACGATCGGATTATTTTTTTTTTCACCTAAATGCTCCCCGATATCGCCCACCCGTAGGTGGGGATATCGGGGGAAGATCCGCTCGCTTGGCGACATCGCCAAGCGAGCGGATCTGCTAGTGTATGGCCACCTTTACTTATCTTCAACACATTGGAAATCATATTAGTGGACACTTTCCTGCCAGAGCAAATTCATTATAAGAAGGCAAAGAGCACCATACAGGGCCGGACTGGCAATCTGTGGATTCAGGCAAATGCCAGAGGAGCTGCTGTAAGACGCCACTGACAGTCACTATTTATGAAATGCCAGGGACTATTTTATATGCCAGTCTAGGCCTGGAACCATGCCAGTCATACATGCATGCCCAGTGGGCACAATAAGTACCATTTGCTCCTGGGTCCCTTTTCAGTAACTATAGCTTATATTGTGATCTAAAACACTGAAAAGTACTTTAAGAATATTTTTAGAAACACATACAGTTTGTCCCTTTCCAAAAACCTAGCCCATTACCAAGAACAATAATTCTCTGGCACAAATATTTAAGTACATGGCACTGCCCCTGGAAATGAGGCACGGTTGGCAAGTATGAACTGCTTAACAGATCAGGTTTATTAGAAAAAAAGCAAAAACTCTAACTTCAATTAAAAAGCACCCCCACTCCCGTGTAGCAAGAGACAGAAAAGAAATGTTTCCAACGGTTTTCATCCTAATTACAGCATTCTTGCAGCACAATGTGACTCAGATTATTGCGGAGCTGCCCTTTTGACTTATGAGGACTAACACGTTGCTAATCAGGCCCCACATTGCTGAAATGCTCAGTCATACTATGTCTGGATGGGCCTTGGGCAGTATTATTCACTGGTATTCCACAGGCATTCCCCCCAATCACAAGCAATTATGTCTGCTCCCGTCTCCAGACACAAGCCGCTATATATCGAAATGTTTTCTACAAAAACAATAATACGCTGTAAGTGTATCAGCAGAAATAAAGAGAGAAGAATTGGGAACATCGGGAGAAAATGTTCTTTTTCTTTTGTATGGAAAGTTGGAGAGCCAGTTTTGGCCCCAAGTTTCTGGCAGCCAGTATTATTAACGGTTCCTCTGTTAATATTGGCAGGATTAAAATAGATACTTGTCCTCTCACCAGGAACAATTCAAACAGCCAGACTAGCATAACAACTGCAAAGGGGAGCTTGTATTGTCTTTAAATTAGACGCCCAGGCCTGGACTGGAAATCTGTGAATTCTGGCAAATGCCAGAGGGGCTGCTGTAAGATGCCATAGACAGTCACTATTTATTGGGCTGGTGGGGGCTGTTTGGGATTCTGTACATTGAAATGCCAGGGCCATATTTGCACCCCAGTCCAAACCTAAAGAGGGTACATGTAAAGCAACAGGTATCTATGTTATCCTACATTACAGCCATGTCACCTCCATTGCCACATACAAAGCATCCTATAATACCTTTATCAATATTATCCGCGTAAGTCACCCCCTGCATTTTCACACGGTCGCTTAGTTCTAATGTATTTTTTTCGGTGATTCACAGGAGATATTTCCAGATGTTTTATCCCCCTTGCGTCCCACCCTACAGCTTACAAGAACATTTCATGGCTGTCATATGTTTCCTTCATATGTGTCAGGGAGGCAGAAATGGTGGTTTTGGGCGTTTCTCCCCAAAAATATACTGGCGAAGAATATACCCCCCTATGGTACCAAGTGGTTCAGTGCTTTCCAATCACTTCACAGCTCGGGGTGGAGGGGATTCTCCAGAAAATCTGTCGGACATTAGGAAATATGGCAGCAGAAATTCCCCTGCTAACAGGGGCATCTGCCCTGGGTCTAAAGTTACTGATTATATTTATCCTTTGTTCTGATTTTTAGATAGCACTTATTGGCCTTGTGCAGCGGCTCTCAAACTGCGGGGTTGGACAACTGGGGGGCTCAGGCTGAAGGCCACTCAGAGAGAGGTTTGGTGAGTGACACTCAAACCTCTCCAAGCCTGAGTGTGAATGTACAGTGTTAACCTGGCCATACACGCACCAACGATATTCGGTGCGTGTATGGCAAATCGGCGAGTCGACCGATATCGCAGGAAGCTGCTGATATCAGTCGACTCACCGATCGGACCAGTTAAAAGATTTTGATCGAGCGCCATAGAAGGCGCCTGACCAAAATCTGCCTTCAGCGCTGAATCGGCCGAAGGAGATAGAAATCCTATTGTTTCTACCTCCTTACCTGCCGTTTCAGCCCTGAACGGTTTGTGGCTGATTGTACGATTTTTCGTGCAACCGATCGCAAATCGCCACGTGTGTGGCCACCTTTACTGAAATTGCTCCTACCGACTAGAATTCTGGGATAAACTGCAACCCCTTGGATGTTGCTCTCAGTGCCCCCAAACCAGGGAGTTATTTTTGAATCCCTAACTTGGGGGCAAGTTTTGGTTGAATAAAAACAAGATTTCCTACCAAATAAAGCCCCTGTAAGCTGATAGTGTGCATAGAGGCTGCCTAATAGCCAATCACAGCCCTTATTTGGCTCCTCCATGAACTTTTATGGTGCTTGTGTTGCTCTCCAAGTCTTTTTACATTTGATTGTGGCTCACAAGTAAGAAAGGGAAGAAGGGAGTAATTGGGGACCCCTGCTATAGAGAAAGCAGAATAGCCTTTGCAAGGGACCCCAGGATTTTAAAAGCTAGCTGAATGCAGTGATGCATAAATACTATAATAAATGGAGATAAATAATATAATACATGGAGATAATTGTACCATTTATATTCATAATTGGATTTAGGAAACAAAATTCACACTTCCGCTAAAATATAAGAAATAACCAATGAGACACAGAGAGTAAAAAGATATGACGGGGGGACTTGACTTGGGTCGGAGGGGACACAAGTGCAGCCAAAACTCAAGGTGCCACCTCTATAAATGCATGAAGTATATGGGAAGATTAAAGGCACAAAGAGCCACAGCTTCCTCTGATCTGAGAAGTTCCAGCGGAATGAATAGTCATGAATTTCCATGAATGGAACTCAGGAGCCCAGAGACGCAGCTCCTTAGAATAATTCATGGCATCCATAGACTTAAAGTGAATTATTTTGCATAGCTCTGAAGGTCACTCTAGCAACAAAGGTGTTGTTGGAAACAACTAACCCAGCATGAAGAAGTGGGGGCCGTGACTGCCAGTATACCTCACACAATCCATTCCGGCATTTTAGGGGGAACACAGTGCGTTGCCAGGGCAGCAAAATGGGGAATGTGATTTAAGAAAGGCAAGACGCTAAAGTTGGTGGGCATGTGAAAGAATGAGCGGGCCAGACACTGTGGGCTGGTTCATTCACATTCCTCTGCTCGCATCCCCTTCCTCCCCCCATGTAGGCTTTACTATTCATTTCAGATGCTATAAGCCATATGGGAAAGGAGACGGTTAACAGGAATCCCTGGCTGTCAGCAGGAAAACTCCGCTTCCTGTGCAATCAACATGGCCATGAAGATGAAGAGATGAAGGTCTTTTCAGACTGTGCCCAAAACTCTTTTCTTTGCACAAAGGAATGAAAACAAAGGTTTTGGATGAACATGTACAAAAAAAGAGAAATGTGCCAGCGGCATTACTGAGTATATATCTATCCGCACATACATATATAGAACAGCAAGCACTATCCCTGACAGTAACGTACAATCTACACTGCCGGCAGAAGATATACAGAGTGCTGTTAATGTACATTCTGAGCTTCCGGGTTCCACTGAAATGAATGGGTATTGCCTAGTGACACCCAGTCCCAAAACGGCGGCAGCGGCTGGCACTGATCCTGGGAGGTTTAAGCCGTATTATTATTATTTATAATTATTAGAAGTATTATTATTCACAAATGGAAGATCCTTAAAATCATCTTTGGCGCTGAATTTATGTTTGAAAATTAATTCTATATAACTCACGTATTAGGGCTTTTTTGACTTCTTCAGTTGTCAAAATAAGCGCAGAATTGCACCCATTAAAGGGGAAGTACACCTTAACTTTTAGTATACAGGTATGGGATCCCTTATCTGGGAACCCGTTATCCAGAAAGTTCTGAATTACGGAAAGGCCATCTCCCATAGACTCCATTATAAGCAAATAATTCAGATTTTTCAAAATTATTTCCTTTTTCTCTATAATAATAAAACAGTGCCTTGTACTTGATCCCAACTAAGATATAATTACCCCTTATTGGGGGCAGAACAGCCCTATTGGGTTTATTTCATGGTTAAATGATTCCCTTTTCTCTGTAATAATAAAACA
This sequence comes from Xenopus tropicalis, assembly GCF_000004195.4. NCBI lineage: Eukaryota > Metazoa > Chordata > Amphibia > Anura > Pipidae > Xenopus > Xenopus tropicalis. The sequence goes on along the minus strand of NC_030683.2, from coordinate 114,684,244 downwards.
GTACCTGTACTTGATCCCAACTAAGATATAATTACCCCTTATTGGGGCAGAACAGCCCTATTGGGTTTATTTCATGGTTAAATGATTCCCTTTTCTCTGTAATAATAAAACAGTACCTGTACTTGATCCCAACTAAGATATAATTACCCCTTATTGGGGGCAGAACAGCCCTATTGGGTTTATTTAATGGTTAAATGATTCCCTTTTCTCTGTAATAATAAAACAGTACCTGTACTTGATCCCAACTAAGATATAATTACCCCTTATTGGGTACTTACTTTAACAGAGAAGTCGGCTTTTTCACTTTACTGCGCATGCGCCGGACTCGGAGTCCAGGAGAAAGGGAGGCGGAAGGAGGAAGCGAATCGCCCCAGGTGCCCCGGGCTGGTGCGGTTTTCTCCTAATAGGGGCACCAGCCCGGGGTACGAGATAAGCGATTCAAGTCACTTGGGGGTGCTTAACATTTTAGCACCCCCAAGTGACTTAGCCTTTCCTTCCCCTTTAAATGATTCCCTTTTCTCTGTAATAATAAAACAGTACCTGTACTTGATCCCAACTAAGATATAATTACCCCTTATTGGGGCAGAACAGCCCTATTGGGTTTATTTCATGGTTAAATGATTCCCTTTTCTCTGTAATAATAAAACAGTACCTGTACTTGATCCCAACTAAGATATAATTACCCCTTATTGGGGGCAGAACAGCCCTATTGGGTTTATTTCATGGTTAAATGATTCCCTTTTCTCTGTAATAATAAAACAGTACCCGTACTTGATCCCAACTAAGATATAATTACCCCTTATTGGGGGCAGAACAGCCCTATTGGGTTTATTTCATGGTTAAATGATTCCCTTTTCTCTGTAATAATAAAACAGTACCCGTACTTGATCCCAACTAAGATATAATTACCCCTTATTGGGGGCAGAACAGCCCTATTGGGTTTATTTCATGGTTAAATGATTCCCTTTTCTCTGTAATAATAAAACAGTACCCGTACTTGATCCCAACTAAGATATAATTACCCCTTATTGGGGGCAGAACAGCCCTATTGGGTTTATTTCATGGTTAAATGATTCCCTTTTCTCTGTAATAATAAAACAGTACCTGTACTTGATCCCAACTAAGATATAATTGCCCCTTCTTGGGGGCAGAACAGCCCTATTGGGTTTATTTCATGGTTAAATGATTCCCTTTTCTCTGTAATAATAAAACAGTACCTGTACTTGATCCCAACTAAGATATAATTACCCCTTATTGGGGCAGAACAGTCCTATTGGGTTTATTCAATATATCAATGATTTTAAGCAGATGTAAGATAAGGAGATCCAAATTACGGAAAGATCCCTTATCCGGAAAACCCCAGGTCCCGAGCATTCTGGATAACAGGTCCCATACCTGTATAATAATTTCTGAATTATTTGCCTTCCTCTTTTGCCTTTTTTCAGCTGTCAAATGTAGCTCACTGACCCCTATTTCTGCTGAGGCCACCATTTTATTATTATGCTACTTTCTATGACTTACCTTTCTATTCAGTCCCCCTCCTATTCATATTCCAGTCTCTCATTTAAGCCACTTCCTGGCTGTTAGGATATACTGGACCCTAGCAACCAGATAGCTGCTTAAATTCCAAGCTGAAGAGATTCGGAATAAAAGCTAAATAGTTAAATAATGCAAACAATTTTTAAAAAAAGAAGACCAATTGCAAATTGCAATATTACTGTCTACAGCATAATAAAGGTTAAGTTAAAGGTACATTACCCCTTTAAAATGTTATTCAAACGTAACACCTGCCTTTACCAAAACACAAGTACAGTGTTCCCTTACATACAAGGCTGTATTTAATGCGCCCCCAAGTCAGCGGAAGTGACATCACGTGAAGCATGTGTATGACATCACTTCTGCATGTCGCAACCAAGCACCCCCTCCTCCAGGTCCTTGCCGGATTTCCACAGGAACTCTCCAGTGGCAGCTGAGGGGATTTTACATTTTTTCCTAAAAAAATACATTTATTATATAGACACCCAAGGGCCACCCCAAAAAGGCACAGGCCATGGGGTGCCTATATATAAATATGCCCCTGCTTCTGTGCTGCACCTATAGGCTGAACTGCACATACTATGAAAGCAATGTAAAGGGACACCCTTGTCCCTCCTATGTCGCCCATTTCCCTTTCAAATGCAAGTGGCACCCATTTGTGCACAATTTATGAACCAGTGCAAATCATAAAAGGCACTAAATTTGCCCAGGAGCAGTAACCCATAGCAACCACAAAGATGTTTGTTTTTAAACAAACCACTAAATGCTACCTGCTGATTGGTTGCTATGGGCTATTGCTCCTAGGCAAACTTAGTGCCTTTTATTACACAACCCCCTTTGTGTCTACAGCAGTGGAGTAACTACTAGGGGTGAGGAGGGTGCAATCTCTCCCCGGCCCGCACCCTCTTGGGGACCACTGGACTACATACCCTGCACCTGGACCCGGGGATGTCTAGTTACGCAACTGGTCTACAGTATGTAGCAACTAGCGCAATAATGCTGGTATCCTGTAAAAGAACATTTGCTTTATAGGAAGAAAATATGGAAAACAAATTAGAACCCCAACACTTCAAGGCATAAGTTCTACCCACTAAGCCCCAAGGACATGCAGCAATTAAGTATGAGGGTTTGTTGTCTCTATGGCTAGAAGCAAGTTATTAGCAACTTACCAAGCTCCTTAGAACCTTGACTGATGCTGGCCAGTTCTCCCAGTTTCACCAGGGCATCAAAGTAGCCTTTCGCTGCCACTGTGACACCTAGAAGAGAAAATGACATTGTTCCTCTGGTCAAAGATGAACCGTCAAGTCTTTGCGACGGTCAAAAAGTGTGAATAATTCACGTGAAAAAACATTTTTTGGTAAAAATAATTAAAGAGGCTGTTATGATGAGTTATGATGTAGAGAGTGTTATTCTGAGACAATCTGCAATTGGTCTTCATTTTTATTACTGGTAGTTTTTTAATTATTTTACTTTTTGTTTTGCAGCTCTCCAGTTTGGAATTTGAGCAGCTATCTGGTGGCTAGAGCCAAATTCACCTCATTGACCCCCATTTGAAAGATGGAAAGAGTCCGAATAAAAAAAAGAAAAATGAAGACCAACTGGAAAGCTTACAATAGGCACAGTAAATAACACATTAAAGGCTAAGTTAAAGGTGAACTACCTCATTAAGGATAACATAGTTTAACTATTGTAATTAACTTCCATATTTAGAAGTCCAATGATACATAAAATCAGTTTAGACAACAAGCAACTGCTACAAACTGCAATGACATTAAACGTCACAAAGGAGTTATCATTGATATTTAATTTAGAAAGTAAATCATTCCTGCATCACAGTAATATACTTTAGGGTGAAAAGGAGAACAAGTGAGTATTGATAAATCAATAGAAGATGTCAGAGGGCCCTGCTCCTGGAAGCTTTGTATAAGTGCAGTCCAGATGGAAGTCACTGGGCCAGAATTGGCTCTACGGAGGATTTTTATGGCCCCCAGGCCGCCCATTGGCTGTACAAGCGTATGTGAATGACATCATGCTACTAACACAATATGGCCCATGAAGATGAGGTCATTTGGATATTGGCCCAGTACGTGGAAAAAGTTTGAGTGCATTTATTATTTACAGGATATCATATATAAGTTAATATTACCTATGTAGTCAAGCAGTAGCTCTGTGACCGTATAAAGCTTGGAACAAATGATAACAGTCATGGAACGCCAAAGTTATTAACGGCCTTTTATATCTTAGTTGGGGGTCTCTTATCCTTCAGGGCAGACCTACAGCAGTGCTGGTGGTTATGCAGAAAAAGCAGCAATACCTTATTAAAGTAATACCTGATTTATTTAGGGCAATGTCCAACGGGTAGATTAGTCGCCTTTGCGATGAAATGCCTTCCCACTGGCGATGCACTTTATTGCCAATGGGAAGTCATACATCTTGCTTCTTCTTCCAGCGTCACGGGAAGTTTCCCATAGGAGGAAATGTTTTGCAATATACTTTGCCCACAGTAGCTAATGGCCCACGGTAGGCGTTGGCGTTGGGTAAAACTAGTTCTAGCACTGACCCAACCGGTAGCTCCAGGGTTCCCACAGTGTCCTGCGTGAAAAGGCACAGGGGAAATGTGCCAAAAGAATGTTTTAGTCCCTCCTCCCCTTCCAGGACTTAAAATAATGCATAAAGAGTAGAACAGTTTTGCAGCTGGATTTCAGCATATAAAAATGGTATTATTCATACTTTATTGAACAGATGACATTTATAGGTATATTAGGGGTTTCTGTGTTGTGTGGGGCTCTTCAGCAGATTGTGGTTGGGAAGCCGAAAAATGTAACAGTAGTTGGCTGTCCTCAGCCTGCCTTGCATTCATGAACGTTCTTATCTTTTTACAAGGCTTAATTACGCCAAGTTAAACTTCGAAAATACATCAATTTATCAAAAATAGAGATGCTCTTTTTTTGCCCAAAAGTAATTTCGCCAAGCCCAGGCTGACGCGGCACATAGAGCAGGAACATTAGCATCTCAATACATCAGAGGGGTCATTTACAGCCACTAGCACAATTGCTGTTTTCAATTTTCCCAGCAGTCATTTGTGCAAAAATCCCATTCATTAACGGTACTTGCACTTCCATGTAATAGTGCTCGGCGCCACTTTGTCCTTCCAGCCTCTTGTTCTGAATTGAGCTTAGTTGTTCCTACTGACGCAGGGGAACCCTGGAGCTAACGCCACCTCTGAACCAGGCAGAAGCTTTAGGGTTCCCACAGTAGCCCACAGCAATTGCCGCAATCCAGTCACGTCAATCGCAAATGTAATTGAGTCCATTTGCGTCAGTGTGCGCACAACTCTAATTTTAATGTATTGGCGGCTGTTGTTTCAGACACACCTGTACTAGCAACTGTGAATTACCCCTGATATCTTCCATGCTAAAATCCCACATACATCATTGCTTTATGGGGTTAATTCACCAGTATTATAACTGTATGGGGAAAATACCCTGGCATAAGTACACACAGGATCTGTGCCAGTTAGATCTCAGCACATCAATGGCATAATTTGGATTTCAAGATAATACACAATGGTGCCCCAAAAATATGCCTGATGTATTTATATGACCTAGAGTAAGATAATGAGAAAGCTTGCACTTTGGTAAATATGCCCCTATGACATATACATTGTTATCTTATAGATAATGGATGGAGTGGGACTATTGGACATATGAGGGGCAATAGCAACAGATGCTTGCCTAACACTGGAGGAGTATGACTATGCCAGGACCTTACTAATAATGCCTGTATGGTATTACTGTATCTAATAGCAACTGGACTTTTCTTGAAAACTTTTCACCACTCACCCTAGTGGCTTCTTCAGTTCATCTGAGTAGTAGGGAATTCCCTGGCATTTTTGCTTTAGACTTAATTTTCCTAGATACTCAATATCCTGACCTGGATGAATGAGAATCTTTATAGCCATACCCCATTGGCCTTGTTACTATGAAGTGTGTGGTAGAAACTGATGCAACCAAGATGATATCAAATTGAGGATTGGTTCAAACCAAGTGATTCAAGCGAGATAGCCAACGTTGTCAGTAATAGTTCTCAAGTTAAGGTGGAACCATAAGTCTTGTGGACTAGTCTACAGCATTTTTAAACCACTTTTATCAATAGACGCCATCTGTACTCCTGCTGCTCATTGTTCCTCGTGGAGCAGCCAATGCAAAGCAGTTGATTGGAGAGTAGAAGGACCTGTAACTGCAGCTCCATTTTATGATGCATGTGCAGGACAAACCATGGCTGAGGCCATCTCCATAAAACAAAATAGTTAATTAAATCAGGATCACTAACTGCACAGTTAAACGGGTGCCATGTCAGTGCAAGACTCCACTTCTTCACCACAATTAGAGTGCACAATTACCTAATTACTAGGTTAACTTATAAACAAAGGAGAGCAATGATTACTTACAAGGGATTCCATTACAATTAAACTAATGCAAGGCCATATATTTTGCATTCTAACTACCCTCCACATGGTCATTTTCCAAATATAAAAATCAACTATTAAAAGGTCCAGTTCCCCATGGCCCGATCAAATGAAATATCACTATTTTCTGAAAAGTTCCCCTTTAAAGTTATACTAATAATTCAGATTTGATAACTGAGAAGCAATAGAATGAGTAATGGTGGAATTAGTGACTTTATTATCCTCCCCACCCCCAACACAGCCACAACTTCCTTGCTCTGTGGGTGAATATTACATGACAAATCAATTACTTCATCCGTTCCACAGCTTCTGAGAAACCCTTCATTAGTTTTTTTTTTTAACAGATTTGTTTTAATCTGTCAAAAATTTAACAGAATTTTTGACAGATTAAAACAAATAAAAAGCAAATGCTATTGTAGTAATGATAGCAGACCATAACCTGAGAAAATATGAACCTATATCCAAAAGATATTTGCAGTCATACTGTTCCCCTTATACTGATATAATATACAAGATTTATTCACTGGGATCACCTGAAGGTCCATAGTGTTTAGATTGACTCTATTGAGGCCAACTGGAAAAGTGCAGGGTGTGTGATATAGAAAATATCAGGATATATTCCTATATCCTCAGCTGCAGTCATGAATACAAGGCCAAGCAGAGATATCATGTACAAAAACAATTTACCGGTATAAAAAAGCATGAAAATCAAATATTTAAAGCCCTCATTGATGCCAGGGAAGGTGCCTAATTGAAAATTACTGTGGCCTGTTATTCTGACTGTTCTTGATCTTTGCTTACCCTGATCTTAACCCCTTTGTTACCATGTTAGGACTTGCCAGCTCTTCTTGCTATTTTGCCTACCTTACCTGTCCTGCCTATCTCCAGCATCTGTCCTGCCCATCTTGCCTGTTCCCCAATACCTGTGTCCCCCTCAGTCCTTGCTTCTCAACCCTGAGGCCAGCAGCCCTGATAATATGTTCTTATCTATCAGACTGCAGGAAGGAACTTTTCTGAAAAGATCCCACGGTATGGTCAGGATGACATCTTTATCTGAGAAGGCAAAGTACAGGAAGGGACAAGGCCAAGTGCTTCCTGCCATCCAAAGTCAGCAATGGATATGGTGATGTCAAGCCTAGACAGCAGAGTTGCTTACATTAGGATGTTACTACCATTCTTCTTGTCAGAGCCATAATGAAGTCTAAATGGACATGTACATTATATCAGTCAACAGCACTAGTGAGTGATATTGTTATTATTGTCTAGAGAGAATTTTCACTTCGACCTGAACCAGGGCAACCAGTATCCCATCTCCCACTGTTGTACATAAAGATAAGCAAAGCAATGTTCTACACATTCCCAAATGTAATAAACTCAGACTATAATATTTACAGAACTACTGAATTAATTCAAGGACCATGGTGACCACCTAAATTCATTTAAAGTTTTTTGGCAAATCTGTTTGGTTAGTTTGTCCAGATGCTATATGCCATGAAGTAGAAATCTACCCTTTGCCTTCCATGGTATCATAAGTATGGAGCTGTTTTGAGTCATTTTTCTATTGTTTTGTATTACAGTTCACCTGACTCCATAGATGTATCAGCCCCATAGGAAACCACAAACAATGCAGGAGAATGCTCAGGGAGAAAAAGCAGAAAACCCTTTTTTTTTCTCAATTACACAGTTGCTGGTTGGTGTGATGGAGGTTCTGAAGGATTCTTTCTCTCTGATTTTAAAACCAACCCTGATGGGAAAGAATTCCTTAAAAAAGGGATCATTAAAAATGGATTTAGCCTATATAAATATATAATAAACTTATAGTTGGAAGAAGAGAAGATATCGATATCAGTCTCTTGCCCCAGCATAAACTTAAACATAAACCTGTACATGCACTGTACAACACTGTAATATAACTGTAATGTAGAAGCCACCTGCTCAGAATCAGCCGCTGCACGTCTGAGCCCAACTGAATAAACTCCTATGATGCTCGGACTGGACAGCTCCAAATTATTTATAGGCAAATAATGTGTCACGTTGCCTTCCAATCTATGCGGGAATAGGAATGGAATCCCTGGAACCAAACTTCGTGTTCCAAGATCACAAAGAGCTGCCAGATTCCATTAAAATACATAGTACTTTCCCATATCGTGTAATATTTTGAAGCTATCTCAAATGAATTCCCATAGGGAGATTAACACAGAACAGAGCAGGAGATAATGCTGAACAGAACAGGTTTGTGGAGTTGTTCTGTGAGTAAAAACACTCAACCTGACTTTTATGAACCAAATATCCCTCCATATATCTCCTAATTAATTTAGCAATCTGAGGCCCATTCACTTTGATCTGCTTTTGCCTAAGGGAAAGCTTGGGTGTTTATAACCTAGCTTTTGGATAGAAGGCTATTCCAAAGGAGAAAAAGATGTGCTTCTGCTCCTTGCTTTGCCCACCTGCCCAGAATACACAATACACTATACCAGGGGTGGGCAAACTACGGCCCACAGGCCACATCCGGCCCGTTAGCCCTTTCAATCCGGCCCACCGTCTCCGGCCCCCTTAAAAGAATGAGGGCCCTGATTGGTTGCGCCCAGTGCGTGCGCACAACGTCAGCACGCACGGGGCGCAACCATATAAAAGAATGCACTGGGGAGCCGGGGAACAGAAGGACGAGACGGAGGAAGCAGCGGGTCGCTGGAGATGGGAGCAGCGTAACCCTGTCCCGGCCCGGTCCGGCCCGTCTGTTAGTCGATGTGGCCCCTGAGCCAAAAAGTTTGCCCACCCCTGCACTATACTATGCCCCTCTACACGGGGCAATCCCTCCATGCTCTGTTGTAAATCTGTAAGTGCAAAACGGACCCAAAGTTCATCAGCAATATAACCAGAAGTGGGGGGGCACCCACAGCAACACCTGCATATGTACTGTGCGGTGCCCCATGTGTACAGGTATGGGATCCCTTATCTGGAAACCCGTTATCCAGAAAGCTACAAATTACGGAAAGCCTGTCCCCCATAGACTCCATTTTAATCAAATAATTCAGAATTTTAAAACTGATTTCCTTTTTTTTCTGTAGAAATAAAACAGTACTGTGTACATGATCCCAACTAAGATATAAATAACCCTTATTGGGGGCAGAACAGCCCTATTGGGTTTATTTCATGGTTAAATGATTCCCTTTTCTCTGTAATAATAAAACAGTACCTGTACTTGATCTCAACTAAGATATAATTACCCCTTATTGGGGCAGAACAGCCCTATTGGGTTTATTTAATGGTTAAATGATTCCCTTTTCTCTGTAATAATAAAACAGTACCTGTACTTGATCCCAACTAAGATATAATTACCCCTTATTGGGGGCAGAACAGCCCTATTGGGTTTATTTAATGGTTAAATGATTCCCTTTTCTCTGTAATAATAAAACAGTACCTGTACTGGATCCCAACTAAGATATAATTACCCCTTATTGGGGGCAGAACAGCCCTATTGGGTTTATTTCATGGTTAAATGATTCCCTTTTCTCTATAATAATAAAACAGTACCTGTACTTGATCCCAACTAAGATATAATTACCCCTTATTGGGGGCAGAACAGCCCTATTGGGTTTATTTCATGGTTAAATGATTCCCTTTTCTCTGTAATAATAAAACAGTACCTGTACTTGATCCCAACTAAGATATAATTACCCCTTATTGGGGGCAGAACAGCCCTATTGGGTTTAATTAATGATTTATTGATTTTTTTAGTAGACTTAAGGTATGGAGATCCAAATTATGTAAAGACCCCTTATCCGGAATACCCTTGGTCCCGAGCATTCTGGATAATGGGTCCTATTCCTGTAGTACCACTATTCTGCTCAGGGGTGTGGCTATAGAGGAAGCAGACCCTGTGACCGCTGGAAAGCCCAAAAATTATAGAGGGCCCACTGACTGATAAGCACTTAGTATACAGTACAGTATATATTTATAAAAAAAAAAACTTATTCCCCAAGTTTAGGGTAGCCCTAAAGTTATTTTGCTGTGGGGCCCAGTAACTTTCTGGCTTTGTAAGTCTGACAGACGACTACATATTTTATTTAAAGAGGGAAGAGCCCCTTAAAGGAAAGCTATACCCCCACAAAATATATATATATATATATATATATATTTTGCACAGAACAACCCATATGCCCATAAACCCATATACCCATAAAGCCCTGCTTCATCTAAATAAACCATTTTCATTGGGTAATCCTAAATAGAAACCTGCCACCCCCCTGGGATCATAGGATTCACAGTACACACAAACAAACCAAGGCACACATACATGCTAGGGACCATCAGCCAATGAATGGGCAGAGTTCTGCCTTTTACTCCCACACTACTTCCTGTTACTGTTAGAGCTGCATTATTTCCTGTCAGCTGATCTCTGAGGGAGCACACAGCCCATCACTAAATGGCGGCTGAAGGGAAAAGACGCGCTTTGGGTCCTACGGGAGAAAAGCGCTTTACAAATGTTTGTTGTTGTTGTTGTACTAATCAGGCTGCAGCATGCTTACTTTATCGGCAACAACTTTCTCTAAAGGTGAAGACACACTGGGCTACTAGTAGCAGCTACTTTTTCATGGCTACTAATCTCCAGAACATCCCCTGCCATACACAATACTGAGAATTGTCTCTGCTAAAATACACATAGAGTCAATTATCAGTAAATGATCAGCATTGTCTTTTTTAGTAGCCACGACAAATAGCTGCTACTAGTAGCTCCGTGTGTCTTCACCCTAAATGTACTTATACGCCCATAACTGAAATGATAATAATAAGGCAAATAATAAGGAAAGGAAAATAAAACCCTACTGTGAATGTTGAAATACACACTGCTAACCCTTTTGAACCATTTGTATTCTCTATTTATATTCCCCTCTTGAGAAAATTGAATTCAGTCCCACAATGGACTCTATGGACTGGAGGTTTAAGTGCCTTTGAAGTGCAGCATGATGATGGAGTCGTTTCTATGCTTTCATCCTCAGAACTGTTACAGCGAGGATCCTAGCCATAAATATCTCACTCCATTTACTGCATCGTTGTGTTATGAGCATCACAATAGGAAAATGGCACCTGAGCATGTGGAAATGATAAAGGCTGGAACGGATACAGCATTCGTGTATCAAGGTCTCGCTCACAGGCAGTCGTTTTTCACCTCTAAATGCTGGGTCTATAAGCCAGAAAATAAGGTGCTATGGTTTAGGAGGTAATGTGAAATAACCCAGATAAACACCACATTGCAGGGTTTCTGTACTGTTACTTGGCCCAGTAACCTGGGTTTCCACAATATCATTTTTACATACAGTATTTATCACCACAAGCATATATTAACCAACAAGTAGGGTTCCAATCTTTCTTAGGATAAAGAGGCGGGACCATGTGGAGCAAGGAGGATGGGGAGGGGGCGGGACCATGAGGGGCAGGGTTAGGGTGCAAAATGGGTGGGGCCACAAAAAGGGGCAGGGTAATGACATAAAAGGGGCAACACGGGACAGGATGGGCAAATGCAGCAGAATTTTGGAGAGTTGGACAGGGGAAGAGAAGAGATGTACAGAAGAGGACCGGGCCAACCTGGGAGTAGGAATTGTTTGCAAGCCAGGGGCGGAACACACAGTAAATTTGTAGTACAGGTATGGGACCTGATATAAAGAATGCTTTTCCTTTTCCAGATAAGGGATCTTTCCATAATTTGGATCTCCATTTTTCGGTTAGAAAATATTTAAATATTGAATAAACCCAATAGGCCAATAAGGATTAATTATATCTTAGTTGGGATCAAGTACAGGTACTGTTTTATTATTACAGAGAAAAGGGAATCATTTAACCATTAAATAAACCCAATAGGGCTGTTCTGCCCCCAATAAGGGGTAATTATATCTTAGTTGGGATCAAGTACAGGTACTGTTTTATTATTACAGAGAAAAGGGAATCATTTAACCATGAAATAAACCCAATATGGCTGTTCTGCCCCCAATAAGGGGTAATTATATCTTAGTTGGGATCAAGTACAGGTACTGTTTTATTATTACAGAGAAAAGGGAATCATTTAACCATTAAATAAACCCAATAGGGCTGTTCTGCCCCAATAAGGGGTAATTATATCTTAGTTGGGATCAAGTACAGGTACTGTTTTATTATTACAGAGAAAAGGGAATAATTTAACCATGAAATAAACCCAATAGGGCTCTTCTGCCCCAATAAGGGGTAATTATATCTTAGTTGGGATCAAGTACAGGTACTGTTTTATTATTACAGAGAAAAGGGAATCATTTTTAAAAATTAGAATTATGTACTTATAATGGGGTCTATGGGAGATGGCGTTTCTGTAATTTGGAGCTTTCTGGATAATGGGTTTCAGGATAAGGAATCCCATACCTGTACCAGCTATGTCAGCTAGATGGCAACCCTACCAACAAGTGACCCTTCAGCTGTTGCTGCAGCTAAAGGTGAACTGGCACAGGTTGTACAGCATATATGTGTATATATATATATAACTGCAGCACACAAATCCTGCATTCCCTGGGCTCTAGCACAAATAAAGGAGTTGCAGGATCAGAGATTTAGTAAGTATAGAATGCTATACAACTTATGAGTGGAGGAAGAGGAACATGGCGCCCTGGGATGCTACCTCATGTATCCTATGCGCCATTCATAACTGACCCCCAGTACATTTTAGATGAATTTCACCAAGGGACCCTGCCTATACATTAGTTACAATTGCCTGTGTATAGTGGTATTTCTGTGCAGGGGCTTGGTTGTTGTAACTTGTTGGGACCTGCCTAGGGAGAGATAGCTGTAACATGACAAAAACAAAGTTGATCCATGCAACTTTTTACATGCCTCATAATAATCTACATTGAGTCCCACCCCTATAACTGTACAAACATAACAGCAACCCCCATGTCATATGGGTGATAATGATCCATCCGAGGCATTTCTGAGAACCAATTTCATGTGAAAGGGCATTTAAAAAATCCAGGACTGGATCATTGTCTTCCTAATGACACAGAGGAGTTGAATGCTGCAGACTAGACAGCATTCTACGCAGCCATGTAGGATGCATCTAAATGGATTGCTAGCTTGTAGATATTATATGTAGATGTGAGGTGGCAAGTGTATTCAGGAAAAGAAATGTTTAAGCACAGGAAAGAACTATACTTCAGTCCTGATCCGGTAACGGTTTTTGGATTGTATGCTTGGCACACCTGTCTATGCCTGATAGGATTGCTCAGTCAGGGTGACTGCTAGCAAATGGAATTTAGCCCCGCTGGGTGCTTGTTGTGGGAGCAAGCCTAAATTGTAAGTGCATATGTAATACAGGACCTGTTATGCAGAATGCTTGGGATCTGGGGTTTTCTGGATAAGGGATCTTTCCATAATTTCCGTACCTTAAGTCTGCTAAAAGTCATTTACATATTTAATAAAGCCAGTAGGATTGTTCTGCCCCCAATAAGGGGTAATTATATCTTAGTTGGGATCAAGTACAGGTACTGTTTTATTATTACAGAGAAAAGGGAATCATTTAACCATGAAATAAACCCAATAGGGCTGTTCTGCCCCCAATAAGGGGTAATTATATCTTAGTTGGGATCAAGTACAGGTACTGTTTTATTATTACAGAGAAAAGGGAATCATTTAACCATGAAATAAACCCAATAGGGCTGTTCTGCCCCCAATAAGGGGTAATTATATCTTAGTTGGGATCAAGTACAGGTACTGTTTTATTATTACAGAGAAAAGGGAATCATTTAACCATGAAATAAACCCAATAGGGCTGTTCTGCCCCCAATAAGGGGTAATTATATCTTAGTTGGGATCAAGTACAGGTACTGTTTTATTATTACAGAGAAAAGGGAATCATTTAACCATTAAATAAACCCAATAGGGCTGTTCTGCCCCCAATAAGGGGTAATTATATCTTAGTTGGGATCAAGAACAGGTACTGTTTTATTATTACAGAGAAAAGGGAATCATTTAACCATTAAATAAACCCAATAGGGCTGTTCTGCCCCCAATAAGGGGTAATTATATCTTAGTTGGGATCAAGTACAGGTACTGTTTTATTATTATAGAGAAAATGGAAATCATTTTCAAAAACTAGAATTATTTGCTTATAATGGAGTCTATGGCCTTTCCGTAATTCAGAACTTTCTGGATAAGGGATTCAGGATTAGGCATTTTGCCTAAAGACATTGTGTAATGTTTGTTAAAGTGGAGTTTGTTCTGAGTAACTAGAAAGGCCCTTATCCCTCACCCCATCCTGTGTTGTTGTTACCTTTGCCTCCCTATCTCCCTAGCTCTCACAAATGTCCCATTATGGGCTCTAAATGTAAATACTGTGAGTTATACTAATAATACTTATGCTGATACAAAATGTTTTTGCTGCCGAGGTATTGGAGGAAGCCTCAAGCCCAAGGAGCCTTACATTACATTGAATCCCTAACTGCGAAGATGTTGAGGATTTCTATTATGGTTTTGGGACTCTCCTTTGTGCATTGCTGGTCCCTCTCTCAGGCCCTAACCTGTGCTTTCTGTGAGCTGACTGAAGCTACTGATTGCTTAGAGTGCCCCATAATATGCCAAGATGAGGAAACGTGCTACACAGCCAAAGGCATGTTGCTGGGAGTAACTGTGCTGCAGAGCAAAGGCTGTATAGGATTCCCCATGTGCGGCCGTAAGGAAACCCAAACCCATTTCGGAAACAGCTACGTTCTGTCTTACACGTGCTGCCAGGGAAAGCTGTGCAATGGTTCTCCTCCCCAGGAAAGACTCTCCCCCCTTATCTTGGCATTGGTCTCTGCCCAGTTGCTGGGCTGCATGTAACAAAGCAGAAGAACTGAAACTTGCTTTGGGGGAGGATCAGATGGAAATGAATCACTGTTTGGGTTGTGGTTTTTGAAAAAGCAAAAATAAATGCCAATAATGCATGGTGGAATGAAATATAAAGGTTGCTCCAGTTCCCTAAACCAATAATAAGTACAGTGCCACAAAAAAATCCATCTCTCCCATCATTTCCCACCTATTACTCTCTCATGTTTGCTGTCTGGTTGCCTAGGTCCCTGACCCCAGCAACCAAAATAATCATTCTTAATGTAGCTAATTTTATATTGTTGCTCAATTATCTTAAATATGTTTCTGAGGTCCTTTCAAATTTTTATTTCATTCTGACTATGAGACTGCTGCCAGGTTGCTAGGAAAAGTAAACCCTTGCAACTGCTATTTCAATTTAAAACTTGATTGCTCCCCAAAAAACATTTTCATTATCTATTACAAAAAATGAAGACAGGTTTCAAAACTGCGGCATACATGGTAATGGTAAATTATCCCCATCAGCAATTGATTTATTCCTTATAATTCAGAATGTGCTAATCTGCCCGATGATGGGTGCCATATCAGGGAACACTGGTGCTGTAGCTATGCATGTAGTTTTTTGATGGAACTACGTTATTTACATATTAGTAAATTACATATACATTAGTAAATATGACTACACTACAAATGTGATTCTGTATATTACCAGTTAACTCGATCACTCATGCCCAATCTGTTGCTGTCATCTCCTCCCCCAGATTGCAAATGTTGCAAACCTACTGCTTTGGGCAAATATCTTTCAAACACTACACAATAAAAAAAAGACTCGAAGGCTTTGCTTTCTGGCCACTGTGCTGCATTCACACTTCAACAAGGCAAAGCAGTGTTACCTGAGAGTGCCTTCTCGTAATGTTTCCCCATCGTCACAAAATTCCGTAGGCTTGGGTTGAACTGGTCTAGTATGGCCTGTAATAAAAAGAATGGTAGTAAATATATGAATGATTTTGACACGTGTATTACGTTGCTTTTGTGTGTGTCGGGTTTAGGTGCTTAATGAAATGTGAAAAAAGCAGATCAAGGGCCAGTGACATACACATGTTGGGCATTAACAGGCTCTGATCTGATCAGTCAGCAGTCACCTGATACATTGGATTAAATGGAAGGTTATTTATCCATTCTACTGGTGATCTATATATATCTATCAATAATAGTTAAGGAGATCAATATGTCCAGACTATTTTCCCATACAGAAACAGGGGCTGAATATGAAAAAGGCCAAATGTTTAGAAGCAGAAGGGCCCATTGGGAGTTTTCCAGGTATTCTGTATGGATTCAGTACATTGATCACATCAGTGTATGTACATGATCACTGGCAGTGACTATCCAAAATATTCAGACAGCTTCCAAAATGTCCAATGATCTCCTTATTGAAATACTGGGCAGATCTGCCAGAGTAACCATTCTTCAAAAGAAATACACACAGATACATTTATTTGTATTTTTATATATATATATATATATATATATATATATACAGTGGTGTGAAAAACTATTTGCCCCCTTCCTGATTTCTTATTCTTTTGCATGTTTGTCACACTTAAATGTTTCTGCTCATCAAAAACCGTTAACTATTAGTCAAAGATAACATAATTGAACACAAAATGCAGTTTTAAAATGAAGGTTTACATTATTAAGGGAGAAAAAAAACTCCAAATCTACATGGCCCTGTGTGAAAAAGTTATTGCCCCCCTTGTTAAAAAATAACTTAACTGTGGTTTATCAATTTCAATTTTCAATTTCAATATCAATTTGTGTAGTCACCCCCAGGCCTGATTACTGCCACACCTGTTTCAATCAAGAAATCACTTAAATAGGAGCTACCTGACACAGAGAAGTAGACCAAAAGCACCTCAAAAGCTAGACATCGTGCCAAGATCCAAAGAAATTCAGGAACAAATGAGAACAAAAGTAATTGAGATCTATCAGTCTGGTAAAGGTTATAAAGCCATTTCTAAAGCTTTGGGACTCCAGCGAACCACAGTGAGAGCCACTATCCACAAATGGCAAAAACATGGAACAGTGGTGAACCTTCCCAGGAGTGGCCGGCCGACCAAAATTACCCCAGGAGCGCAGAGACAACTCATCCGAGAGGCCACAAAAGACCCCAGGACAACATCTAAAGAACTGCAGGCCTCACTTGCCTCAATTAAGGTCAGTGTTCACGACTCCACCATAAGAAAGAGACTGGGCAAAAACGGCCTGCATGGCAGATTTCCAAGGCGCAAACCACTTTTAAGCAAAAAGAACATTAAGGCTTGTCTCAATTTTGCTAAAAAACATCTCAATGATTGCCAAGACTTTTGAGAAAATACCTTGTGGACCGACGAGACAAAAGTTGAACTTTTTGGAAGGTGCGTGTCCCGTTACATCTGGCGTAAAAGTAACACAGCATTTCAGAAAAAGAACATCATACCAACAGTAAAATATGGTGGTGGTAGTGTGATGGTCTGGGGTTGTTTTTCTGCTTCAGGACCTGGAAGGCTTGCTGTGATAGATGGAACCATGAATTCTACTGTCTACCAAAAAATCCTGAAGGAGAATGTCCGGCCATCTGTTTGTCAACTCAAGCTGAAGCGATCTTGGGTGCTGCAGCAGGACAATGACCCAAAACACACCAGCAAATCCACCTCTGAATGGCTGAAGAAAAACAAAATGAAGACTTTGGAGTGGCCTAGTCAAAGTCCTGACCTGAATCCTATTGAGATGTTGTGGCATGACCTTAAAAAGGCGGTTCATGCTAGAAAACCATCAAATAAAGCTGAATTACAACAATTCTGCAAAGATGAGTGGGCCAAAATTCCTCCAGAGCGCTGTAAAAGACTCGTTGCAAGTTATCGCAAACGCTTGATTGCAGTTATTGCTGCTAAGGGTGGCCCAACCAGTTATTAGGTTCAGGGGGCAATTACTTTTTCACACAGGGCCATGTAGGTTTGGATTTTTTTTCTCCCTAAATAATAAAAACCCTCATTTAAAAACTGCATTTTGTGTTTACTTGTGTTATCTTTGACTAATAGTTAAATGTGTTTGATGATCAGAAACATTTTGTGTGACAAACATGCAAAAGAATAAGAAATCAGGAAGGGGGCAAATAGTTTTTCACACCGCTGTATATATATATGTAAACCCCTCTGAATATAATAAGAGCCCCTGTCTATCTGCAAATAAGCACCTTCATACGAACAATGAGACCACACATTTGGGCTAATTCTGTAACACTGTATCCAAGCACAACAGCAAGGTCAGAGCGAAGATCACTTTCTGGCATTTGTGGTACTTTTAGCAGTTCCGGAGCATCAGAAAGTCTGAATGTTGTCTGATGCATTTGGGAATCTTGAAACCAACCCTGTACGGTTCCCTTGTCACGTCTTTCATTGCCAAAAACAAATTCCCTGTTGAATACAGAGCAGGGTTTGGATAGAGTATTTGGGTCATGGGATAGGGACATCCACACTCTGTTGGCAGAAGACAAATATATATATATACATAGATATATTCATGAAATATATTAATTTCAAACAGCACCACAACACAAACAGTGGTATTCAAAACACTAGCCCCAACATATGCCGTAGAGCAGTGATCCCCAACCAGTGGCTCGGGGGTAACATGTTGCTCCCCAACCCCTTGGATGTTGCTCTCAGTGCCCCCAAACCAGGGAGTTTTTTTTTAATTCCTGAATAAAAACAAGATTTCCTACCAAATAAAGCCCCTGTAAGCTGATAGGGTGCATAGAGGCCCCTAATAGCCAATCTTAGCCCTTATTTGGCACCTCCATGAACTTTTATGGTGTTGTGTTGCTCTCCAAGTCTTTCTAAATTTGAATGTGGCTCACGAGTAAGAAAGGTTGGGCCCCTGCAGTAAGGTGTCTGACCAATACTGACCAACAACACCATGCTCATTAACATCAAGCCTGCCTGATCAGCAAAACAAACAATATCCATGGTACACACATACTATTGGGATAAACACCTGAACATTAAAAACAGAAAAGTTTGACTATTTATTTATAAAGGGCAAAAAGCACTGGAGCCTGAGCAGGACACATAGACAATTTTATGACCCCTGGAGGAAGCAGAAATCCCCTCCGTCTGGGTGGCAATCTTTAAAGGAACAGTAACACTAAAAAATGAAAGAGCTTTAAAGTAATAAAAATATAATGCACTGTTGCCCTGCACTGGTAAAACTGGTGTGTTTGCTACAGTAACACTACTATTATTTATATAATAAGCTGCTGTGTAGCCACGGGGGCAGCCATTCAAGCTGGAAAAAAGGAGAAAAGGCACAGGTTACATAGCAGATAACAGATAAGTTCTGTAGAATACAATAGTGTTTTATCTGTTATCTGCTATGTGCCTGTGCCTTTTCTCCTTTGAATGGCTGCCTCCATGGCTACACAGCAGCTTATTTATATAAATTATAGTAGACTTTCTGAAGTAAACACACAACGTTTACCAGTGCAGGGGAGAAGCACATCATATTTTAGTTACTTTTATACACTCATTTTTTGGTGTTACTGTTCCTTTAAGGCAGACCCTATGCAACAAAGAGGTAGAAATGTTTGGACTCTATAGCAAAGATGTAGAATACAAATGCATTTCTGTAAAATATTAAAAGTCCCCACTGTCTTCTTATCAGTGCAGATAGAATTATAATCACTTTCACATTTAATCTTGCCAGTAAAAAAAATATATGTAGATATCCCAACATTAATTGGCCCCCAAGAGCCACATGTGAAAAGAGAGAGTCTGAACAGCCTTTCAAGGTTGCAAAAAAGCTATTGATTGAATAAAACATCTTATAAGGCAACGTTTGGAAGCCCCCCTGGCAAACGAAAACTGCTACAGTTCCAGCAGTTCATTCATATTTACTCTTGTGTTCTCCGTAATAACTGCCCTGGGGAACCGGAGCAGCTTCAGACTTGCACAGACATTCTCTTCTGACATTTCTCTTCCTTAACATTTGTGCTTTCCAAACAGCTGGCATGGAACCAAGGCATCCTGGCAAGTCAATCGCTCCCCTATAAATGTAATTTGTACATTGGTATGGTCCCCCTGTGTCTGTGTGGGTTTCCACACAACTCCCCCCCTACACCCCAAACATATTGGTAGCTTAACGGGCACAAGTATATGTATTAGAATGTAAGCTCCTCTGTGTAACAAGATAGAAAATAATTTCCTGAGACATGAGATGATCACTTAGAGGAGGCAATATGCCACTTTTTAAAATCAGGATCCATTTTAACTTCATTTGCCTGAGTATATTTCGGAATATTTGCAGGGGATGCCAAAAGTCATATAAACCCTGAAAATTATTCCTCAGGTACAGGCAGCATCCTGGCATGTTGAAAGTTGCAGTTGAGCACCAGCTTGAGGACTTCACAGCTGCAGGTTGGAAATTCCTGAAAAAGCCGTCTATTTCACTCTACTGTGCATGTGTTGGCCCCGGGATCGCAAAGAAAGAAGACAAAGGGAAGAGAATCGCTGGCTCGCAGCTACCCCAATATAAAATATATTAACCCAATAGGATTGTTTTTCCTCCAATAAAGATTAATTATATCTTAGTTGGGATCAAGTACAGGTACTGTTTTATTATTACAGAGAAAAGGGAATCATTTAACCATTAAATAAACCCAATAGGGTTGTTCTGCCCCAATAAGGGGTAATTATATCTTAGTCGGGATCAAGTACAGGTACTGTTTTATTATTACAGAGAAAAGGGAATCATTTAACCATGAAATAAACCCAATAGGGCTGTTCTGCCCCCAATAAGGGGTAATTATATCTTAGTTGGGATCAAGTACAGGTACTGTTTTATTATTACAGAGAAAAGGGAATCATTTAACCATGAAATAAACCCAATAGGGCTGTTCTGCCCCCAATAAGGGGTAATTATATCTTAGTTGGGATCAAGTACAGGTACTGTTTTATTATTACAGAGAAAAGGGAATCATTTAACCATTAAATAAACCCAATAGGGCTGTTCTGCCCCCAATAAGGGGTAATTATATCTTAGTTGGGATCAAGTACAGGTACTGTTTTATTATTACAGAGAAAAGGGGATCATTTAACCATGAAATAAACCCAATAGGGCTGTTCTGCCCCCAATAAGGGGTAATTATATCTTAGTTGGGATCAAGTACAGGTACTGTTTTATTATTACAGAGAAAAGGGAATCATTTAACCATGAAATAAACCCAATAGGGCTGTTCTGCCCCCAATAAGGGGTAATTATATCTTAGTTGGGATCAAGTACAGGTACTGTTTTATTATTACAGAGAAAAGGGAATCATTTAACCGTTAAATAAACCCAATAGGGCTGTTCTGCCCCCAATAAGGGGTAATTATATCTTAGTTGGGATCAAGTACAGGTACTGTTTTATTATTACAGAGAAAAGGGAATCATTTAACCATTAAATAAACCCAATAGGGCTGTTCTGCCCCAATAAGGGGTAATTATATCTTAGTTGGGATCAAGTACAGGTACTGTTTTATTATTACAGAGAAAAGGGAATCATTTAAACATGAAATAAACCCAATAGGATTGTTCTGCCCCCAATAAGGGGTAATTATATCTTAGTTGGGATCAAGTACAAGGTACTGCCTAAGTCTATAGAAATTGGTAATTTTGAGCTTTCTGGATAAGTTTCCAGATAACACATCCCATACCTGTACTTGCAACCATGGCTGCCAGTGCCCTGAATGGTGCCATCTTGAACCTGATAGTAGTTTCAGGGTTCCCACAGCGTGTTGCATTTATGGGGAAAAAACATGTTGTTTTGCATCCAAAATTGCTTCACTGCGCTGTGGTCATATAGTAAATGGCCCCAGTATGATCAAAAGTATCCAGACACTTCTTCCTCAGTTGGAACTGTCACTGTCTCTGGAAGCAAAGTCAACACAAGAACAATTCATTGGGAGCTAATTAAGGTGGGTTTCCATGGGCAAGGCTAACATCACCATGGGTAGTGCCAAGTATTAGCTGGAATGGTCTAAAGATCTCTGTCCCTGGACTCTGGAGAGAAGGAACACCTCTCAGGTGTGAGGAATCACACTTAACCATCTGGCAGTCTCGTATAAGCGCCTGGGATTGGCAGATGCCAGGAGAACACTACCTGCCTGAATGCCAACTGTAAAGTTTCCTGGAGGAGGAATAATGGTTCAGAGCTGTTTTTGATGGTTTAGGGCCTGTTGTTCCATGGAATACAAACTTTAAAGGAAACATATTCCCCCCCTTGTGGAGCTCACTCAGTTGGGGTTAGGAAAAAGAGGTACATAAACACTACCTGAACTAAAAAATTCCTGTTTCAGCACAATATTGCAACCCCCATCCAAAAAGTAGGTTCCCTACAGAATGGGACACTGTAGAGGAGGAGGTCAAGGGAGGGTTTGCAGTGCACTGTTATGCCACTGTCTCCAACATCAGTACCCAACATCACTAATACCCTTGGCTGAATGGAAGCAAATCCCACCTAGAACAGCAGTGGCTGTTACAGATGCAAAAAAAGAGCCAACTTCATATTTAAACCTTTGGTTTTGGAACAAGACATTAGAAAGACATGAGTCTGGACAGGTTTGGCAATGCAGAATCCATACAAAAAATACCTTGCAACACTTACACAAGGGGCCCTTTTGCTCCAGGGATCCTAAGGCAATTGCTCTTCAGCCCTGGCTCACTGTTATGCTGTCTGATAATGCTGATATTTCTCTGTCTCACAGCAATGCTTCAGTAAATGGGTTATATACAGAGAGAGGGAAACGAAGGCTGATCTTATTGTATATAAGAGAGTTAAGCAGATATCACAAGATAAGCGCAGAATTTTATAGATTAAATTGTAACCCCTTTGCGTTTATGCTTGACGTTACATAGGAGAAAGCTCAGTTGTTAATGGGGAAAAATCCTTTTTCTGCCGAACAAGAATCTACTCTGGGCCTCCTTTTGTATAGCACATTTGGGTTTAGTAGGACAGACATAAATCTACTAATCTAAAAGAAGACTGTTCAGACCGTAAGAAAAGCGCAAACATTTTAAATGACAACTGCCCTCCAACCCCCTGGGGCTAATCTCTCCATACTGTGCAACATTCCTGATTGCTGGGGAAATTGTTCCAGTTTTCCAATGTACGCCGGCCCCAGTTATGCCAAGTCATGCCGCAGATCCACCCCGAAACCTCAACCTCTTTCTGCAAGTCAGATTCCTGTATGGTCCACAAAATCTTTGTCTTTGTCTCCCAGGTAGTGACCATGACATATTAAAGGACAAGTTCACCTACACTTTTATTTCTAAAGCTCCATTGTAGACACAGGCTGGTTGTTTGTTGCTGTAGAATATGTGATGCAATTCTTCTGCGCAGATTTTCTTCATTAATTAAGGTTAGCTCTAACACCATCTCCGATGCACATTCCACGGTGCAATGCTCTTACTGCAGTCAAACAGCAGATTATTCTTCCATCTTTGTCCCAAGACTGCAGAAAAATCTGGTGCTCAATGGGAACGCCGGGGAACTGTTCCGGCTTCTTAGGCTAATCCCAGTGTCTGAGCCACTGGTTGGCACCATGGGCATAGTGGGTCATTCTTAGATTTCTGTAACAGCTTGCAAAGCTTTCAAGCATATAATATGTATTGTGGCTGTCTGTAACATCAGCAGGCTGGCAATGCTTCCCCAGTCGCTAAGGTTAAAGCCAC
Source organism: Xenopus tropicalis (assembly GCF_000004195.4). Taxonomy (NCBI): domain Eukaryota; kingdom Metazoa; phylum Chordata; class Amphibia; order Anura; family Pipidae; genus Xenopus; species Xenopus tropicalis. Next base: position 114,660,672 of record NC_030683.2, on the reverse strand, counting down.
ACAAGTGATTTAATTGGACTCTTGTTTCAAAAGGAATTGAAGAGCCATATCTCAAAATATTCACTATGAATTAACAGGAATGGCCATAATGAATGTAGCTTGCTCTACCAGCGAGGAGAAAGCTTGTATGGGAAGGTGTAGACCTTTGCTTCGAGGTCGAATAATAATAATAATTATAATAAAACCACATGTTTTAATGTAATTTTCCCTATCCAGTAAATGAGAGCCTTCAGCTCCTTAAACTATTCCCATACTTACAGTCCATTACTGACCCAGTAACACTGGCAAGGTGCTTAGTGGTTAAGGAGATCTAAACCCAAAAAACAAATATGGATATAAATTCCATATTTTATATATTGAAGTTTTCACACCAGCCTAAGGCTGATGTCCCACTGAGCGGCTGAGTTGCCTGTGATAGATCACCACTATCGCAGGTGACTAACCATTCCAAAAAGGCTTTCCACCAGTAACAATAGGAGTCACCGGTGGAAAGCCCTTCACAATGCTTCGGTAATCTGAAGTCGCACGAAGTTTAATCCTGCAGGCAACTTCACGTGATGCAAAGGGCTTTCCACTGGTGACTCCTATTGTTGCTGGTGGAAAGCCTTTTCAGAGCAGTTTGTCGCCACGATAGCAGAGATCTATCGGGGGCGACTCAACCGCTCCGTGGTTCTTGCCCTACAAATTCAGCATATCTTTAACAGTAATGGTCCAGACCTTCAAAGTTATGCACAGGAGCTCCCCATTATGGGAATCCTCTTTACACAGCTCAGCGTTTTTTCTTCCTGTTTGGCTTCAGATCTTCTAAACAGGAGAAATATGGGGAGACTTAAGGGCACTATTGAGAGAACTGAAGGTATGCCTGCAGCTTGAGATTAACTCTTTATTAGCCTTTCCTTCTCCTTTAAAGGGGTGTGATAATTAACTACCTCATTAATACAACAGTCATTAATTAATTGTACAGTGCTGTGGAATATGTTGGCCCTTTATAAATAAATGTTAATCATAATAATAATTAATTGCCAGTACAACCCTGATAATCCATTTGCAGGGAGCAGCCAAGGCAAGCTGGAGGAAGAAGAGTCACAGAATGTAGGTGACCACTTTGATCCCAGATGGCCCTGCATGAAAGAGATGGGGTGGGTGTGTAACAGTCTCTTAAATACACAATTGTGAGAATACAGGAGAGGTCGGCCAGAGAAAGGCACATTGCTCCTCCTATTTCCAGTTCTCACACAGATGGAACTAATAAGGATGCTCCACACACATCCAAGAGCTTGTAGTTCTGAGGCTTTAGAAGATGTTCCCAGATACAGAGGTGGGTGGCTTCGTTAATGAGCTCTCTCTCGGACTTCAGACTCCAGATATTCAGCCAGGGAATCAAAGACAGCGGCAGATGCTCTAGCAGTGATGGATGCTTTAATATGCAGACCAAGTAGGCAACCTGACTGAAGAAAAGGGCCTGCTGGATACTTGCAATGCTAAACCTTATCCCCAATGTGCCCATTTGCACAAAAATACGATGCGTACAGTGGCATATGGAACAGGGGACTGATGCAGATGCTTATTATACAAGAAAAATGGGGTCTCTGTGAGTTCAGATTACAGTAAATACTATCGACAGTAAATATCCGCTGGATCCCCACTGTGCTGAATGATAGAGGTGCATTTATACCTTAAACTTATAAACTTCTACTGACATGAGAAAGCACTACCCAGTGCTTATTGGCTCACTAGGGAATAGGCTCATTATACATGTAAAATGTTGTGAAAAAGTCCTGTTGTATAAGAATATAAATTGGATTAATTACCAAATGTGCTTCTTTATCAAGTCTCAAGCACCAATGGCACACAATTTGTGAGTTTTCTGTTTAGCAACCACTAGAGTTAATTCCATTTGGTACAGAACTTGTATCCAATGATCAAATCTACCAGGAGAAACAAGTTAGTAGCCCATTCAGGAACGTTCAGTAATTGCACAGAGCTGGGCTACGGAAATGAATCAATTTGGACTCCTTACTAAAGGTGCTGGCTACTTAAACTGTTTGAGCACAGATTAACATTTCTATACAAACTGAAAATCCCATAAACGTGCTACTTGAACTAACTGGTTTCAAAATTCCATCAGACGAGCCAAATAATGGTCAAATAATTAGTGAGATTTTAACTACCGCAAAGGCAAGTAAAGTCTAAAGGAATTTAAGGCTGTAAAGGCTGTGCCTTACTCACATGCCCAGAGGTGCAACTACTCAGGGACACAGATGGTTTCCTTCTCGCACTGCCTACATACACTCATGAGGGCAATATGTGGGTGCATATGTCTACATTCAGCAGACCAATAATGCAAATATCTAGCAGTATTAGATGTTATGTGGAGATCCCACAAGTAATGAAGAAGTATATTTGCTTAGTGCACGGGGAAACACCGAGTTAGAGAAGTGGCGTGTATCACACAGCATAATATGAACAGGTTCAATGGTACACGATGCAGTTACTCGGCAAGCATTGTATTGCCTGATATTGTCCATGCCTCATGTCACTGATGTCAGTGGTGTCACCAAGCTGCCTAACCATCTGGTACACCTAACCATCATGGCACGCTTAAGGGGTGGCACCTTGATTTCCACATCAATACTGTATCCATACAACTGACAAGACCACACTTGGGAAAGGCTATGCACATAGACAGGGGTGAGAATATTCTCTTGGATATTTCATGGAAAATAGGTGAATCCTGCTTCATGACCTCCCCACTGTGGATAAGCAAATCTACTCACCTACTTACTGGGTAAACCAGTCCACTCGCTCAACCAAATCTGAGTATGAGGCACATGTTTAGGCACTGAATACTAGAGCTACTATATGAGTATGGAAGACATCTCTTTGTTTAAAACCTGTAGTTATATAACTTAAGTCTTAACATCGCTTACCTAAGAAGACGAACATGTAAACCCAAGTGATGTCCAGTGAGCAGCTAGGGTTGCCACCTGGCCGGTATTTAACCAGCATAACCGGTAAGTCACCAGGTAGGGCCACACCGGTATTACAAATTTACCAGCAATGTACCTGCCAGTAAATATATAATGCCCTATAAATTTTTCCCTTCCCTGACCCTCTCCGCTGCCGATCACCCTTTATAACTACAAGCCACTCTCTGCTCCACCTATAACCCAGCCAATTTCCTGGCCCCATCCACTTCCCCTGCCCAGCCCACCCATTTCCCCACCCCTTACATCATAACCCTGGCCCAAAATGACATCACAACCCGCTTCCCAAGTATTATTGACAGAAAAAGGTGGCAACCCAATGAGCAGCTGTAATTCAAGGGTGTTTGTGATCAGATTTTAAGACATATATATATATATACCAGTTCTTTTCCTTGGTTTATAAGTAACAAAAATGTTTTTTTATATTGTTTTTCGTCATTTTTCCCTTTGCCATTGTGTGTGACCATCATGGAGCCAATTACAGAACAGAAACTAACCAAGGCAAGCCACCATTTGCCAAGATCCAGCGCCAATATAAAGCAGGCTACAGAAAACCAAACTTGATACTATTCAATAAACAAAATAAAATTTTAATCAAAAAACAAGATAAGCATTTACTTCCACGGCAGAAGGAATTTTCCGATTGTGGCACAGCAGTTTTTGCAGAACAATTCACAGCGCCCAATGAGTGGAGCTGTCAGGTGGAACTGTAGCTCGTATACAGGCAAGAGGATACAGGCTGCCTTTATTATAAACAGCCCACCTTGTCAATAAAGCTGAATGGATGGAGGTCTCAAACATTGTTCAAAGGTTAGCAAAATTCTAAATATAGCCAATAGCAACATATGCTGCGTGTTTAATATTCCTAGGACCCGATACACACAGAAGAAGTCCCATTGTTCCAAGACAGCTCTGCGGGGAGACAAAGCCCGGTCGCCTGAGATTTATTGTTATCCTATCAGCTGTAACTTGGGCAGAGCAGCCGGACGCAGACCCCCCCAATCAATACTGCAAACTAGAAAGGAAACCAAAGCCCCATGACAATTCATTGTTATTACCCTGCAAATCTTTCCTTTTTGGGATCAGCGGTAACTATCATTTTTTTTTATATAGTTATGGTGCCGATTTAGGTTCTTAGCACAAGAAATATGTACCACTGAATTCTAGGGAACCAGGCACACTGGCGACTGCACTGGTCAGATGCTGCAAGTTTTATACATCACATCCAATGAATGTACCCCAATGCACTTCTGCGGCATCACAAGGCAATCAAACACAAATTACAATTAAATCATAGTGTGAGTGCTGTCTTGGAGTGCAGGTGAATGCCTTTTGAGACTCCCACTTGAAGCACTAGTTTTAGATAATGATAATAATAGATAATAAATAATAATAATATAATAGTAGTAATAATAATAATAATAATAGATAATGATAATAGATAATAATAATAAAGGTCCATTGCACTCCATGGATTTATCATTTTTTGGGGGGGATAGGGCAAAACAGTCTCACCTTTATAACTACCCTCCTAATGTGTTGAAGTCCTTAAGCGGCCATAGGTATCGATAAAATCTGGACTTTAATTTGCCAATGCACAGTGTTGGCCGTGGTTCCAGTTTGAATGATCAGACCAATAGAAAGGTGACTACACCAAGTAGCCTATCATGCTTGGTAGGCCCAAAGATGGGCATACACTGGGCGATACTCTAGTCTTCAGTATCTGACCAATCAAAACGTATTGGCCAAATTTGAGGTTTGATCTGGTTCAGCTAGCAAGCCCAATTGCTCTCTCAAAAACAATCAATTCCTCATCCACAAAATTGCATAGAACAGGGGTTCTCTCAGACTTTACCCTTAATAATGCCCCTTTTTTTCTGGCACAAATATGCCATTCAGGGGACCCACAATGACCCATCTACATCTCCATTTAGAAAAGCCCCCAGTATAATGGGAGAGAGTGGAGCCCAGTTGGAGTGTCGCTTGGCACAAGTGCAGGGGGATATATATGGAAAGCAATATTCCGCTCAATGCTACTGTTGTACTTCTGCCCATAATTACGTGAGAAAGGGGAAATAAAACCCTCTCCAAATGGCATTTCTTAGTGCTCACACTTACAGGGGAAAAAAAAAAGAAAGAAAGAAGAAGAGAGGAAAAACTGTGCGGTAACCGGTTTAATTTTGAACAGATTGAGTCACATCTGTTATTTCTGGGAAGCGCCTTTTTTTTGGGGGGTGGCTGTTTGGAGAGTTAATGTAAGGGGAAGGCAAGCCAAAATAAGGTTAGCAAAGCCACGGGACCAAAACATTTTCAGACACAAAGCTGTGACCGAGACTGTCTGAGCGCAATTACAGGGAAGGAGACATGGACCGTCGCTGGGAACAATCAGCTTCTCACTGTTCTTATAGAAATGCTTATTGCATGGAATTCCTTCTACGGGCTGCTTCACTTTACAACCTGTGTCCCTCCAGCGAAATATTACAACTACAACTCCCACAATCCTCCTATAGTCTTTGGCTGGATTATTCTTGCAGTTCAGCAGCATTAGAACATCCTTCCATTGCACACAATATTGGACTACAACTCCCACAATCCTCCTATAGTCTTTGGCTGAATTATTCTTGCAGTTCAGCAGCATTAGAACATCCTTCCACTGCACACAATATTGGACTACAACTCCCACAATCCTCCTATAGTCTTTGGCTGTATAATTCTTGCAGTTCAGCAGCATTAGAACATCCTTCCATTGCACACAATATTGGACTACAACTCCCACAATCCTCCTATAGTCTTTGGCTGGATTATTCTTGCAGTTCAGCAGCATTAGAACATCCTTCCATTGCACACAATATTGGACTACAACTCCCAAAATCCTCCTATAGTCTTTGGCTGAATAAAACTTGCAGTTCAGCAGCAATGAGCTTGCATTAGAACATCCTTCCATTGCACACAATATTGGACTACAACTCCCATCAATTTAGCTGATTGAAGTTGTTTTTGACTAAGAGCAGCCTTACATCAGGCAAAGTGTGCCATTATGTAACAGTTCATATAGTAAAAGGCAAAACATGAAGCCCCCCCAGCCCAAGGCATGTCACTTCCCAGCACCATTATACTGGCTGAATGGCCATGCAAAGACCACAGATGTGCCCAGAACAAAAAGCATAGGGAGGCAAGAAATTAAATGACAATGAATGGAGAGTGGGAGGGGGGTTACTTACTATTCCCCAGCTCAGGGCACAAATATGATAGGTATGCAGGGGGCTATCCCCATCCATCACACCCAAGAATGCACCAACACAGAGGGGGGACAGGGGTCGGGGGGACAGGGGTCGGGGGTACTTACTCTGTACACATTCTCTGTCAGTCTGTTCACCTCATCGGACCTGGACATGTTGCTTGGAGGGGGGCTGCTCACATGGAACCTTGATAGGAGGCGCAGAGAGTCCGGCTTGTGGGGAGTCCCTGGAGATGAAGAGACAGACAGAAGGTGTCTCTCTGATGACCACAGTGACCACTGCCCAGGGTTACTGGGTGGGAGCTTGGCAGTGGGTGGGAGAGGGGGGCCTGGAGAGGAAGAGGGTGGGAGGGGGAGAACAGGCTCAGACAAAAGTTCTGCAGCTTATAATAAAAACTTCCAGCCAATAAGGAGCGGGGCTGCGCTGTCACCCAGCTAAAGCGCTGCATAAGGGGCGGGGCCGGGCGGAGCCATTGCCACTACAGGGGGGGGGGCGAGGGCCGTCTCTCCGCAGACATCTGGGCAGCACTGAGAAGGGGGTCTCTTAACCTTCCAGCCGTATTGGATCCCCCTCAAGCCTTTCATCTTGTCAGTGAGTGGGGGACGTGGCACTAGAAACAGTTAAACCCTGTGATAGGGGGACCCCCCCCCCCAGCTGCGCAACCCACAGTAAAATCATGAATGGAGCTGTGTTGGCTGGGGACGCTCTCTGTACCCTGTGCGGCAACAAGTGGGCTCTTCTTCCTCTCTCTGCCCCCCCCCCCCCCCCCAGCCCACAACTGTATTTGCACAGAATAAATTGTTTCATGTATAATGAGCAAGTTCTGTAACATTCTGGCCAATATACTGTGATACACAAGAGCCACCAATAACCTGTAGAATATAAACGGTGCCTAATGATGTCATCAGTTATAATCGGGGCTTAGTGATGTCATCTGTAAAAAAATTAAGCACCCCTAATTGTAAGACATGATATGATTATTACCATCTATACAGCCAGCAGCTGGTAATAGACTACAACTCCCTAAATCCCCATTAGCCTTTGTTGGTGGTGGGCAGGGTCGGACTGGGCCGCCGGGACACCAGGAAAAAACCCAGTGGGCCCCGGCCCTGGTGGCACCCAGCAGCCCAGTCCGACCCTGTTGCCGCTGCCCTGGCCAGCAATGTCCTCCCCTGATATGTTTCACATACACACATTCAGGGGAGGATGTTAGGGGGGGTGGATCAGGGGTGCGCGGCGGGGGGGGATGCGTCAGCGGAGGTACCTTGGGGGCTGCGGGGACCCGGCGGTGGTAGCCCCAGTGGGCCCTTCACCCCCCAGTCCGACCGTGGGTGGGCCCCGGCTCTATTGGGCCAGACCTGACCCTTTCCGGCACTCCACCTGCCAATTGTTCCTCCCCGATGAGTTAAACTTATGCACGCTCAGGGTAGAATGTCAGGTGGGGGACCCTGCAAGGGGGATTTTATGGAGGCTCTGCGGGGGGGTAATGGAGGCTCAGCAGGGGCCCCTGCAGGGGGTTAGTAGGTGCGGGGGACATGGCTGGCTTGGGCACTTGTAGGGCCCTGCACCCCCAGTCCAACCCTGGTGGTGGGGGGGGGTGCTTTTGTTTTTTATTCCAGTTGGTTATACAGAGATAACCCAGAAGTGTTTGGCTTTTTCTAAAAAAAAAAAATATATGAATGCCCCTCATTAATATAACTATAATATATACATATGAGAGGGACCATGTGCTGCGTAGGCCCAGGATGACAGTCCCTGGGACTGATTTGGTCACTGTGAGCCCTGCCCGGCGACCCATAATAAATATAATCAAGGGAATTGCTCGCTCAGTGCCATGTGCCTCTGTGTCTGCTCCACGCTAACATTTTCCAGCTTAGGGACAGATGGGACAAAGCAGGAGCCTATGGGGGTTCTTCCAGTAGAAGCCCCCCTGCAGGTGAAATGGTCACACCAAATGTCAATCACCTTGACCTCCATGCTAATTGCCGGCTAAGCGTAAGGGTGGGTGGCAGGGGGAGCTTTATTGTGAGCTTCCAAATACCCATCATTAGAGCGCAGAATAGCTTTGGGGTCTGAGTGTGTCCTTTAATGCTCTCGAGCCCACCTTTCATAGCAAATCCCACACTGAGGCATATCAATGAGAATAGGGGGGTGACATGGGAAAACAAAGCCAGCAGCATTGAAAAGAGTCTACTGATCTAATGGAGTTACATTCATAAAAGCAGCCGCCTGGCTAGTTGTTGGGGGCTAATGAAGTGGAAAAATTGTGCCTATGTTTCCACCTAATGGCCAGCTATGTGGGTATAAAGGCATTCTGGTTTAGTGTAGGTAACTGTGCTCCCAATAGGGATAGAGGAGGGAGAAGCAGCATGGCAACTTAAGGGTGAAGACACACGGAGCTACTAGTAGCAGCTACTTGTCATAGCTACTAAAATAGACAATGCTGATCATTTACTGATAACTGTCTCTGTGGGTGTTATAGCAGAGGCAATTCTCAGTATTGCCTATGGAAGGGTATTTTCTGGAGTTTAGTAGCCATGAAAAAGTAGCTGCTACTAGTAGCCCAGTGTGTCTTCAACCTATTCAATTGGTCCTTGTTTATTTTTAAAATGTATTTTTTTTAATTATTTAGCTTTTTATGCCGCAGCCCTCCAGATTGGAATTTCAGCTGTTGTCTGGTTGCTAGGGACAGTGGTTTGATAGACAGGAATATGAATAAAGGAGCAAATATCTAGGAAAGCAGAGTTTCAGTTTAAGGAGACCCGCTAAGGGGAGCAATGTGATTGTAGAAATTAAGGGTGGCAGTTCCTGTATAGTGGGTGTAAATGATAATATAATAACCCTAACCCCATAATATTGTTATACATACAGAATTGGACTGGATGTCGGTGGGTCTTGAAGAAAACATGGTATCTTGGGGCCACTGTCTGATGTATATACCCCCTATGTAATAAAAGGCATTACGTTTGCCCAGGAGCAGTAACCTATAACAACCAATCAGATGTTTTGTTTTTAAACAGGTAACCAGTAAATGCTACCTGCTGATTGGTTGATAGGGGATTATTATTATTTATTATTATTAACATTTATTTATAAAGCGCCAACATATCCCGCAGCGCTGTACAATAAGTGGGTTTCATACATTGGACATACAGAGTAACATATAAAGCAATCAATAACCGATACAAGAGGTGAAGAGGGCCCTGCCCAAAAGAGCTTACAATCTACGCACACCTGGGCAAACTTAGTGCCTTTTATCACATAACCCCATTTATGTATTACATAAAAATGGTGCCTACCAGGATATTCCATGGTACCCTAGAAGGCCAGTTATCTATAGGCACTAGCCCCCATACTTAATAAAAGCCGCTAAGTTTCCTTAGGTGCAGTTACCCATAGCAACCAATAGGATGTTTGCTTTTAAACAGGTGACAAGTAAGTGCTACTTGCCGATTGGTTAATGCCCAGGTTAATGCCCCTGGGCAAACATTGGCTTTTATTCATCGTCGGACTGGGCAGCCGGGGCACCAGGAAAAAACCTAGATCCGATCCTGGCAGGGCGCTCCCCTAAACTGCTGGTCTCTCTACTCCAATCCGTGCTTGATTTACGTGCGTTCGGTGGGGGGGGGGAGAAGGCTGTGGTAGTGCCCATTGGGGGTGCAGGGGCACCTGGGGCAGTAGCCCTGTTCAGTGTCAGACTGGGATGCCAGGGGCCTACCAGAAAGCCCTGAACCATGGGCCCTCTCAGAACTTTAATTCATACTCTCCTCCCTCAAACTTTTTATTACTCTAGTCTCTTTTCTATGTTCTATTCTTCCATCTATCCATAGATATCCATACAGAAATAGGGAATGACCATGGAATAGGCTAAAGCAGGAGGGCCCCCTGACACCTGGGCCCAGTTTTCCTGGTATCCTGGTGGGATAGTCCGACACTAGCCCTGGTGGTCCCTGCACCCCCCTGTCCGACCCTGCTTTTATTAACATTACCCCTATGTTTGACCCTAATGATTATTATCAATACCTCTATATATATATATATCAATACCTATACTGCGCCTGAGCGCTCACAGCAATCATTCCTAAGCTATAAAGGCAACATCTCACGTGCGGGTGGATCATAACTGGCAGTAAAGCCATCATAAATTTCCTCCAAATCCTGTATAACGAGTTTCTTTGAGGATAAAAATGCATTGTTTTCTGTACAAAGGTGGAGCATTAAATGTTTTGAAATGGCTACAGTAGCTTCTAAATGTTCCTGTAGCAATATGTATATACAGGTCTGGATTAGTGGTGAGGCCATAGAGGCCCGGGCCTAGGGCGGCACAAAGTTAGGGGCCACATGCCGCCCAGCGCAGCTGAACTTGGCTCACATACTGAGCACTGGGGACCGGACACACAGAAACTAAGCGAGGGGAGGGAAGGCAAGAGGAGGGGGTGGCCTCTTGGCGCCTTAACTAGAAATCTGGTGTTGCAAATTGCAAATATTTCAGAGGTCCCCAGCCTTTTTTTTTTTTACCTGCGAGCCACATTTAAATATAAAAAAGTTGGGGAGCAACACAAACATGAAAATTTTTTTAGGGGGTGCCCAATAAGGACTCTAATTGGCTATTTAGTAGCCCTATATGCACTAGCAGACTACAGGAGGCTCCGTTTGGCAGTACGCATGGTCTTTATGCCTCCAAAACTTGTCTCCAAGTCAGACATTTAAAAATGCCCATTTACATTGAGGCCACTGGGAGCAACACCCAAGGGGTTAATGAGCAACATGTTGCCCCCGAGCCACTGGTTGGGGATCACTGCCCTACACTGAGAAAACGCCTTCTGTGGGGATGCCAAGCAGTGGTGTAACTATATGTTACTGGGCCCCACAGCAAATTAAATTTAGGGCCCCAAAACATTGGTATGTTGACCAGTTCCAACATTACAGGATAGGCCATTGCTTCACCTTTAAGTTAATGTTTCGTGTGTTGTAGAATTGCCAATTCTAAGCCACTTTTCTATTGGTCTTCATTATTTGTTTTACAGTTTCTGAATGATTTGCCTTTTTCTTCAGACTCTTTCCAGCTTTCAAACAGGGGTCACTGACCCGGGAGCCAAAATACTATTGCTCTATGAGGCTACAGTTTTAATGTTTTTGCTTTACTTTTTATTACTTAGCTTTCTATTCCGACCTTCTCCTATTCATAGTCCAGTCTCTCATTGTAACTCTACCTTAGTCCCTGGTTGCTAAGGGAATTTGCACCCTAGCAATCAGATAACAGCTAAAAATTCCAAACTGGAGAGTTGCTAAACAAATAGTAAAATAATTTAAAAAAATACAAGTAATAAAAAATGAAGACCAATTGCAAATTGTCTCAGGATATTACTCTCTAAATTGCACTAAAAGTTAACTCAAAGGTGAACAACCCATTTAAGGTAAGGTGAACCAAATTATGGAAACATCAATTATTTGCAAAACCCCAAGGTCCGAAGCATTTCGGATAAGATGTCCCATACCTCTATCAAAATTTCCCATTAATTTGGGCATTACTGGGTCCTCTACCATAGGGTCTGCTGCCTCTGTACTTACACCCCTAATGCCAAGCTTGGGTTCTTGATACTTGATCAGAGAGGAGAGTGCCAATCAGAACATCTCTATGGGCCCTACAAACCTTTTATGAACTTTATGGCATTACTATCACCGATCACTACTGATTTGATCCAAAAATGGATGATTTGAAGGGATAATAATAATGAATAATGAATTAGATTTCCCTAGCATTGCTAATGCTATTGCCACATACCAGAAGGTTTTGGACATTTAGTTCAAGCATTTCAAGGTCTATGCTGGACATAAGATAAACAGGGATGGGGAACATTCAGAAAACTGCTAGTAACTATGGGGCATATTTATAAAGATGGAAATTGTACATTGGTGCCATGTTTTACACATTGGTTTGGCACCTAAAAGCCATAGGCGTTCTAAAGCTGCTAGCAGAAGGTTGGAGACACCTAGCTATTGGGTTGTTTAGTGCCCAGACTGAGTTGGAATGTTGAACTCTATACTGCATTCCTCAACGATTTTAAGGTTCTTATCTTTAGTATTATAAGCTAAAGATGGCTGACCCCCATGACATTTCCAGAATTTTTCCATAGGGTGCTGCTACAATTCTTGGGAGTCAATGCTCAAGACTGGAGAAGTGTGTTGCTCGTGGAATAACATTTTCATATCCAGGGTTAAAGAATAAAATAAGTGAATGTAAAATTAATGAGAGTGCTATTCTAAGCATTTTTCCAATTTATATTCATTATTATTTTTTTTTTTTTAATTCCAAGATATTAAGGGATAAAGTACTGTTAATATGAATGAATTTTGTCACAACAGCGCCACCTGCTGGTCAGTCAAGGAAGTTGTCAGGAGAAAGGAAGAGGGCTGGGCTGATGTTCTTCTGGTTAGGGTGGCCATACACAGGCCGATTCTAGCTGCCGATATCGGTCCCTTAGACTGATTCGGCAGCTTATCGGGCTGTGTATGGGCACTAACGACGGGCCTGCCCAACCGATATCTGGCCTGAAATCAGCCAAATCTCGATCAGGCAGGTTTGAAGATTAGTCGGATCGGCGACAGCATCGGCTGGTTGATGCAGTCCCTGCATCGACAAACGCCTATACTCGTTGTAGGGATATCAGGAGAAAATCCGCTCACTTGGCGACCTCTCCAAGCGAGCGGATCTTAGCGTGTATGGCCACCTAGACGTGAGAAACGTTATCTGAGCTTCCCTAACCAGAAGAACATCAGATCAGCCCTCTTTCTTTCTCCTGACAAGTTCCTCGACTGACCAGCAGGTGGCGCTGTTGTAACAAAATTAATTCATATTAAAAAAAACATATTATCTCTTAATATCTCGGAATTAAAAAAAATTTAAAGTGAATGTAAATTGGAAAAGTGCTTAAAATACCACTCTCATCAATTTTACATTCATTTATTTTACATTCACTATATTTACTTATACTTTAAGTCAGGGATTCCCCAACCTTTTTTACTCATAAGCCACACAAGATTGTTGGTGAGCCGCCAAACTTCTTTGGGGAGGCCAAATAAGGGCTGTGATTGGCTATTTGGTAGCCCCATGTGACTGCTGGCCTGCAGGAGGTTCTGCTTGGGATAAAACCGTGTCTCTGTGTTTCCAAAACTTGCCTCCAAGCCAGAAATGTAAAAATGGCGCCTACTTTGAGGCCACTGGGAGCAACGTCAATGGGGTTGGTGAGCAACATGTTGCCCCCGAGCTACTGGTTGGGGATCACTGGTTTATGTATTCAAATTGGACCAGCATTTATAAACCTGAACTCAATCCTTCAGTTTCTATTCAGCTATTAGGGCCTAGCAGAGCTTCTTTGTTTAGTTTGCCCACTGGTCCTATAGGGTAGAAGCAGTTGGAAGATTGTCTGTAAGACTAGGTAATGCTTATTGCAGGTAGGTACACATTCCTTACTAAGACTATTATTTACCTACTGCTTTATACAATGGACGAACACTAGTAACGCATTGGGGAAATTTCATTTTCTTGTAACTTCCTGGTATCAGTCCCTCCCTCTAAGCCCCACAGACCAGTCACAATCTGAGGACATAGAATGACATTGTGCCACAGGGCAGGTAAAACCTGCATTACCAGGCAGTCTACAGAGGCTTAAGAATCTTTGTAATAAGAAAACCTACACTATCAGCAGCACTAAACCGAGATCCTAGGGCTAAACACACGCCGTGCAGTTTTTATATCCGCCAGAGGCTGATAATTACAGCACTTCAGTCAAGGTAAAGTAAATGCAATGAAAACAATGGTGAAAGACAACATACAATTGGTGCGTGCCCATAGGCTTTACTGTATAATTAGCTTTTTAATTCCACTATCCTTGTTTAAGTTCATATGTGCATATATGGGAAGATCCACTAATGTAAGCTGCAAACTCTAAGGCAGTGATCCCCAACCAGTGACTCAGGGGCAACATGTTGCCCCCCAACCCCTTGGATGTTGCTCCCAGTGCCCCCAAACCAGGGAGTTATTTTTGAATTCCTGACTTGGGGGCAAGTTTTGGTTGAATAAAAACCAGTTGTACTGCCAAACAGACCTTCGTCTAGGCTGCCAGTCCACTTAGGGGCTACCATATAGCCATTTACAGTCCATATTTGACACCCCCCAGAAACTTTTTTATGCTGATGTTGCTCCCCAGCTCTTTTTACATTTGAATGTGGCTCACAGATAAAAACGGTTGGGGACCCCTGCTCTAAGGCATGAATCAATGTTTACATGGCCAGGCCCCAATGCTATGCAAGGTCTGGTGCAGGAATTGGCCACTGGTGACCCTCCAGATTATGTGGCCTTAGCACTGTGGTAGCATTAGATCCTAAAGATCAGGTCTAGACTGGGAGTCAAAATAGGCCCTGATATTCCAAGTACACAGAGACACAAACAGCCCCCCACTAGCCCAATAAATAGTGACTGTCTATGGCATCTTACAGCAGCCCCTCTGGCATTTGCCTGAACCCACAGATTGCCAGTCCGGGCCTGCTAAAAACCAGGGCAAGGGGAGTGTCTTTAGGGTCATGATATCTGATGGGCCATAGCTTGGGCAGTGCTTCTTTGTATAATTTGCTTGGCAAATATATTTGAATGGAGGAGGACTGCACTTGGCTTCTTTTCTTTAGTGTTTAGGGCTGTACTGGCCCATCGTGATACTGGGAAAAATCCTGCTGGGCTCTGATACTGTAGGGCCCTGCCATATGCCCCCAAACTAGCCACCAGAGTGCAACTTTGCAATGAAACAACATTAAAGCCATGATTTCCACATCAATAATTTAGCAAAGCACAGTAGGGCAGCTTGGGCAGCAAGGACTGGGTGGTGGGCCCTTGACTCAAGTACCCTAGTCTGACTGGATTTTACCTGCACCACACCCTGGTAACATTTATGGTCTGGAGATGAGTTGGGAATCCCCATTGTTGCCTATTTTCCTCCTGTATGAAGGGAAAAGCCTTGTGTCTCTCGCCCATGCCATGATGCATCACTGTATTTTTATGGTAATGGGTGATACCCAGATTCTCCCTGGCATACCGATGCCTTGTTACCTGGCCTGGCATACATGATAAGGGTCTCACAGCAGAACATCCATCTGAAACCCTTGGCGTAGGGGTGGAAAGAGATGGTTGAGGGAAATGAAGGGAGATGAAGATAAAGGGGGATTGGGGGGCAAGACATTAAGGAGCAGGGAGACAAAACAAGGAATGGGAGTGGGTGTGAAAGAGCAGGCAGTGGGGAAGAATACAGAGGAGGATCAGGGGGAGAATAGAGGAGGTGAGGAAACAGTAGCGGGGGCTATGGGTGTGGGACAGAGGGGCACAGCCGCTGGTAGAAGGCAATATAATGAATGCAGCTGCCGTGAATGTAGATTCCATTCCCTTCCCAATTCTGCATCTGGGGGTAGAGTTTCATTTATCCCTCCATGCATTCCTATTGCTCCATCCCACAGCATCCCTAGGCACTTGTGCGTGATGAATCCAAGCCCCCAATATCCAGCAGCCCCAGCCCTACCTGCTACTGTGTCTGTCCCTCACTGAATATAACTGACACCCATACAGTATGATATATAGACAAGAGCTGGATTCCTTACCTCTGCACAGTGCATTCTATCAGATGGCTGCAGGCCTGGGCTGCGCTGACTGCACGGTGTGGGGAGCCAGCCTGTGTGCTGCAGTGAGACTGTCTGTGCCGGAGCACATTAAATCAGTCTGAGAGTATGTGCCTTTCTACTACTTGTGCTCCGGGGGTACCACCGGCTTCTGTGCTAGCAACAAGCTCTGCTCTATCGTAGCATCCACTTCAGGGTATTTATCAGAGCCCTCACCATTCATATGAGTAGGATCTATGTGCCTTAGAATGTGAAATAGCAATAAAGTCTGGAAACCAACTTGTCCAACCCGTGGCCCTCCAGCTGTTGCAGAACTACAACTCCCATCATCCCCTAACAACTGGTTGAAAACCCTTGTTTAAAAAGAATTACACCTTGTTATAAAATGTAATGTGTTCTCAGGCTGGGCACCAAGGCAAATGCCATCTACTCCCTGTTGTAAATCGGACTCTCTGGTGCTTCCAATCACAGCTAGAAAAGCACCGACCTGGTATGTGCCCGGGGCATAACAACAAATGGGTCTGAGCCAAATAGCCAGTGTACATATGTGTCTGTGTGTGGGGGCCTAAAACTACATTATTATTTGCCCAGTATACAGAAAGAGTTGCCACCTGGCCAGTATTTAAATCACCAAACAAATTACAAATTTACCAGCCATGTACTTGCCCTTAAATTTGTAATACAGGTATGTGATCCCCATCTCCCATAGACTCCATTATAAGCAAATAATTCTAATTTTTCAAAATGATTTCCTTTTTCTCTGTAATAATACAACAGTACCTGTACTTGATCCCAACTAAGATATAATTACCCCTTATTGGGGGCAGAACAGTCCTATTGGGTTTATTTAATGGTTAAATGATTCCCTTTTCTCTGTAATAATAAAACAGAACCTGTACTTGATCCCAACTAAGATATAATTACCCCTTATTGGGGGCAGAACAGCCCTATTGGGTTTATTTCATTGTTAAATGATTCCCTTTTCTCTGTAATAATAAAACAGTACCTGTACTTGATCCCAACTAAGATATAATTACCCCTTATTGGGGGCAGAACAGCCCTATTGGGTTTATTTAATGGTTAAATGATTCCCTTTTCTCTGTAATAATAAAACAGTACCTGTACTTGATCCCAACTAAGATATAATTACCCCTTATTGGGGGCAGAACAGCCCTATTGGGTTTATTTAATGGTTAAATGATTCCCTTTTCTCTGTAATAATAAAACAGTACCTGTACTTGATCCCAACTAAGATATAATTACCCCTTATTGGGGGCAGAACAGCCCTATTGGGTTTATTTCATGGTTAAATGATTCCCTTTTCTCTGTAATAATAAAACAGTACCTGTACTTGATCCCAACTAAGATATAATTACCCCTTATTGGGGGCAGAACAGCCCTATTGGGTTTATTTAATGGTTAAATGATTCCCTTTTCTCTGTAATAATAAAACAGTACCTGTACTTGATCCCAACTAAAATATTATTAATCCTTATTGGGGGAAGAACAATCCTATTGATTTTATTTAATATTTAAATGATTTTTAGTAGACTTAAGTTATGGAGATCCAAATTACAGAAAGATCCCTTATCCGGAAAACCCCAGGTCCCGAGCATTCTGGATAACAGGTCCTATACCTGTACTCTATAAATCCACCCCTTCCCTCACCTTCTCTGCTGCTCATCAGCCTTTATACTCACAGGCCCTCCTCTTACCCACCCATTTCCCAGCCCACTCTTCCCACTTCCCCACCAATTTACTAGTCTCATTTACCCTTTCCCAACCATTTTCCCACCGCATTCATCATATCCCCGCCCCAAATGACTTCACAGCCCACCCCTAACCTGGAGGCCAATATTATAGAAAAAAGGTGGCGACCCAATCTAAAGAGTAAATTTACTGAAAATTCAGGAACATGTCTAAAAAATCCAGCTAGCAGGGTTAAACTGATTAGATGTGTTTAGATCCTATTTGGAGAATTTTTAGAGAAGCCCACGTTGGCGGTTTCCCTTTGACAGCAGATCGCAGACATTGGAGAAACTGATCTTGGCTACAAATCTACTGCAAATTCCACTGCTTAGCAAAGTTGTCAAATTAACACATTTGTGCCCGGTTTGGCCTCCCATTTGCTCAGTCAGATTGAGCTGATCAGGTACAAGAATTGGATCATGGTGCAGACCTGTTAAGAGACAATGTCATCCAAAGGCCTAATGGGGTCCTCCGCTAATGGGATTTCCCAGCCAGTCTGAAATCTGGCCAAACCCTGACCAATTATCAGGGGAGGCTGCGGTTTTGGCCCTATACACAAGTCAATAAGGATTGAGCTTATTGCTTTGCAGTTTGTGTGGGTGGGAGATTCTGTAAACCAATCTGCCACCCCTGGGCATTTGAGCCCTCACAGAGATAGGGCTGTAGCAGTCATGTCAGCCTCTCATGCTGAGCATGGTGGGAAAGGAAGTTAAGAAACAAATGTCCACACAAAGAGTATGAATTATTATTTAAGGTATGGGATCCATTATACAGAAAGTTCCAAATCATGGGAAGGCCACCTCCCATAGACTCCATTATAAGCAAATAAATCTAATTTTTAAAAATGATTTCCTTTTTCTCTGTAATAATAAAACAGTATCTTGTACTTGATCCCAACTAAGATATAATTACCCCTTATTGGGGGCAGAACAGCCCTATTGGGTTTATTTAATGGTTAAATGATTCCCTTTTCTCTGTAATAATAAAACAGTACCTGTACTTGATCCCAACTAAGATATAATTACCCCTTATTGGGGGCAGAACAGCCCTATTGGGTTTATTTAATGGTTAAATGATTCCCTTTTCTCTGAAATAATACAACAGTACCTGTACTTGATCCCAACTAAGATATAATTACCCCTTATTGGGGGCAGAACAGCCCTATTGGGTTTATTTCATGGTTAAATGATTCCCTTTTCTCTGAAATAATACAACAGTACCTGTACTTGATCCCAACTAAGATATAATTACCCCTTATTGGGGGCAGAACAACCCTATTGGGTTTATTTAATGGTTAAATGATTCCCTTTTCTCTGTAATAATAAAACAGTACCTGTACTTGATCCCAACTAAGATATAATTACCCCTTATTGGGGGCAGAACAGCCCTATTGGGTTTATTTAATGGTTAAATGATTCCCTTTTCTCTGTAATAATAAAACAGTACCTGTACTTGATCCCAACTAAGATATATTCAATCTTACTGGGTTTATTGGGTTTAATTATTGTTCAGAAGACTTAATGTATGGAGACCCCTTATCCGGAAAACCCCAGGTACTGAGCATTCTCTATAAGAGGTCCTATACCTGTGTTACATTATTTATGTATTATTTGTAGTGTTTTTTTTAAAAAAGTGTAAGAACTTGCCAGTGCCCTAATGCAGAGTTAGTAATGGCCACTAGGTGGCGATCACTAGTCATTTTGTCTATAATATTTAAATATAAAAACCTTAATACAGAAATCATAGATTTTTTGGTTTGAGAGCAAACAAAAGGAATTCTGGGAATGAATTCCAAACTCTTAAAAAAAATCCCATTTACATGGGTTTATCCTATAGGCTACAGCTCTCCCACTGGGTTCAGCTTTAAACCCAGTGGGTGAGCTGTAGCCTATAGGATAAACCCATGTAAATGGGATTTTTTTTAAGAGTTTGGAATTCATTCCCAGAATCCCTTTTGTTTCTGTATGAGGCAGTCTTCTCAACCTTATTTATTGGTTTGAGAGAAAATTCTGGGGCTATGTATTAAGCAGTGGAATAAGTATGGTTACCAGATGGCAATTCACCATTGTGGATCTGCTCACTTTGCCTATTTGTTAAACTACTTTTTGCTCCATGTCATAGTATCACCTCTAGATTGGGCTTATGTGGTCCATTCATTGTTATTGCTTCTTTGATGAAGAGATTATCTCTACCAAAGGGGTCTGGCCAGATCCACTATAGAATGTGGGGACACACTTCTAAAATGTATTACTAGGAGGAATTGCTGGGGACAAAAAAAGGAATGTTGGTCTAACCCAGGGATCCCCAACCTTTTTTACTCATGAGCCACAGTCAAATGTAAAAAGACTTGGGGAGCAACACATGCACCATAAAAGTTCATGGAAGAGCCAAATAAGGGCTGTGATTGGCTATTAGGGGCCTCTATGCTCACTATCAGCTTA
Organism: Xenopus tropicalis; assembly: GCF_000004195.4. Classification (NCBI taxonomy): domain Eukaryota; kingdom Metazoa; phylum Chordata; class Amphibia; order Anura; family Pipidae; genus Xenopus; species Xenopus tropicalis. The sequence goes on along the minus strand of NC_030683.2, from coordinate 114,640,593 downwards.
CAGGGGGCTTATTTGGTAGGAAATCTTGTTTTTATTCAACCAAAACTTGCCCCCAAGTCAGCAATTCAAAAATAACTACCTGGTTTGGGGGCACTGAGAGCAATATCCAAGGGGTTGGGGAGCAACATGTTGCCCCCGAGCCACTGGTTGGGGATCACTGCTCTAACCCATATCTTTGCATTTGGGGGAAATTAAAAAAAATATGTTCCTCTACATTTAATGCATTGCAGAACCCAGAGCAGCCATCATGGCAGCATCAGGGCACAAATCAGAAAAGGAGGCCAACCTGGTATCAAAGGAGGTCTAGAGCCCCTACTTATGGAGCTGCTAAAATCCAAACTACAGCTCTCCAACTGTTGTTGATCTATGACTCCCAGAATCCCCTGATCTTCTACGGTTTTAGTGAATGAAGCAGTAGCCCAAGGACTCAGCAACATTATGGTGGGTCCCAGTGTAAAAATTAGGTTGGGCCCCGCTATTGCATAAGTCCTTCTATCAACATGGCTTTACTGGGCCCTCAAACACTTATAGGTCCCAGTACCACTGCACTATAGATACTTATAGATACAGCCTTAGGGGCAGTATTATTAATAGGAAATAAAGATAAATACACCTGAAGACAAGTATTTTTTTCCAGAAAGGTAGTAACACTGCTTCCAGCACTGGGGTTCTAGGTTCAGTTCCAGCCCGGGCACTATCTGCCCATGGGGCAGTCGGTTCAGGGGCCGCATCAACGAGCCGATGCGGTCGCCGATCCGACTGAATTTTCTAACCTGGCCGATCGAGATCTGGCCAATTTCAGGCCAGATATCGGTCGGCCAGGCCGCTCGGTTCTGCCCATACACGGGCCGATTAGCTGTCGAATCGGTCCAAGGGACCGATATCGGCAGCTACTATCGGCCCGTGTATGGGGACCTTAAGCTCTGCCAGGGAAGAGGGTGATGTGTAATCTCTGTAGAGGACTACGGAACAAGTTGACACTATATAAACAGAGAATAATAAGCTCTTTGTACATTATAAGTGACAGGGCTATGAACTCAGTGCGGCGCTTAGTGAGTGTGGAATCACTTCCCTTTATAAGAAAACTGTTTATTTTGTTCATATTAAGGGAAGTGCTGCAGTCTGAGGGCAGAGTCACTGGGGATCCCATGTGAATTTAAGCTGCTGATCAGCACCAGGTAAGGGATCAATCTGAACTATCTTTATACCTCCAAGCCTGGATATTTCCATCCTACTTTGTATTCTCTAGCTCCCATAATGGTGTTAGTGAGTCAGAGGCCATTTTGGGTTGTATTTTGCCTCCATTCTGTGTTCTATTGGCCCAGCTTCTCTTACCTCATCCCTTAACTCCCTTATAGTTAAAATGGAAATCTGCCAATAATTGCAATTTGGAAGGGGGATCCAACCTCACAGGTCTGGGTCAATACTTTGTTTTTTTAAACAGCCTTAATATTTAATTTCGTTTTCTTTTGGCATGTGATTTTTTCTTTTATTTGAGGATTTTGAGTTGAGGATTCAGTGATTTATACCACAGGCATGGAATCTGTTAACTGGAATGTGTGGGACCTGGGGTCTTTCCATAGTTTGGATTACAATACCAATTAATCCCAATAGGATTATTTTGCCACCATTGTAGATTTGTGCGTCTTAGTTACCATCAAGTACAGGTACTGTTTTATTACTACAGAGAAAAGGGAATCATTTAACCATTAAATAAACCCAATAGGGCTGTTCTGCCCCCAATAAGGGGTAATTATATCTTAGTTGGGATCAAGTACAGGTACTGTTTTATTATTACAGAGAAAAGGGAATCATTTAACCATGAAATAAACCCAATAGGGCTGTTCTGCCCCCAATAAGGGGTAATTATATCTTAGTTGGGATCAAGTACAGGTACTGTTTTATTATTACAGAGAAAAGGGAATCATTTAACCATTAAATAAACCCAATAGGGCTGTTCTGCCCCAATAAGGGGTAATTATATCTTAGTTGGGATCAAGTACAGGTACTGTTTTATTATTACAGAGAAAAAATTTGCTAAAAATGGACTCTATGGGAGATGGACTTTCTGCAATTTGGAGCTTTCTGGACATCAGGCTTCCAGATAAGAAATCCCATATTTGTACAGTTTAGACCCCAGTATCCAACAGATAAGATAAAATTGCACTACCAATGAAGAATATTACTATATTAATACAATATAAAAGGCTGGGTGCAAAGTGTAAAAGTGGGCGCTTTCTACCAATTCTTATGCATTCTGCCTTCTACTATATTTGAATTGCCACAGACTTGCAGTTGGCCCCATGAATACACACAGTATCACTGTATGAGGGGCAGGAGCATGTATGTGTCCCCCTTCTGCCCCCTGGCTTGCTTTTCATAATTTAGGGTGTGGCATCAGTCTTTTTTTTCCGGCATGATGTGCAGAGTGCAACTTTACCACCAATAGACCCCCTATGTCCATAGGGCTCTCTCTTGCACTTCTGCCTGGGGTCTGAGTAAATCACCACTAATAACTGTACAAAGATATCTTGAGAGGCTTTTACAATAGTGATTGATTTACTTTCTTCTCCTCTTTATTATAAACTTTACTTGCTTACTGTAATGTTTCTTTAGTCTCTTCTTCACTTCAGTCCTTGCCAGTAACTTGGTAACGCCAGGCCCCCCTGCAAAGAAATTTTCTGAGGGGGCTCGGCACAAACAGTTCCTCCTCCCTCGTGCACCTCCAGGCCCGCACCATGCGGCTCTTTTAAAAAAAAAAAGGTAGGAAAGGGGAGGGGGGTGATAATACAGCAGACCCTTTGGTTCAGGCCCCCTTCGGGGTGCTCTGTATAGGTAGTTACCCCACTGGTCTTTGCTTTCTACTTTAGTTATTCCCTTTCCTTCTGCTCATACTCTTATCTGCTTCATGTTTCCCCTTATTTAGCATAGGTCTCCTCTCTGATTTCTGCTTTGCACGTTCTTCTTTCAGCTCTATTCTTTTTTTGTATCTTTAATCACATCAGTCATTTTTATTTTCTATTTCAGATCAAAGGGTTGGCCAAACAGGCATTATGTGCCCATGCCTTCTAGCCTGCCTGGTAAAGCTGTGAAGAGGATTGTCAGAAACGATGCCTTTCCATTGGACTTGCCCAATTGCTGCCCTGATGACACTGATACTTCAGCCTATATCATTTATAGAATGTTATGGTTATAGGAAGTGCTCTTTGGAGGGGATTCATACAGAATACGCTAACTGTGTAGGACAGAGCGTTGTAACCTTAGCAGATGCCATCCAAGATCTTCCTTATCAAACACGAGTGTTGAATATATCTGAAAACGAAATCAGCAAGATCGATGGCTACACCTTTTCTCATCTGCCCAAATTGCAAGAACTCGTGCTGAGAAAAAACAAAGTCAATGGAGTGGATACCTGGGCTTTCCATAACCTAAACGATCTTCTTATCCTTGACCTGAGCTACAATTTGATCCAGTCGTTGGACACAGTGGACCTTACAGATCTCAAACATCTCCAAATATTTGACCTAAGTCACAACAGAATACACACAATCCAAATGGGCACCCTCGGACCTCTAGGAGCTCTACAAGAACTTGATCTATCGTTTAATAATGTTTCTGATTTTAGATCAGTGGCCAATGCAGTGTCACAGCTGCCAGATTTTTTAAGACTGAGTTTGTCCTCTAATTTTATAACAGATTTAAAAAGTGAGCAAAGTGTGACTGTCCTCTCGTCTCTACAGTCTTTAAACCTGCGCAACAATTCCATTTCTGTCTTGGACTTTACATTTTACTCCATGCCTAGTCTTATAGAGCTCAATGTCACAAGAAATAACTTGTCTGCAGTGAACAAGAGCTCTTTCAGCAACTTGCCCATGTTGGCTAAAGTAACTTTTGATGAAAACTCTTTAAACATTTCCCAGTTATTGGGACTCGTACTCCCCAACCTGACGGAATTCCATTGGTCAAGCATGCGACCGGCTCTCCAGCACGAACTGGTGTCTGCTTGCCAGGTTTTCCAAACATTCCCAAAACTGCAGCTGTTGGATATCAAACATTCCAAAATCGCAGTCACTAACCTATCTATCATTGGTAGGTGCACTAACCTGACTTCACTCATTCTTTCGACATCTCCTCTCCCCAGACTCCAAGAAAAGGATCTACAAGACTTTAAGTACCTTGAGGTCCTTTACCTTGACAAGTGTAAACTACGGAGAATTGCTAATAGCTCATGGAGGGGTCTCAATAATCTTCATACCCTGATACTTGAACGAAATCAGCTTTCAGATCTAGAAGATAAATTGTTCTCCCCGTTGACCAGCCTTCAGTATTTGGACCTATCGAAGAACTACTTGACGCACCTTAATGAAAAGGCATTTTCTGGCCTCAGACGTCTAAACTACCTCAGTCTCAAAGGATGTAAAATAACAGCTGCAACAAGGAACAATTTCAGGTACTTCTCAAACCTCCGTGTCTTGGATTTGCAAGACAACAGTATATCATTAATCAAGTCCAATGCCCATATCTACCTTAGAAAGTTAGAAACACTTTTGCTGTCAGGGAACAAAATATTAACAATACAAAAAAATGGTTTGAAAGGCCTCGTCTCCCTTAAGGAACTTTCACTGGCCAACAATAATATATACAAAATCACTGATAATACTTTTAAATTTGTCAAATCGCTCAGGAGTTTGGATCTAAGCAGAAACCAGCTGTGGCCGCTGCACAAATTTCAATCTCCCACCCCATTTCTCAATCTCACGCAACTGGAATATTTGGATGCCAGCTATCAGGCAGAAGGCAATATTTATATTCCTGCCTCATTATTTCAAGGTCTACAGTCTCTTAAAGTTCTAAGGCTCCAAGGAAACCCAAGTGCATTTTTTAGAAACGTATCATTTGAGTTTCTTTTGAATTTGACAGAATTAGACATATCAGCCACAGTCTATACAATGACAGACCCTCCAATTAGTTTTGAGAAAGAATTATTTAAAAAGCTTGGTCAACTTAGGAATCTTACACTGGACAACAATGGGATCCAGTTCCTTCCAGAAGACGTATTTACCAATGTGCCCATGTTGGAACACATATCTTTAAGGTACAACAGACTGACCAACATCAGTGAAGATATACTTAAAAATGTGCCTAACTTGAATTATTTTGACATGTACATGAATACTCTTTCCTGCTCCTGTGACAACTACTGGTTCCAGAACTGGTCTAAATGTAACACGGAGGTCCAGATACCCTTTATTCAGTCATATAAATGTTTTGGCCTGGAAGCAAATGAAATGCTCTTTGAAAATCAAGACTTCAGTTTTTGCACCAATACTGGCTACTACTTTTTTCTTGGGAGTTTCATAATAACATTTTCTTTGTTGACTGTGAATCTTCTTGTGGTCAAGCTCAAATGGACTGTAAGGTATATGTATTGTATGTTAGAAGTCTGGTTTAGGTGGAAGCTCGAGACGACAGATAAAGTGCACAAGTACGACGCTTATATTTCTTACTGCGAAGATGATGAGATATGGGTAGTGGAAAAGTTATTGCATATGTTGGAAGAACAAGGCCAGCGTAAATTTAAGCTGTGCTTCAAGCCTAGAGACTTTGTTCCAGGAATCTACCATCTTGACAACATTCAGGATGCTATCAGTAACAGCCGGAAGACTTTGTGTGTGGTCAGCAGGAAGTATTTGGAAAGCGAATGGTGCAGAGAGGAGATGCAATTGGCATGCTCGTGGGCCTTCTCCTATAAAGAAGATGTCCTTCTTATGGTGTTTCTTGAAGAGATTCCAGAATACAGGTAAAAGACCATTGGTTAGAAACCACATTAGTGATACATTTGGAAATCTGATGCTACAGAAGAAACCATAAAAAAGGAAGGGTAATAGAATTGTAAATCAAATTAACTCATACAAGAGAACATAAGGGCTTATGCCATTACACTCTTGTCTCAGTAAAAATGTTTACCTTTTAGATATTGAGAGGAACAGTACCATCATCACCGACAAAATTAGAAATACACAATGAATTTCAAACCACACCTATAGGTGAGCAAATAATGAATTAGATCAGAACACGAGCCAGTTAATCAGACCCTCAACTAACTGAGAGCTTTCTGTGGACTCTCTTCTCTCCCCAACCAAAGGTCCGCTTTAGCCAATCACAACTGAGCTAGCATCAGTATGCCCCTTGAGCACCAAGCCCCTTTCAGCATCCAGAAGCTTGTGTAAAGTGTAACTGTTCTTCATTTTGTAGTATTTTATTAGTAGCCTCAAGCTATAAAAACTTATTTTTAAAATAAATTTTTTTTTTTTAAAATAAACTTATACTTAAAAATATTGCAAACACATTCTAAAACAAAGGGATGTTTTTGGAAAATAAGTGCTAATTTGCACCAATGCAACCAATCATAGCTTTCATTTCCTTAAATACAGTAGCCCATTTAAATCTAATTAAAGAAGAACTAACCCCCCCCCCAGACAAAAGTCCCATCCACTGCCATCTAATGCTGGTACATGTGCAATTTAAGGTACTCCTGTAGTGTTTTAGGAGAACACAAAGATTCAGACAATGGTGCCTGTTAGCTCCGCTGTGCTATTCTGCCTGTTTAGTTCAGCTTCACTATCAGAAATAGATTCTGCTGGGAGGGAGCAGGGAGGGGGCTCAGTGGAGGGCAGTGGATAGGGGATTTTTTCTGGGAGGGGATTAGTTCTCCTTTAATGAGTTAAATGGGAAGTTGTTTTACAGAGGGTTGGTTCAAGAGGAGAAGGACTAGATTTATCCTCAAGGGTTATTATTATTATTATTATTAACATTTATTTATAAAGCGCCAACATATTCTGCAGCGCTGTACAATAGGTGGGTTACATACATTGGTCAACAAGTTATTCAGTGAAATAAACAACCATTTATTGGCTCAAAATTTAAACAAACAGTGCAAAAGCATACTATACCAAACAGTGAAAAGGTACATCCCAGTGCCTCATGGTGCCCACTCCTAACGCGTTTCGCACCATTGGGTGCTTCATCAGAGTATGAAGCACCCAATCAGAGAATGAAGCACCCAATGGTGCGAAACGCATTAGGAGTGGGCACCATGAGGCACTGGGATGTACCTTTCCACTGTTTGGTATAGTATGCTTTTGAACTGTTTGTTTAAATTTTGAGCCAATAAATGGTTGTTTATTTCACTGAATAACCTGTTGACTAATTGTATACTGATTCAGGACCTATCAGTGGGATATAACTTAGGTTCTCTTTCTTAATCTATTTTCTCATTATTATGGTTTCATACATTGGACATACAGAGTAACATACAGTATAAAGCAGGGGTAGGCAAAAGAGGCAGCTGCCTAGGGCACAAACACTAGGGGGCGCCAGGCAGGAACCTCTCCTGGCTACCCCTAGCTCCTTTTTCATTGCCCCCGCCGCTTGCCAATACGCAGTGGGGGCAATGAACTATCGCATAGCCACCGCCCCCCCTCCCCCGGAACTGCGCATGCGCGCTGAAACGCGAGGGGGGGGCGGAAGGTGCAGGGGCGAGGTGGCCGACCCAGTTGCCTAGGGCGCCCGGTCGGCTTGGCCCGCCCCTGGTATAAAGCAATCAATAACCGATACAAGGGATGAAGAGAGCCCTGCTCAAAAGAGCTTACAATCTACAAGGGTTTTGTTCTTCTTTAAAAAAAGTTTTAACTGAGATTAAGTTCATGTTGTCATAAAAGGGGAGTTCTGGCCATTGTACTCTCATTGTACACTATGATGATAAGTTTGTCAAGATATTCATAAAAAAAAAGAATCTCAGACTGTAGCACTAATGAGCATAATAACAGCCAAACAGAGACAATGGGAGCTCTTGTAAGGACGCTCTTTACATGTATAAACAATCCAGTAGGTCCCCATACACGGGCCGATTGTAGCTGCTGATAACAGTCCTTTGGACCAATTCGGCAGCTTATCGGCCCGTGTAGGGGCAGGAACGAGGGGGCTGCCCGACCGATATCTGGCAGGTTAAAAGATTTAGTCGGATCAGGGACCACATCGGCTCGTTGATGCGGTCCCCCAACCAACTGTGCCATTGCCGCCGTTAGAATTCAATCGTTTGGCCCCAGGGCCTACATTTCCCCGATATCTCCCACCCATAGGTGGGGATATCGGGAGAAGATCCGCTTAACGTGAATGGCCACCTTAAGTCATAACAACCAGTTATTATTTTACTGATCTAGAGCAGATAATCAAATTCAGAGCAGATAATCAAACAGAGCAGAATAATCAAAGTATCTGTGGATTGGCTGGGGTTTGTCATTACTCCACTAAATAAATCAAACAGAAATGTCTGTTATCTTAGCTGCAGATCAAAAATGGCAGCTTTGGTTGGGTCATGGAAACGTTGCCTTTGGGGACTAACAAGGTTCTATAGAGACATTGTTCTTCACATTGAATAAGAGTAAAGGCAGTGAATAACTGTAGGGCACCATAGAGCATAGAATTAAAGGGCTGAGCTCATTACCCAGCTGTGCAGTATAACTATAAAGCCTGTGGCAATGGGGAAGTGCTGATGACAAACAACACTGATTTTTTAGGAAATGCTAAATGTTGCGATACATGTGCATATGTGCAGTATATTGTATGCTACTTGGAATGAATATAGGCAAAAGTATGTTGGCCCTTTGTACAGGTATCGGACCCCTTATCCGGAAACCCATGATCCAGAAAGTTCCGAATTACGGAAAGGCCATCTCCCATAGGCTCCATTTTGATCAAATAGTTCACATTTTTTAAAAGGATTTCCTTTTTCTCTGTAATAATGAAACAGTAGCTTGTACTTGATCCCAACTAAGATATAATTACCCCTTATTGGGGGCAGAACAGCCCTATTGGGTTTATTTCATGGTTAAATGATTCCCTTTTCTCTGTAATAATAAAACAGTACCTGTACTTGATCCCAACTAAGATATAATTACCCCTTATTGGGGGCAGAACAGCCCTATTGGGTTTATTTAATGGTTAAATGATTCCCTTTTCTCTGTAATAATAAAACAGTACCTGTACTTGATCCCAACTAAGATATAATTACCCCTTATTGGGGGCAGAACAGCCCTATTGGGTTTATTTCATGGTTAAATGATTCCCTTTTCTCTGTAATAATAAAACAGTACCTGTACTTGATCCCAACTAACATATAATTAATCCTTATTGGAGCCAAAACAATCCTATTGGGTTTATTTAATGTTTAAATGATTTTTTTAATAGACTTAAGGTAGGAGATCCGAATTATAGAAAGACCCCTTATCCGGAAAACCCCAGGTCTCGAGCATTCTGGATAACATAGCGACTGGCAGAGCAGTTAGTATTGGTGGGTTGCAGCTCAGGGGTCTTGGGTCCCTTCCCCAGCAGCATCTGCATGAAGTTTATATGATCTATCGGTGTCTGTGTTTGTGGGTTGCACAGTCCAAATCATGTTGGTCAGTCAACAAATGAACATGACTTTACCCATTCAAGCAGATGTGTACATGCAACTGTTAGGTCAGCGACCTAGGGGTGTATTTATTAACAAATATCACGGGTGATGTTTTCCATAGCAACCCACCAGATATGTTTTCTAACTTGTAGATGATCATTCAAATCTAATTGATGATTGGTTGCAACATCACCAGTGGTGTTTATCTCCAATGTTAATAAATATACCCCTAGGGGAACATTTACTAATCCACGAATCCGAATGGGCAAAAATCGGATTGGAAACAAAAATGTTGCGACTTTTTCGTCGGCGTCACATTTTTTTCGTATTTTGCACGATTTTTTCATCGCCGTCACGGCTTTATCGTATTTTGCACGACTTTTTCGTTGCCGTCGAAATTTTTTCGTATTGAGCAATTGTAAACGGCAGAAAAACCAATCCGATTTTTTCGCGATGGCGGCAAAAAAGTCACGACAATTCGCGAAAAAGTCATGACGGCGAAGAAAAAGTTGCGACAATTCGCTGAAAAGTCGCGACGGCGACGAAAAAAATCGCAAAAATACTGATCATTACGGAAAAAACGCATTCAGACACTTTTCAGACGTTCGTGGATTAGTAAATGTGCCCCCTAGTCTTTGCTTTCAGACCACAGCCTCATGAGGTCCTTTCCTGATACTTACGGTAAGTTTCCTCTAAATATGTATCACTATATACTTGGGTTTTACACTGATTCTCAGAAACTGCGGTTTCACAACCCTATTGTCAAGGTCACTATAAGCCACCTGTGTCCCAATGAAGAAGTTCCCATTTTCTAACTGGTAGTAGACTGATCAAAATGAATTTGTTGCTATGGGCAACTGCTCTTTAGCATTAAATAAACCTTCATATGATAACTACGCAGGCACAGGTCAGGGCAGACTGCACCACACTTCTATTAAAACCATCTAAACCCCATTGTATTAAATTGGGATACCACAAAGCCTCCCTACTAATAAGGTCAAGTGTTTCTAAGAAGCATTCTTTAGGTATATTGCTGCCAATACAGGTATAGGACCCGTTATCCAGAATGCTCGGGACCAAGGGTATTCCAGATAAGGGGTCTTTCCGTAATTTGGATCTCCATACCTTAAGTCTACTAAAAAATCTATAAAACATTAATTAAACCCAATAGGATTGTTCTGCCTCCAATAAGGGGTAATTCTATCTTAGTTGGGATCAAGTACAGGTACTGTTTTATTATTACAGAGAAAAGGGAATCATTTAACCATTAAATAAACCCAATAGGGCTGTTCTGCCCCAATAAGGGGTAATTATATCTTAGTTGGGATCAAGTACAGGTACTGTTTTATTATTACAGAGAAAAGGGAATCATTTAACCATGAAATAAACCCAATAGGGCTGTTCTGCCCCCAATAAGGGGTAATTATATCTTAGTTGGGATCAAGTACAGGTACTGTTTTATTATTACAGAGAAAAGGGAATCATTTAACCATTAAATAAACCCAATAGGACTGTTCTGCCCCCAATAAGGATTAATTATATCTTAGTTGGGATCAAGTACAGGTACTGTTTTATTATTACAGAGAAAAGGGGAAATCAGTTTTAAAATTCCGAATTATTTGATTAAAATGGATTCTATGGGAGACAGGCTTTCTGTAATTCGGAGCTTTCTGGATAACGGGTTTCTGGATAAGGGATCCCATACCTGTACCAACAAATGTAGAAAATAAATACCAATTTAGAAACTAGAAAGGGAAGTTTCAGAACAAACTTCATGTTGGTTTAAAAAACATGTTAAGTCTCTGAATGACATCTGATTGGCTGTTGGTGGCTCTGCCCACTTTTACTAACTTTGAACTGCAGTCCGCCAATGACCAACTGTGTGGGGACCCTGCCATTAAAGCAGCAGTTTAAATATAAACCAATAAAATTCAATTGGGGATTGGCTGTTGGTGGTTCTGCCTTCTTTTTCTAGCCTTTAACCATAGTCCCCTAGTGACCAATTGTGAAAAGTTTAGGGACACTGGTATTAAATATGTGAGAAATTTCCCCATTAAAATCAATTATATAAATCTGACTCTTTTTGCCCATTCAGTATCTGTTGTACCCATGTACTGACATTAAATCCTTTCTCGTGAGAAGCAGACGTTATAGCAAATGCCACTGATGTGGGAGGTGGTGGCCTGAGTGTGACATTTCTCCCATGAATTACACACACTTGGGTCCACGCTTGGATACGATGTGTCACTATTGGTGCTTACTCATGCCGGTTTGCAAATAATTCAAAGAACCATTTCTACTAAAAGTTTCAACAGCTCGTGGGAGTGGTTGTGGGTTTTGTTCCTCAGTTTCTTTGTTAGAATCAGGGTAACTCAGCTATGAATCTTTCTGCTACAGGAAGCACTAATATATGGTGCAAAAGTTACATTTATCCTGTGAGGGGGTGAAGATGACATTTTAAACGGTAAGTCCTTTACTGGACTGGAGACCAGGGCCATTAAGCCAGAATCGGTGCAATCTGACAAAAATGTTTTTGGTGATCCCAGGAAAACCTGAACATTTGCAAGCCCTATTTATTACAGAGGTCATGCTTGGACTGGGATTTTAAATAGACCCTGGCATTTCGGTCCAAACAGCCCCCACCAGCCCAATAAATAGTGACTGTCTATGTCTTACATCTTACATCAGCCCCTCTGGCATTTGCCAGACCCACAGATTGCCAGGCTGCCATTATGATTATTGGCCCCTCAAGCACAATATACACAATGAAAGACTCAAGTGCATACTCTCGTTTGGCAGTAAGAATTCAGTGGCCACTTTGTGTTTAATGTCCCAAAACACATCGCAGCTTTATCAGGGCATGTATTCCTTACATGAGAAAATTCATATGCGCTATTTTTATTCAGGGTCCATAGATGCCATATACTTTGGTATATCTGTGCATATTGGGCATCATGTTGGTTTTCTGTGGGTCTTTATACAGTTAGGGGGGCTTACAGCCAGGCTTGTACCGGTATGGGATCCATTACCCAGAAACCCGATATCCAGAAAACTCCGAAAAACGGAAAGCCTGTCTCCCATAGACTCCATTTTAATCAAATAATTCAGAATTTTAAAACTGATTTTCTTTTTCTCTGTAATAATAAAAATACCTCTCTTTCTCATTGGCCCCCAACATTTCATGGCACAATGTGGCCCCAAGCACTGACACACCAAGGATACTATATACAGTGTGAGACAGTGATTATTGGCCCCTCAAGCACAATATACACAATGAAAGACAGTGCATACTGGGATGGCAGTATGAATGCAGTGGCCACTTTGTGTTTAATGTCCCAGAACACATTGCTGCATTATCAGGCATTCATTGTTGGGGTGGGCTGGACAGCTTTATGTCCAACTGGCCAAAAGGCCAAAGGCTCCATGCAAGCTCCATGTTGTAGCTTCTACCCTTCCCAGCTACAGTCACGTGATCCCAGTGGAGCCAATAAAAGGGCAGCCATTTGGGGGTTTTAACCTTAAAAGAAAGAAAGGAAAAACTCAGTCCCTTTGTTAAATGTATAATGAAGCAGTAGAATTGGTAATGAATCTGATGAAAGTGAGTGTAGGACTGGCCAGACCGGGGGTGACTGTGACTTAGTTGAGCAACATGAAGTATATTGCAATATATGGGCATTTCTTGGTAGCTTAATGCACAGAATGTCTGAAAGGAGAAGAAAAGGTACAATCACTGCGCAGTAGACTGAAAAGCTGAACAAAAAAACAAAAAAAGCGTCTTCTTACTCTACTGCCTATGCATGCGAGATACAGCTACCCCGGGCTGGTGCAGTTTCCTCCTAACATGAGCACCAACCCGAGGTATAAGGAAAGTGATTACAATCACTGCCTAACATTTGGCTCCCCCTATGATTTTATCTTTCCTTCTCCTTTAATGCCCTCTATATATTAATATTGGCTGAGCGCAAAGGACCTAGTGTTGCTGTTTTTATGAGTTTTGTGGTCACTGCCTCTTTGCACCCCCACGTAATGGTTTTAAATTTAGCGGTGAGCACAATTTCCCTTGTTTGACATAGTAATTAAAGGTATGTTATTGGCATTTTATGGGACCTTATAGATAAAGAAAAGGTTACATGTTGTTTTTCAGAATGGTTTCTTCATCACTTCATTATCTTACAATGCTTTTAACACCCTGGTAGTTCTGACCTTGCCTTATGGCAGAAACGTTCCTGCGTATTGAGTTAACTTGTACAGGTATGGGATCCCTTATCCGGAAACCCGCTATCCAGAAAGCTCCGAATTACGGAAAGCCTGTCTCCCATAGACTCCATTTTAATCAAATAATTCAGAATTTTAAAACTGATTTCCTTTTTCTCTGTAATAATAAAACAGCATCTTGTAATTGATCCCAACTAAGATATAATTACCCCTTATTGGGGGCAGAACAGCCCTATTGGGTTTATTTCATGGTTAAATGTTTTCTTTTTTCTCTGTAATAATAAAACAGTACCTGTACTTGATCCCAACTAAGATATAATTACCCCTTATTGGGGGCAGAACAGCCCTATTGGGTTTATTTCATGGTTAAATGATTCCCTTTTCTCTGTAATAATAAAACAGTACCTGTACTTGATCCCAACTAAGATATAATAACCCCTTATTGGGGGCAGAACAGCCCTATTGGGTTAATTTAATGGTTAAATGATTCCCTTTTCTCTGTAATAATAAAACAGTACCTGTAATTGATCCCAACTAAGATATAAATAATCCTTACTGGAGGCAAAACAATCCTATTGGGTTTAATTAATGTTTTATTGATTTTTTAGTAGACTTAAGGTATGGAGATCCAAATTAGGGAAAAGACTCCTTATCCGGAATACCCTCGGTCCCAAGCATTCTGGATAACGTGTCCTATACCTGTACATATAATTGGATTAAACGCAACAGCAAATGTTGGTTATTCAGTTGCCGTTGCAGAATTGTTGCTGTAGTTCATCGACAACTAAAAAAAACCACAAACATTAAGGTTCAAAATTGAGGTTGGTTTTAAGACTGTAGCTCCTCAGTCCTGAATTCTGCTTATTGAGTAATATGTCCTGTTAATGGGTGTCCTGCAATGAACCCTGCCTTCCAGGCAGAGTATGAGCATTTCTGAAATGCCATCTTTTCCATGCCTCGGAGTCTATCCATTGAGCATTTCATTTGAGTGATGCCATTAGCGTTCCCCTATGCAAGCCATGCCTTTGTGTTCCAGCCTCTCACGCTGCTCTTTTTTGTCCTCTTTAGACTTTCTGCCTACCACAAACTGAGAAAGCTGATAAAGCAAAACACATACATTGACTGGCCTGAAGACCCCCGAGGAGAAGAAGTCTTTTGGCTTAAGCTCCGCCAAGCATTGGATGGTGGGGTGTGTGAAGAAAATAACATTCAGTTGTGTGACTGACTGAACTGTTACAGTGGTTTTGAAAAACTGGTTATTATCTATAAAACCAGATTGAATGGAAAGAATCACCACTGAACAAGAACCAAAGAGTGTCAGAACTGGCCCTTTTGGATCTCATGTCTAAATAACGTGTTGGTGTAGCTGTTTGTAGGAGTTTGATTTCTCTCTCCTTCTCTCGTTACATATACTGTATATGTATATACTGTATGTCTGTCTTTGTATAAAAAGGTAAGAGCCCTCTTTGGACTTGGTAATGGTAATAGAAGGAATAAAGAGCTCCCTCCTGTGGCCATGGGATGCTGGAATACTCAGTTACCTTTACCAAGCAGTAACAATACTGACTTTGTTATTATTATTAACATTTATTTATAAAGCGCCAACATATCCCACAGCGCTGTACAATAAGTGGGTTTCATACACTGGACATACAGAGTAACATATAAAGCAACCAATAACCGATACAAGAGGTGAAGAGAGCCCTGCCCAGAAGAGCTTACAATCTACAAGGTGTTCACAGAGTTCTATTTTTTACAGACTGTCACCACTTTTCACCCGTTCTTGACAATTTTTTGCTATTGACAGCAACAGAACCACAACTTATGGTGCTACAGATACAATATTGTTTGGAAATACACTCATGTGTATATGTGCCTGTATAATCTCAATTTTCTGTCAAATTATAAAAGTCATTCTGAATTGTCATTGTTCTGAGATATAAGGGTTGATTCACCCTAAAATGCGATAAAACGAGCGCTATTTATAGCATGCGTTAAAAATTTTATTGCGTCTTATTTTACGCGACTTAGCGCTCGATTCACTGAAAGGATACTTGCATTAATTTAGACGCGATGCTGTTTGCGTTATTTAAGTCGTGAAGACTATTTTCATGCGGTATTTGACGGAACGAGTGCTAATTAACGCAGCGCGCACAAATTGTCACCGCGTGCGAAAAAACGCACGCCATATTAGTCATACATGCCATTACTTTCGGAAAATTGCTGTACTGAAAATGCCCATTTCCCTGCAAACTGGCGGCTGCATCACTCTGGGGCCAACACAGACTTGAATCAATCCCACTGCAAAGTCCATATTTTGTTGCCAAAAGCTCATTAACTGTACTTTTCTATAATTACCGCCTGCCCCAAGTAGGTGTTAATTTTCGCACAGACTAATGCGATATTTAGCGCGTCTAAGTGTTTGTGAATCATGTGTTAGTATTATTTCTGCCCGAGAATCAACGCAATGCATTAAAATTAACGCATTCGGTTGCGTGCTATTTAACGCATTCGATTTTTACCGAATCGCGCGTTTTTTTGCATCAATTTTAACGCAAAAAAGCATACGAAAACGCTTATCGACCTTTAGTGAATCAACCCTATAATGTGTTAAATAGACAATTAATTAAATGTTTAGGATTTGTCCTTTGGAGTGTAATTTGTAGTCGACCATGTTAGTTTAACAGAAGAAATGGATTGAACTGACTGTCTAGATGTGATTTCAGGGCAGCAATAGTTTACCAGGACATCATCTCTTTAGAGTCTTCCTAAATTCATTAGCTATGTTTAATGTAAGCCCATGATCTGCTCTAGTTACATGTAGGGCACCCAGACAGAAGGTAGGGCCTCCCAGGGATTAGAGAACATTAGCCTGGGACCTAATGCCATCTCCAGACCAGGTTGCTAGAGTAAGGAAGAGGGGGAACAGCATCAGAAGAGGATTTGATAATTACACAGGGAGGTGACATTAAAGCAAATCAGATTTAGAAATCCTCTGAAAGTCACTTGTCTGCTAAGAAGGACAACTAAAGACGGCAAGGAAGAGAGGCAGGCAGAAAGGAACGATAATATATACTTTGACAATTCAAGACTTTGAATAAGATTGTAATATTAACATGAAGCTTTTCTTAACTTTCCTGGCCACTTACCTTTTTCTGGTTCATGCTTCCCTGGGGGAACATTCTATTCCGAAATTTGTCTGCACCCCAATGCCTTTAGATATGGAATGCCATTCAAACATGCAGCGGCACAGTAGCAGTGGGCATTGGATGGGCATGCAAGAAGAAGCTAAAGAGACTATCCTGCATTTGCGTGAGACTGTGGTACACCAGAAGGAGACTATCTTGGATCAGAGAGAGACAATTAGGGAACTCACAGTCAAATTGAGCCGCTGTGAAGGCTACCCTCTTGGCAGAGGGCATGAGGAGAGTTATACCCATTCTTCTGAACATGGTCGTGATAGAGACCATGGGTATGAAGAAAGCTATGGGCATGATAAGGATCATGGACACAAAAGAGAACATGGACATGAGTGGGAAGAGGGTCATGACAGAGACCATGGCCATGACAGAGACCACGGGCATGACAGAGACCACGGGCATGACAGGGATCATGGGCATGACAGAGACCATGGGAATGAAAGGGACCATGGTCATGAGAGAGAGTTGGGACACAAAAGAGAACATGGTCATGAATGGGAAGAAAGACATGATAGGGAGTATGGGCATGAACGTGAGGCTGGACATGAGAGGGATCACCCTCACGGACATGAGGATGGCCATGGTAGAGATCATGAGTACCATCATCTCACCCACCGTGAGTATCGTGAGCAACCAGCCTATGATTCCTACCGCAGGGCCACTGGTGTGCCAAACACTATGGAAGATCCTCCACAAGTGACACCACAGAGTATTCAGCAGATGGAGCGAATGCTGGAGTCTTTAAAGGAAAGACTGGAACATTTACAGGTAACTGCACTGACCAAGCTACACCTTGCATATAGAACTATTCAACCTCTAGTAGGAAACCTTTGCTTCCAAAAGAGACACATGTATGTGTTTATGAGTGTATGTAATCATGTGTGTGTGTGTAAAACGAGGCGACCGATATTGCAATAGCCTTGGATAACGGTCATCTAGTCGATCAAATGGGACAGAAAATTTTTGATTGGGCGCCATTGTAAGGCTACCAAATTAACAGACACCCATCCCTTCAGCTTCTCTGACCCAGGGTTACAATCACCAGCTCCCTCTTTGCATGATGAGACATGGTTTGCACCTCTCCTAAAAACTGTTTTGAAGATGTGGGTAACGAAAATATTATTAATTATACATTTCCTGGAAATATATTTTTCTATAAAATAACATAGAAAATGCTATAGTATAGATGTATTTATACAACCTAGCAGTTCAAGAAATGTTCCTTTTAAATCAAGTTAATATACATGTACTTACAATATATACATGTATGGGACCTGTTATCCAGAATGCTCAGGACCTGGGTTTATACCACTATATCATAAATCTACTAAAAAAAATAATTTAAACGTGAAGAGATTGTTTTGCCCCCAATAAGGGGTAATTATATCTTAGTTGGGATCAAGTACAGGTACTGTTTTATTATTACAGAGAAAAGGGAATCATTTAACCATTAAATAAACCCAATAGGGCTGTTCTGCCCCCAATAAGGGGTAATTATATCTTAGTTGGGATCAAGTACAGGTACTGTTTTATTATTACAGAGAAAAGGGAATCATTTAACCATGAAATAAACCCAATAGGGCTGTTCTGCCCCCAATAAGGGGTAATTATATCTTAAATGATTTTTAGCAGACTTAAGTTATAGAGATCCAAATTACGGAAAGATCCCTTATCCGAAAAACCCCAGGTCCCGAATATTCTGGATAACAGTTCCCATACCTGTACCAAAAAGTTGTGGAAATAATTCTCAGTCATGTCTTATTTTTTATTTTAATTGTCAGAAATATCATAAAATGAGCTTTTTGTTTAAATTGGGTTTCGCCACCAGAACGTGTGTGTGAATGGATTTTACCTGATGCTTCTACTAAGAGCCACTCTCTGATTTGTAGATTGGAATTTTAGTTCTACAATACAATATTTCAGCTAATTTGGTTTCTAGTATAGTGTACAATTTCCACAAGTTCAGGCTAACTGGGTTGTATATTAGTGGTGCTATGAGAAAACCAACACAGAAGCTTTGAAGCTGATAGAATCAGAACTTCCCTTTCTGCTTTTTTTGTTTCTGTTTAAATTGCCTTGAACCTTCCTCTTTTCTCTTCCATAATGTTTATTTACCCTTCGATGAGAACTGTGTTTTGTGCGCTCCTTTCCCTGCCTGATCTGGGATCAAGCATTTTATTATTTTATTATTATATTATTGGTGATGGCGACACATAAAGCACTAGATTTACCTTTGCACGTGATTATTACAAATTAAAATAAGAATACAAGAAATCAGGTGATAAGTACATTTAATAGCAAAACTGCTTGTTGACTCCCGCCCAGTAAGGGGCAATTAAAAAAAGGTAGTGGTCCCCTGTAGCTCACAAATCAATAAAATAAAAATTCCCACGGAGTATCCTGTGCTGATCTCCAAACTGAATAAATCAAACAGTTGCAGAAGTGGAGGAAACTGAAGCAGTGATCACTGACTGCAAAGTGTGTATACAGAGGGATAATGTGCAACTTGGAGCAACTCGAAACACAGGGTAACAGTAGGCAATAGAGAGGGATAATGTGCAACCTGATGCAACTCAAAAAACAGGGTAACCATAGGCAATATATAGGGTTTATGTGCAACCTGGTGCAACTTGAAACACAGGGTAACAGTAGGCAATAAAGAGGGATAATGTGCAACTTGGAGCAAATCGAAACACAGGGTAACAGTAGGCAATAAAGAGGGATAATGTGCAACCTGGTGCAACTTGAAACACAGGGTAACAGTAGGCAATAAAGAGGGATAATATGCAACTTGGAGCAAATCGAAACACAGGGTAACAGTAGGCAATAAAGAGGGATAATGTGCAACCTGGTGCAACTTGAAACACAGGGTAACAGTAGGCAATAAAGAGGGATAATGTGCAACCTGGTGCAACTTGAAACACAGGGTAACAGTAGGCAATAAAGAGGGATAATGTGCAACTTGGTGCAACTCGAAACACAGGGTAACAGTAGGCAAAAGAGAGGGATAATATGCAACTCGGAGCAAATCGAAAAACAGGGTAACAGTAGGCAATAAAGAGGGATAATATGCAACTTGGAGCAAATCGAAACACAGGGAAACAGTAGGCAATAGAGAGGGATAATGTGCAACTTGGAGCAAATCGAAACACAGGGTAACAGTAGGCAATAGAGAGGGATAATATGCAACTTGGAGCAACTCGAAACACAGGGAAACAGTAGGCAATAGAGAGGGATAATGTGCAACTTGGAGCAAATCGAAACAAAGGGTAACAGTAGGCAATAGAGAGGGATAATATGCAACTTGGAGCAACTCGAAACACAGGGAAACAGTAGGCAATAGAGAGGGATAATGTGCAACTTGGAGCAAATCGAAACACAGGGTAACAGTAGGCAATAGAGAGGGATAATATGCAACTTGGAGCAACTCGAAACACAGGGAAACAGTAGGCAATAGAGAGGGATAATGTGAAACCTGGTACAACTCGAAACATAGGGTAACAGTAGGCAATAAAGAGGGATAATGTGCAACTTGGTGCAACTCGAAACACAGGTTAACAGTAGGCAAAAGAGAGGGATAATATGCAACTTGGAGCAAATAAAAAAACAGGGTAACAGTAGGCAATAGAGAGGGATAATATGCAACTTGGAGTAAATCGAAAAACAGGGTAACAGTAGGCAATAGAGAGGGATAATATGCAACTTGGAGCAAATCGAAACACAGGGAAACAGTAGGCAATAGAGAGGGATAATATGCAACTTGGAGCAAATCGAAACACAGGGTAACAGTAGGCAATAGAGAGGGATAATGTGCAACTTGGAGCAAATCGAAACACAGGGTAACAGTAGGCAACAGAGGGGAATAATGTGCAACTTGGAGCAAATCAAAACACAGGGTAACAGTAGGCAATAGAGAGGGATAATGTGCAAATGAGCAAAGTGAAACACAAGGCACCAGTAGAAATCCTACTGGCCCATAGGCTTCAATGCACAATTTCCTCAATGCCCCACCTTATCCCCACCAAAAAAGCATCTGCCCATACTACCCAGATATGAACAAATAAACCAATGTATAAGGCTGCATTATTCAGCACTAGTTTCTACTTTTACAAATAGTGCAAGCCCAATGCAAACCCAGTTGGGTTATTCCATGTATATATAGGCAATAGTGCACCCCTATTTAAAAATATATGGAAATTAGAAATCCCTAGTGTTTCATGACCATATAAAGGAAGAAGGATAAAGGCCTAGTGCTTTTATAAAGGAAATGGAACTCCAAGGTGACTCCTAATATCCTCATATTTTACAACAGGGGGTAAAATATTTGTTGTAATATAGAAGTTTCAGTGAGTCATATGTGTTCTCTCCCATATATAAGCCAAGCAAAGACCCTGTCCTTTTGTATTGTAGGTCAACCAGAACTCTTCATTATTCTCAACGTCTCTCAAAGATACACTGCAGAAAAAGATCAGCATCTTGGAACACCAGATCCTTGCAAAGCACAACAATACCGAGACCCATGAAGACCCAATTAGACACAAACTGGATGCCACCATATCTGCGATTGAGAAAGGTAAAACATTAAAATTTGCTCATTTATACACTGAAGCAAGAATCATACCGTATCTTTCCAATTCATTTGACCTGCTGTAACCACAGTGGACCTCTACTCCTTTTGCATGGTGTTGTCTAGTCATTTGCCTCCCAAAAGGCTTAGATAAAGTGAACAAATATGTGTATAAAACTATCATGAAATCAGAAACATTCCTAAATCTTGAAAGTGTTTTTGGGGTTATTATTATTATTATTTTTAACATGTATTTATAAAGTGCCAACATATTCTGCAGCGCTGTACAATAAATGGGTTTATACATTGGACACACAGAGTTACATACAAAGCAACAAATAACCAATACAAAAGGTGAAGAGGGCCCTGCCCAAAAAAGCTTGCAATCTATAAGGATAATGGGTTGAGACACAAGGTGTGGGCATTGGGTTCAAGTACCTCTTTATGATCAGGACCCCCTTTAGCTTATAGATATATAAAAAGATTGCTGTGTCAGCCATGCTATAGTTGCAGAAATTCCTAGGGCTATAAATACATATTTACTCCCAGGACAATGATTACAATGTACTTGTACAGAACTTCAGTTAAGAACTAAAAACACTTTTAAGCTGAGCTTTTTCACACCCACTTTTGTAACTGTTTGGAAAGCCAGAAATGTCAAATATTCATTTTTATTTGAAAAATTGGCACAGACAGATTAAGTAACCTCATTGCTTAAATATTCACTTTACTTGAATAGCTATGACTTAACAGTGACAATACACCAAGCCTTTCTATACTTAGGCACTTACTGATTCTATTCAAAGTCCCTGGTGGACCTGCTTATTTTTATGTTTCCCTTATCATATCCTCTTGTTTCGACAGGAATTAAATCTGATAGGCAGATGAATGACTTTAGGGTCAGTTTTCCACTCAGAACAAGCTATATGTATGCCAAGGTGAAAAGGACCATCCATCATGAAATTTTTGCCTTTACCATTTGCTTGTGGATGAAATCAACATCTTCTCCTGGAGTGGGAACACCCTTCTCATACTCTGTTCCTGGCCAGGCCAACGAGGTGGTGCTGATTGAATGGGGGAACAATCCCATGGAACTGCTTATTAATGACAAGGTAAACTCAGTTGTATCAAGCCTATCTGTTAATAACCTGACAAGATACTGGGAGAGCTTCTCTAAATAATGCTACATGTGTGTTTGGCCTATGATTTAAGGTCCCCATACACGCTAAGATTCGCTCCTACGGGTGGGCGATATCGGGGAGCGTGTAGGCTAATTCGATTGTTTGGCCGTGGGGCCAAACGATCTAATTATATTGGCGGCAATGGGGCAGTTGGTTCAGGGACCACATCAACGAGTCAATGCGGTCCCTGATCCAACTGAATTTTCTAACCTGGCCGATCGATATCTGCCCAATTTCAGGCCAGATATCAGTCGGGCAGGCCCCTCGTTTCTGCCCCTACACGGGCTGACAAGCTGCCGAATCGGTCCAAGGGACCGATATCGGCAGCTACAGTCGGCCCGTGTATGGGGACCTTAAGTGTCTTTGAACACAAAACGCGTAAGGAAGTTGTTCATGGTACTCCAATAAAACTACATTTAATGAAGAATGCTGCCTGAAGATTTGCTCATTGAGTGCCTGCTCTTCAAAAAACTTGACAAAAGTGATTTTTGCTCCCATAGCTGAAAGGTGAGGGCGGTGCAACTGAACCTCTCTTCCTTTGTGGTGAGTTGTTGGACACAACTTACTATCTTCCATTACATGTGTGTGTATGCAGATGTCTTGGGGTGACCACACAGGGGAAGAGTTGCTCATTTTGCCACCTTGTGGTGGAGCAAATTAGCTTAATTCAATCACAAGCCAACAATCAAATAACATGGTGAGTCAAGTGCAGACCTGGCCATTTCATCAATTACCTGATGTGGTCCTCATTCAATGGGATTTCCCTACCCTCTGACATAGGTCAGAAAAGTTATTATATTTTGGCAGAGTTAAAGACCACTGATTAAATATCCATCCATTTATATTCTAAAGCAGAAGTTTCAAAGGTAAGAAATTACATAAACTGCCCCCACATAACTTGGTGCAGAGTAAAGGTGGCCATACACGGTAAGATCCACTTGTTTGGTGAGGTCGCCAAATGAGCAGATCTTTTCCCAATATGCCCACCTAAGGTGGGTGATATTGGGGTAATTCAATCATTTGGCCCTAGGTCCAAACGATAGAATTGCAAGCATGGGCAATGAGCCGATGCTTATTTGCACTTGCTAGTTGTATTCACCATTGTAAAACATATGCAAGGTAATACTCATTAGAAGAGCTGCAAACCTGAGAAGCCTTTTATTTTTTGGGGGGGGTGGTGCGGGCATAATTGATGCAATCAATCAAAAAATGTGAATGGCTTTATGAAGACAGTTGAGAGGAGATTTATCCACGTCTGAGTCTGATTTTTTTGCACAATTCGAATGTCTGGTTTTTATTAAGTGCAAAAAAAATAAAAACTCAAATGTAAAAATTCGCCATCTAAAAGCTTTCGAGTTTCTATAGAAGTCAATGTCCTAGGCAAAGTCAAGTCATATTTTCAGTGTGAGATATTCAAGTTTTTGAGTTCCAAGCGCGTTGGACAAGTTTACCACGTCAAGAAATAAGGGAGTATTCCATACGCGAGTTTATTTGATTTAGAAAAGCAAACTCTAATTCACAAACTTGAAAATTGATAAATAAGCCCATTATATGTTGGGGAGAAATTCATACAGGATGAACTTTAATGGGATAAATTTAGCATTTAACATCAGTTACAGATCCTTTACATGCCACAGGTTCTTGTGGGACATATAAACTCTTTACAGAATGAAGGATTATGACTTTAGTCCAGTAGGAAGTAGAGTATCAGTCTCTAGCCAATATCCCATGTGTGAGGCTGATGGTCTCTCCCTTGGGATTTACTTGAAGGATTTAAACCAAGGTAAATCCATAATACTTTACAAATAAGATTACAGTTCCAGTTTCCTTGGTTTCATTGAGTAAACTCTGTGCTTTTAATTTACTTAGGCTACAGCTCTTCCACTTGCAATTAATGATGCAAAATGGCACCATGTTTGCATCACTTGGTCAAGCAGAGATGGAGTTTGGGAGTCTTATCTGGATGGCGTGAGAAGGGGAACTGGTGAGAATCTTGCGGCCTGGCATACTATTAAACCCGGTGGAGTTTTCATCCTTGGACAGGAACAGGTATGGCATCTTCTTTCCATGAATGGAGTTACTACTCATGATAAATAACAAAAATTAAGGAATATGTTCCTTCCTGCAGCTCTTTCTATCAATAAGAGTCTGATTTTGAGAATAAGGTTTCAGGAGTAAAATACAAACTTTCAGAAAGGCTCATGAAGTAAGACTATGGAGATTTTCATTCATCCAGGTCATGGTATATTTTGTATAAATAAATCTAAAGGAACTGGACTTGTTAGGTAATCATTGAAGATGTTTCACTACTCATCCGAGCAGCTTCTTCAGTTCAACTGCTCGGATGAGTAGTGAAACGTCTTCAATTATTACTTAACAAGCCCCGTTGCTTTAGATTTATTTATACTAGATAGCTCATGAAGTACGTAAATTTCGTCTATTCAACCAACTTTCTTTTAGTTGATCAGGCCATCCATGGTTGCATGGGACAATCTCTTCATTACTCTTCATGGAGCTTTTCCTCGATAGCCATGGTCTGGGGAAATAGTTACTTGAACAGGGATCTCCAACCTTTTATATCTGTGAACCACATTCAAATGGAAAAAGTGTTGGAGAGCAACACAAGCATGGAAAAAGTTTATTGGGGTGCCAATAAGAGCTTTAATGGCCTATTTAATAACCTCTATGTGGACTTGCATCCTACAGGAGGCTTTGTTTGGTATTACACTGGGTTGTTATGCAACCCAAACTTGCCCCCAAGCCAGGAATTCAAAAATAAGCACCTACTTTGAGGCCACTGGGAGCAACATCCAAGGTGTTGGGGAGCAACATGTTACTCACGAGCCGCAGGTTGGGGATCACTGTACTTGAACCACAAGATATGAACAGTATCAGCTGTAGGAAGAATTCTTGGTTACTTGACTCACTAGGGACAGATCTGAAGTATCTCATAGGTTCAGAAATCATGAATCATTCATAATTAAAAATTACTGACTAATTCCTATTTGATCAATTAAAAACATCCCCAACTTCTGTGCAGTTAACAGTTGCCTGGAGCAGAAACAAACAACCTTCCATACACAATATAACACATAATATATATCTCACAGCATCTTTCCATTACCATGACCTTGAAATACTGCGATTTGTGGTTCTGGGATGTTCCACAGAATCAGGAGGTTAGGATATTGCCTTTCCCTGGTCTAATGTATTAAACTCCTAGCACTACGGTTATTTATATGGAGAAGGAAAGTATAAAATGCTGAAAGGCTTATTGGCAAGGGCTCTGTGTACTTGTTCTCCATCACATTTATAAGGGCTTTACAACAGTAAAAAAAAAATATTAGGTTGAGGAAAAAAGATTTATGAAGTAAAACTACATTTTGAGTGCACGTTTCTATATAATAACAAACATATTATGACCAGTTGTGAAACAATGTCTTTTCTTCTGTCTTTAGGACACATTGGGAGGAAGATTTGATGCAACCCAGGCGTTTGTGGGTGAGATTTCTGACTTTAACATGTGGAGCCACATCATGACACCTAGTGAAATCTTCAAGTTGGCCGCCTGTTCATCTCACGCCACTGGTGATGTCATAGAATGGGCGGAGTCTTCCATGGAGTTCCATGGGGGCGTGACTAAACTTCCATTTAACTCTTGCCATTGACATGAGGAGTCCCTCCACCAGCAGCATGCTCTGATTGGGAGCCCCAACATGGAAGGGACTCCCGGTACCCCAAAGACTATTGCTTTTTCCGGAGTAGACCAGCTTTCTGCATCTCCATTTTTCTTACATTTTTATGTCTATGTTCAAATTCTAATGCTTTGTTGGATTTAATGCACTTTTGTATGAAGAATGTTTGTTGCTTTACTATATGATAAGTCAAGTGTCTGACATCTCAGTTTGCAAATACTCTTATAGTCATGCCAAATGCATCAAAATTGTAACCCAAGAAAGTGTGCCCATAAACTGTATAAGGACTTGTAGTTAGTAGAATGCTGGTCACTCTACCCAGGTTGAAAGATGGATATCTGTGGTTTTCAAATGGGTCCACTAGCTTGGGTTACTATACTACTCTTAAATTGATTTAATGGATATATCCAATAATTGACAGTCAACCTTCATGTGTAGGTATCATTTTTACATTTCCATATAAAAATTTATGATTTTTCAGGATGTTAGAACAATTTGAGTGTTTGCTTAACCTTGAGTGTTTGCTTAACCTTGTATGATCACTCTGTGACCATCTAGAACAGAACTGTCCAACTTCTTACGTAATGGGCAATTATATGGGGGGGGCAGGTTTATACACTTGCAGAATCAGACTGGCCTGCCACAGTACCACAAAATCTCCAGCTCTATTAAGCCCCAGCCAAGGCCAAATTTCTTTGACCCCTTCAAAGGTCTACAAGACACTTTACATTTTACAGTGTCTATATCTAGACGCTGAGGGCCATAAAAATGTTTGAGGAGCACATTCACCCCAAGGGAACCTAGAGGGCGCCAGAGTACCACAAAATCTCCTGGTGGTCCCCAGCCCTATTAGGCCCCAGCCAAGGCCAAATTTCTTTGACCCTTTCAAAGGTCTACAAGACACTTTACATTTTACAGTGTCTATATCTAACTGTTGTGAAAGTAGGGCATAGAAATCAGGTTCTCTGGTGGGCCCTAGATGGTCCAACCCAACATTGAATTCTTGCTAATGCTGAGGGCCATAAAAATGTTTGAGGAGCACACTCCCCATGGGAACCTAGAGGGTGCCAGAGTACCACAAACTCTCCTATCTAACTGTTGTGAAAGTAGGCCCTCAATATCAGGTTCTGTGTTGGCACTAGATGGTCCAACCCAACACTGAACTAATGCAAATGCTGAGGGCCATAAAAATGTTTGAGAAGCACACTCGACCCATGGGAACTTATAGGGCAGACCTGATTTAAATCCAGATCACTAGTTTTCATATTTGTTCTCATGACCCACCACAGGGTTGAACTTCAGGTCTCTCTATTCTAGTACATGGAATTGTAGGTATGCAAACTGAGCACCACTGATTGGGCGGCTGTAAATATTTGGTGTGGTTTATATAGTTCATGTAGTGCCTCTTATTCTTGTTCTCTTCTTTCTTTATACATGTGCATTTGTGTTTTTCTGGGGATTTCTACAGAGCATTGATTCCAATGATTTCATGACATATGACGCTAGTGCAAGTTGTGCACGACTGCTGCAAAGTGGAGGATCCTAACCTTGTATATAAATATTTGTGCATACTGACTATTCTATTTATCCGTGTGAATACGCTTATTCTATGTTTTCTTTGTACCTTAGTAACTTGTATTCCTGTTTTTGCAGAATGCATATAAATGGCTGCTTTCTTGCACTTTCTTTTTGAAATCTCAAGTGAACTCTCTGTACAATAAACATTTAAAAGGGAAGGAACACACACAAATGTTGTGTTTACACAGACGCAACATCTCATTCTCACTCCTAATATACAGTATGCATTCTTAATCTTGTATATTATTTTATGAATAACAGTGTAATGATCATAGGAATGTTAGAATCATTGTCTTATTCAGATAGAAGCAGGACAAGCAATCTGATTGGGGCTTAAGAATTAAGAAGCTATTGTACAATATCACATGCTAGGAGGTGACGGACATTGACAATGAGGGACTAGAGGGGATAAAATGAAGAAACTGGAGGCCACTGGGGTCGGTGAGCGAGAAAAGTCACTGTCCTCTAGTTGTGCGATAACCAACAGTTGCAAGGATAGTGTGATGCAGATAACGTCAGGCTTACAACTAGATCATTAGCCAAGTGCGTCCCACTCCCTTGATATGTATGTATGTATATCTTTATTTATAAAGCACTACTTATGTACGCAGCGCTGTACAGTAGAATACATTAATACAAACGGGGTTATTAAGATAATAATAGATAAATACAAAGTATAACAATAAATACAGATAAATACAGTTGCAACAAGTTAAGAGTCAAAGACACAAGAGGATGGAGGTCCCTGCCCCGTAGAGCTTACAATCTATATGGGAGAGTAACTTACAGACACAAATCGGCAAATATAAGTGCTGTAGGTCACAGTGGGTGACACTACAATATGATGTCTGGGGGCACACAGCCTACCTTTTCCACTGGCTTGCTGAAACACTTCTGTACCTTGCATCATATTAGCCAATAAATAACACTGAATGCAAAAGCTGCTGGTGCCTGACCTTTTATTTGAATCCCTTGCAATGCAAAAGTAGCAGAGCTAGTGAGTTTTGCCCCTGCTCTTCTGACTCCCAGTTGAATGCATGCTGTTCAATTGAGAATATACAGTTATGAATGGACTGTTATAGAGTGGGTGATGGATGAAACCCTTAAAATGACAGCAGCAGATACACTGGGCATTTTCCAGGCAAATATCAATGAGGCAATGCCCAAAATGACAGCGAATTGTTTACCATGAACTGCACCTGTATGATTTGGGCTAGTAGCACATTTTTTATGGCAATCAAAACCCCTTGGGTTCCATAACCCTCTGGACTCACGCATTATCTTTCAGTGGGCTTCAACCAAGATGTGACTAGTAACACAATCACATCTAATGATGTTCTATGGCATACACCTGGCAGACCCAAGTTATAGAAAATTCTATATAACAATCTCATGTACATGATCCCTAAAGCTTAGCATGGTTCCCCCTCAAATGTAACAAATGCAGTCTGCAGATAATCTGTGACCCCCAACAGCAATGGTTTGTAAGTAGTGACGAAACTAGATGTTACTACATCTACAGAAAATGTAATTTAGGGCCCCAAACATTAGTACGTTGACCTATTCTACCAAGATATATTGGAATTGCTCATTAATTAGGGCATTAATAGCCCCCCTAAACTCCTGAGCCCACTGAAACTGCAGGGTCTGCTTCCTCTGTAGTTATTCCCCTGTTTGTGGGGGGTACAATAGCAGTGTTGGACTGGGGTGCCAAGGGCCCACCAGAAACTTTAGACCTTAGGCCCACTCTGCAGACTACCTTTCCTTCCATTTTCACTCACTTTCTTTGATTTCTTAATTACTTCTTTTTACTTACTATTATCTATCCTTACTTCCATTTATTCTGTTTCTTCTCAAATAGAATTAGTAATGGCCATGGAAGAGGCATACAAGGCAATTGGTTGGGTGAGCAGAAGGAAGGGCCCACTGACCCCCGGGCCCACCGGAAGTTTTCCTGGTATCCTGGTGGGCCAGTCCGACACTGTACAATAGGGCTCCTCTATGGACCCAATGCAAATCAGACTTAAGACCAACACTATGAAAACCTTCCCATGAAAGGATGACTTTTCAAAGAGAGATGAAAATGGTGCTAGTCCTGAGGAAATTAGCTAAATGTTAAATAATGGTAAAAGGGTATAGGGTTCCAATGAACTACCATAGATCTACCTGTAAATACAATGTGTTATCACCATGGTTGACTCAAAGCCAAACATCTCCCTTTTTGAATACTGTTACCTCTAATACATATCTACGTCATCATTTTGAAGATGTAGATTTTGGTTCTAGCTCCTCTGCCCAAAATATCCACCATAAAGTGCCCAAAGTCAAGCATTAGCACTGCTGCCTTGTAGCACTGGGCTCCTGAATTTTATTTCAGCAAGAGCAATATCTGAAAGTATGTTCTCTTCATGTCTGTATGGGTTTCCTCACTGGAAGAAGCAAGAGCGCTCTTATCCCATGGAGGAGGCCATGACTGGTAGGCCACCATAGCATCTTGCCCAACAGAATATGGATGCCCTGCTTCCCCATGATCCATGCACTGCAGGCCAGGAACATCTATAAATCTAAAGGAATGGTAAAGTCATTTTCACACCTTACACCATGGTTGAGTCTTATTTCCATACAAGAATGAATAATGCCAGAACTACTGATTGTATCCTTTACTTCCCCCCACCCTAGGTACAGATTTTTGGGTTGCTATTCTTCTACTATTGTCCAAAGGGTCAGAAACAAGCCAGTCTTCCATCAGACTACAAGGAGCAGGGTGCCATTTCTATAAGAGACTGCTGCATGGCTCTAAAAATAAAGTCCAGCAGATTTGGGTCTTCCATGTAATGGAACCTGGCACTACCAAAAGTGCCAGCTAAAGTTCTCCGCTAGAATGCATTGCTGCGCAGCGCAGCCATGTACAAAGTGCACTGCCACTGAGAAGTAGCTTAAGTGTTAAATATACTAGAAAGTAACATCCTGTTATAGTTCCACGGATATCTAGGGCAGCAAAGTCATCTCACCCAAACTGGCCTCCTGGGCCTTTTAGGAATATCTAGGGCAGCAAATAAGTATTTAATCCAAGAGTCACCTTAACTGGCCTTCCTGCAGGTCACCCTGTTTACTGCTTTGGGACTCCCTGGGGAGGCAGCTCCACAGTTTAGGGGCCCCCGATGGTGTGTGTGCATATGTTTATGTAATATTCCATCTAATCTCCAGTCTTGGTACATATCGGTACTAACGACAAAATGAACGGTAGGTGGGGGACTTTAAAGAGTGAGTTCAGGGATCTAGGCTCTAAGATTAGGCAAAGGTCCTCCAATGTCATTTTTTCGGAAATTTTGCCGGTGCCGCGTGCAAGTTTAGGGAGACAGCGGGAGCTTAGGGAGCTAAATGCGTGGCTAAAGTCTTGGTGTAGGAAGGAAGGGTTTGGGTTCCTAGAGCACTGGGCTGACTTTTCCTTGGGGTACAATCTATACAGCCCTGACGGATTGCACCTCAATGGAAGGGGGTCTGCTGTGCTAGGGGAGAGAATGGTTAAGAGGTTGGAGGAGTGTTTAAACTAGACAAGGGGGGGGTGGGTGAGCTAGAAGTCCATGGGAAAATTAGTGTAGACGGGGTAGGGGGACTAGCAAAGGGTTGTGGGGGAGGAGTGAGGGGGGCATATAGTTTATCAGATAAGGAGCTTCCGTTACAAGGAAAGCAGTCTCATAATTGCCTTAGCTCTAATTCTCCCTTAGCTAATGTAAACATCAGAGGGAGAAGTAATAATCTCCGCTGCATGCTGGCTAATGCGCGTAGCTTGTCGGGTAAATTAGGGGAGCTGCAAGCTATTGCATGTATTGAAAATTATGATTTAATAGGTATCACTGAGACCTGGTGGGATGATAAATGCGACTGGGCTGTGAATTTAAATGGGTATACACTTTTTAGGAGGGACAGAGAGATTAAAAAGGGTGGAGGGGTTTGTCTTTACGTAAAGTCAGACTTAAAGCCATGTAATAAAGACATTACCAATGAAAACGTCGAATCTCTTTGGGTAGAAATTTCAGTAGGGCTGAAGGTCACAAAGAAAATGATCATTGGTGTATGTTATAAACCACCCCGTATAGATGAGGGGGATGAGGCCCAGCTATTGTTGCAAATGGAGGAGGCTTCAAAACTGGGTCAAGTTGTTGTTATGGGGGACTTTAATTATCCGGACATTGACTGGAGTAATGGGGTGGCTAAGTCAGAAAAAGCTAGTAGGTTTGTAAATATGCTAAATGACAACTTTTTATTTCAGGCAGTTCAAGAACCCACTAGGAATGACGCTATTTTGGACCTGGTGATTTCTAATAATAATGAACTTATCTCTAACATTTGTGTGGGTGAGCATTTGGGGAACAGTGATCACAACATGGTCTCCTTTGAGATAATGCTGCAGAGACAGCGCTATAAGGGAGTAACTAAAACACTCAATTTTAGACGTGCAGACTTTGCCAGTATAAGGGCATCTCTGCAATGTGTCAACTGGGAAAGGCTTTTCATGGGGTTAGACACAGAAGGAAAATGGAACATCTTTAAAACATTGCTTTGTAGGTATACGCAACAGTATATCCCCCTAGTAAGCAAGGAGAGGCATCGCAAAGCAAAACCTTTATGGCTGAATAAAAGTGTTATTGTCGAGGTTGGTAAGAAAAAACGTGCTTTTAGGGCATTCAAGTTAGCTGGGACAGCAGAAACTTTCATCAGGTACAAGGAAGCAAATAAAGCATGCAAAAAAGCTATCAGGCAAGCTAAAATAGAGATGGAAAGGGATATTGCAGCTAGGAGTAAAAAGAATCCAAAATTATTTTTTAATTATGTGAATAGTAAAAAAATGAAGCAAGAAGGGGTGGGAACTTTATTATCACGGGGGGGTACGTTGGTTGATGAAAACGGGGAAAAAGCTGAAATTTTGAACTCTTATTTTTCATCTGTCTATACATCTGAGGAGCCAGATAATGAAGGCTTCCCTTGTAATATGCCCAGTTCTAGTAATTTAGCTACTGACGCATGGGGCACTCGGGAGGAAATTCAAAAGAGACTTGAACATGTAAAGGTAAACAAAGGTCCAGGGCCGGATGGGATTCATCCCAGGGTATTAAATGAGCTGAGCGCTGTGATTGCCAAACCTCTTCACTTAATTTTTCAGGATTCATTGAGGTCTGGCATGGTGCCAAGAGACTGGCGGATTGCTAATGTGGTGCCGTTATTTAAAAAGGGATCCAGTTCTCAGCCTGAAAACTATAGGCCTGTTAGTCTGACATCAGTAGTAGGAAAACTTTTGGAAGGGGTAATAAGGGATAGGGTACTTGAATACATTGCAGTTCACAATACTATTAGTTTGTGCCAGCATGGTTTTATGCGTAACAGATCTTGCCAGACTAATTTAGTTGCCTTTTATGAGGAGGTGAGTAGGAACCTTGATGCTGGAATGGCAGTTGATGTCATCTACTTGGACTTTGCTAAAGCGTTTGATACAGTACCTCACAGAAGGTTAATGATCAAATTAAGGAATATTGGCCTAGAACATAATATTTGTAATTGGATAGAGAACTGGCTGAAGGATAGAGTACAAAGAGTGGTTGTAAATGGAACATTTTCTAATTGGACCAGTGTGGTTAGTGGAGTACCGCAGGGGTCAGTCCTTGGGCCTTTGCTGTTTAACTTGTTTATTAATGACCTGGAGGTGGGCATAGACAGTACTGTTTCTATTTTTGCTGATGACACTAAATTGTGCAAAACTATAAGTTCCATGCAGGATGCTGCCGCTTTGCAGAGCGATTTGACAAAATTAGATAACTGGGCAGCAAACTGGAAAATGAGGTTCAATGTTGATAAGTGCAAAGTTATGCACTTTGGTAGAAATAATATAAACGCAAACTATCTACTGAATGGTAGTGTGTTGGGGGTTTCCTTAATGGAGAAGGATCTAGGGGTTTTTGTTGATAACAAGTTGTCTAATTCCAGGCAGTGTCATTCTGTGGCTACTAAAGCAAATAAAGTGCTGTCTTGTATAAAAAAGGGCATTGACTCAAGGGATGAGAACATAATTTTGCCCCTTTATAGGTCCCTGGTAAGGCCTCACCTTGAGTATGCAGTGCAGTTTTGGGCTCCAGTCCTTAAGAAGGATATTAATGAGCTGGAGAGAGTGCAGAGACGTGCAACTAAACTGGTTAAGGGGATGGAAGATTTAAACTATGAGGTTAGACTGTCGAGGTTGGGGTTGTTTTCTCTGGAAAAGAGGCGCTTGCGAGGGGACATGATTACTCTGTACAAGTACATTAGAGGGGATTATAGGCAGTTGGGGGATGTTCTTTTTTCCCATAAAAACAATCAACGCACCAGAGGTCACCCCTTTAGATTAGAGGAACGGAGCTTCCATTTGAAGCAGCGTAGGTGGTTTTTCACGGTGAGGGCAGTGAGGTTATGGAATGCCCTTCCTAGTGATGTGGTAATGGCAGATTCTGTTAATGCCTTTAAGAGGGGCCTGGATGAGTTCTTGATCAATCAGAATATCCAAGGCTATTGTGATACTAATATCTACAGTTAGTACTAGTGGTTGTATTTATAGTTTATGTATGTGAGTATAGATTGGTAGGTGTGGGTTAGGTGTGCTGGGTTTACTTGGATGGGTTGAACTTGATGGACACAGGTCTTTTTTCAACCCTATGTAACTATGTAACTATGTAACTATGTAACCACCAGAGCTAATTCTCCAAGTTAAAAGATATAAGGGGTCAATTACACAGCAGAAAGTAATGCAAGAAAGAAAAGGCTGCAGTTGGCTATGTGTATTGGTTAGGGGCATCCTTCTTCCTGCCCCCTACTTGCCTAACTTGGGCCCCTTAGTGCTCCCCTTGTGCCCCAGGGTAATGTAAATGACCCCTATAGGGTCCCAATGCATCACACTATAGAAACATCTTAATTAATAGGTTAATGGGTTACGTTGGAAATATGAACAGTTTTGGCAACAGCCCCGGACTGGCAATCTGTCAATTCTGGAAAATGCCAGAGGGGCTGCTGTAAGATGCCATAGACAATCAATATTTATTGGGCTGGTGGGGGGGCTGTTTGGGCCTCTGTATACTTGAAATGCCACGGCCTATTTTTAATCCCAGTTCAGACTTGGTTGGAAACCCTGCATAACCCCACTTAAAATCCCTGGTAACCGATTATGCATTAGACCTGAAAAACACTACTGCTTATCGGTTGCTATGGGTTTCTAAGGTAGAGAAAACTTTGCTTTTATTATTGTCTGGGGCACAAGTGCCAGATCACATTTTCTTGCCACCCCTCACTAATACAGTGCTGATTGATGCAATATAGCATATGAGTACGGCAGTACTAGAAAAGCAGAATGCAGCATGCAAAGTGCTAAAAATTGCCGATCGTGTAATTTCTTTGCATGGTAATTGGTCCCTACTACCTTGTGATTATGGTGCATTAGGCTGCATTGAACAATAACCGGCAAGAAAATCAGCAACATCAACAGCATTTCCTGAAGTTATCTTGGTGCAGTCAGCTCGCAGCCTTGGAAGTACACTGGCTATCTGGCTGCTAAGGTGTCATTAACCTAGCAACAAGGCTGACTGGTAATCTGGGATGAGAAAAAGGTTAGAAACCCCCTGATCTATAGCATACATAGGGGTAAATTTATTAACAATGGCGACGAACATCACTGGTGATGTTGCCCATAGCAACCAATAAAATGTTTGCTTTTGTTTTCTAACTTGCAGGTGACCATTTAAATCTAATTGCTGATTGGTTGCTATGGGCAACATTGCTGGAAATGTGTCTTCAATATTAATATACGCCCCTTGATATTAATATTACACTAACAAATACAGGTATAGGATCGCTTATCCGGAAACCCGTTATCCAGAAAGCTTTGAATAACGGAGAGCCCGTCTCCCATAGACTCCATTTTAATAAAATAATTCCGAATTTTAAAACTGATTTGCTTTTTCTCTGTAGAAATAAAACAGTGCCTGTACTTGATCCCAACTAAGATATAATTACCCCTTATTGGGGGCAGAACAGCCCTATTGGGTTTATTTCATGGTTAAATGATTCCCTTTTCTCTGTAATAATAAAACAGTACCTGTACTTGATCCCAACTAAGATATAATTACCCCTTATTGGGGCAGAACAGCCCTATTGGGTTTATTTCATGGTTAAATGATTCCCTTTTCTCTCTATTAATAAAACAGTACCTGTACTTGATCCCAACTAAGATATAAATAATCCTTATTGGATGTAAAGCAATCGTATTGGGTTTGATTAATGTTTTATTGATTTTTTAGTCAACTTAAGGTACGGAGATCCAAATTACAGAAAGACCCCTTATCCGGAATACCCTTGGTCCCGAGCATTCTGGATAACAGGTCCTATACCTGTACATGAATTTTATTTCCAAACAGTGATACCCAATGGGCTTCAGTGGTTAAAATAAAAAGTAGGTTAAAAAGGAACGAGTAAAGCAGATAGACTGAGCCCCAGTGCTCATGTGACCATGCTGGAAATGCCCGGCGGAGAGAGCTTCCGGTGAGCGAGCCCAGTACAGAGTTCTTATGGAGGGCTGGAATGGTAACAAAAGCTCTTTGCAAGATCAGCACCTACTTAGGATTTGGGATTTCATCCTTGGTTGAAAACAAATCCCTTTGCTGATTAGCTCATTAGCAGGCGGATTAGTGCTGATGTCATCGAGTGACAGGGACAAGGTCAAGGCAAACGTACTGTACACGGTGTGTCCTTTCTCTGAAACATGTCGCACTATCCCAGTATTGCCCAGTACAGCTCATAAGCAGAAGAAAAACACTGATATTATGGTTCCCATCTTATAATTCCCCCAGCATGCATCAGGAATGCACCTCCCACCCATGCAGATAGGAAGGTACTATGTCAGCAGTAGGTGGTGAGCTCCATCAGGGTTTGGCCTGAAGCCTACAGATAGTATCTCCTTTGTATGTTTCTAATTGGTGGTTTCATTCCAGCTTTAAAGCCATTTATGACCTTATATTGGCAATGTAGGCCAGGTTGACCCCTACAGTCCTACCTGTAGTACTGTTGGAAGAGTAACATTTATGGGCTTATTTACGAGTTTGTGAATTTTACTGTTTTTTCTCCACTTCAAATAAACTCACTTTTAAAAATAAACCAGAAGGTTTGCTCATTTTATTAAAAATTCTGAATATAATTTTTTTTTATGAAAGAAAACTCAAATACCATGAATTTGTGAGTTTACAAGTTTGAAAAAAAAAACTTGAAAAACTCAAAAATCTGGAATGGAAAAAATGGCTTGAATTTTGCCTAGGACAGTTCCCATTGACTTCTACATAAAATTTCAAGCTTTTAGATGCAAGAGTTTTACATTCGAGTTTTCAGATTTTTGGCACTAAATAAATATCGAATATTCAAACCATAACTTGAATATGGGAAAATAAATACTGGGAAAAAACTTGAATGAGTGTTGATAGAGATGCACCGAATCCCAGATTCGGGCGAATCCAGGCTTTTCTTTACAGATTCGGTTTCGTCCGGATCCTCGGTCCCAGCCGAACTGAATCCTAATTATAGTTACATAGTTACATAGTTACATAGGGTTGAAAAAAGACCTGTGTCCATCAAGTTCAACCCATCCAAGTAAACCCAGCACCCACAACCCACACCAACCAATCTATACACTCACATACATAAACTATAAATACAACCACTAGTACTAACTGTAGATATTAGTATCACAATAGCCTTGGATATTCTGATTGATCAAGAACTCATCCAGGCCCCTCTTAAAGGCATTAACAGAATCTGCCATTACCACATCACTAGGAAGGGCATTCCCCAACCTCACTGCCCTCACCGTGAAAAACCACCTACGCTGCTTCAAATGGAAACTCCTTTCCTCTAATCTAAAGGGGTGACCTCTGGTGCGTTGATTGTTTTTATGGGAAAAAAGAACATCCCCCAACTGCCTATAATCCCCTCTAATGTACTTGTACAGAGTAATCATGTCCCCTCGCAAGCGCCTCTTTTCCAGAGAAAACAACCCCAATTAGCATTTGGAAAGGGTTAAATTGCCAGGTGAAACAAATTTTCACCGCACGCTGTGTACGGCGATATTTAACCCCTTCCAATCCTTATTAACACATTAATTAGGATTTGGATTCGGTTCGGGATTCAGCCGAATCCTTCAGTGTGTGTCCGTCCGTCCGAACCCAAAAAAGTGGGTTCGGTGCATCTCTATTGATAAATCAAACCCTTAATCTGCCTGGAGACTATGCCTGTGGGCAGATGATGCATTCTCCAGTTCCAGTCAACCCATATAAATGGAACAGTGGACGATAGCCATACGTGTGTCCTTTCAGCTTGGGAGGAGAATCAGCCAGTGTATGGCCAACTTTACACCTAAATTATATGTTATTATGAGTTATCGGATTTTGTAGGATGTCGACATCAGTTATTTCATGTAAACTATCCAATAAGGCTGGACAAGACACAGGTACTTAGATTGAATACAAAACAAAGCCAGTCAACTATTGGTGATGATCAGGCCCAGTCTGACTTGATTGTTGAACCCCAGGCCAGAATCCATGCCCCCGCATTATCCTTTACAGGTAGGATTTTCTGACCGATATCGACTAAACTCTAAGCTCTATGGATGTAACACGTGACAATGATATAAAGTTGTTACAACTATATAAGTTCAACGACACTATACCTGGCTTGTTTATTTTTTCAGATAATGTTCTAAAATGTGGGTTCATTGTTTCTGGTCCTCCCAAAAACTCATGACAGGAAAAAATGGTCGACTAAAGATGGCCTTACATTAATTATTATTACGACTTGGCC
The DNA here is from genome assembly GCF_000004195.4 of Xenopus tropicalis. Taxonomy (NCBI): domain Eukaryota; kingdom Metazoa; phylum Chordata; class Amphibia; order Anura; family Pipidae; genus Xenopus; species Xenopus tropicalis. The sequence continues at coordinate 114,601,837 of NC_030683.2, read as the reverse complement.
TCTGCTGATTATCCCAAGTATGGCTCCAACCCAAGGGCCTGCCTGAATGACAGCAATAGAAGAGGATCCCATTGGATAAGGACCACATTGGAATGAAGCTGTAGTCTTCTCCTAATGGGTCTCCCTAGTCCACGCATCATGATTTAGCAATCTTCCCGATTTGTCTGCTTGTTTGGAGTCCTCACTAATCAATCAGATTTTAGCAAAACAACAAACACAAACCCAGCCCAATGTATAGTATGTCAGTCTTTATTATTAAGTCAAAGGTTTGCATACAATATTAAAAAGGAAAAATAGAAACAAAAACTCCAAGCCAATTCATTCCATTTACTTCCCACACTGACGAGGAAGATGAGGTATCCGGTCCGGACATAGTTTCACAGTACTTCTGCTGATAAATTAGTTGACGAGACAGGCACAGTGCAGTGGGGAAAAGGAAGAAACCAATTTCCTTTGGCACAAAGATTTACAAAAATATATATACCTGCTGAACGTTACAGTGACATCGCAAAACTGAAGCCTTAATGCCCCCTTGATAACATATCCAAAGAGATGTGCTTTTCTTCCCGCGGTACAGCGAGTCCGACCAGAAAGCAGTTGGTGGATCAATGCTGGATGAACTGTTTAAGCTGTAGTGTCTTTTTGCCTAAGAGGTCTGAAGCCTGTATCAATCATTCCCATCTGTAACAATGGCTGTCTAGTTTTGCATGGGTGGTCCTTTGGCAGTTATTGCTCTCCAATAGCAAGGGGCACCAACAGTTCTGTGTGTCATCTTTCCACCATGACGGGACATCAGAGGCCCAGGAAGTGGTATATTCCCCCTTGCTACTTCTTGATAGGCATAAATATTAGCTTATCAAATCAATTCTAGGTACAGACCTATACACCAAGCCAATACAGCCCAGCTGGAAGGCATGAAACAGAACCTTTGACTTAATCAGCTCACACCGATTAAATAAACACAAATATGCTAAATGTCTGAATGATAACCTAATCACTATATGATATCAATGGTACAGCGTTCCATACTTACCATGGGCATTGCCCAGAATGATCTTGATAAATATGGAAGTTTGAGCCAGCATGGAGTTTTCAATAAATATAAACCTCAAAATTATTTTATGCGAAGAAAATAACTTACCCTGTACATTATGTGACAGGTCAGGCATAAACATGCCCTCTTGTGACTGCTCTCATACAGAGGAATGACATGTATGTGAATGATATATAACATACATGGATTCTGTGCGCTGAGTCTGTTTTTCCCAATGGCAACAGTCAGAATGCACAACTGCATTGGTCAGTGTCTTACATTCTATGTGTGACCTGATCCATGGCCTAAGGACTGAACTAATATAACTCAGATTACCCCCTACATGTGGCTTGGCCAAATAAGCCAAAATTCTGCTCATTTTACAGCTAAGCAGATCTTCCCAAGTATGGTAAACTTGGGTCCTGTCCCCTAGAGGCTACTCTGTGTTTCTGTCCATTCTTTCACTTCACAGAATTGTCTTAAAGTTGCTATACACAGCCAGAGCCTCTTGTTTGGAGAGGTTGCAAGATAAACAGATCTGGACCTAGTTTGGTCACGCACTTGCTGGGTCAAATCAGACCAGTCCAATCATTGGCCCTATAGCCAACAACCGGATTATCCATTGAGGCCTACGAAAACCCATCAGATGGAGACAGAGTGAACGTGCCAAAGTGCTCCTTGTCCAAAAGGATTTTAAAACCTGCCCAATCCATATCTTAAAAAATTGTTGGCCAGATATCAGTTGGGCAGGCTGTCAGTGGGCCCCAACAGGGCAGATAAGCTGCCAACTGAGTCTGAACCAGCTCTTTAGATCTTGTATGATGTTCGAACTACAAAAAATAAAAACCTGCTGCAAACTGCATCAGAAAAGGCAGAATATGGCCCCTCCAAAAGGATCTTTATGGCCCCCGGTCTGCATAAAGGCTCCACAGACTGTCTGACATCCTCATTTTAAATTTAATCTGCGCCTCAAACATGCTGTATAAGAATATTTTGCCCCACTACAAATAATAAGTTGGACAGCACCAGTTTGCAGGGTGGCAATAAATGTTTCAGGGCTTACTGACAAAATGGGTGGGGGGGAAGCAAGCCTCTACTACTAACACTGTCAGAAGAAATGGATTTTGGCATGAAAGTATGTGGGTACAAAATCCCAAAGTGACATTTTTATTGCTTTATAAAGGACACAGCCAAATCTCTCCCAATTCACAGTAAAAGAAAGAATAAGAGGGAATATATCTAATTTATAAAAACCTGTCTGGTCGTAGATGGTGGTAGAAACGACCATACAGAAGGTGTGTGAGTGCACAGTGTACTGTCCCCAGTCAGACAAACCTCACTATAGCACGATCGCTAGGATAAGCCCCGTATGGAATACTATTTGCTGCCAGGAGTCCAATATATAAAACAGTGCATGGCAGCGGAAGTGTACTCATCACCACAGCATCAACCCTCCCTCTGTATTGGAGTCAATTCCAGCAACGCAAATGGCACTGATCCACCCCAATCTCAGCCTAGTGGACAAGTGACCAGTCTTGTTATGGCTCAGGCACATGACATATGTACACTATACATACAATTTCAGTAAGCCCAATTGGGTTCATTTCATTTTCAACTGTACATTTCTTGCCCTGTGGTTTCCTGTAACTCACACCCATGTGACTACCCCCCCCCCCTTCCCCATCACCCAGAGCTGTGTTACATTTCAGATTAAATTGTGCTTTAATACCCTTTTTTTACACTCAGTACTAGGAACACGTTCTATGAGGCCAATGGTTGGCATTACTCTGGACACCAAGAGATCCTGCTCCTCAGCTTTCTGTGCTTTTCTGGTTCTTCTGTATAGTGGTTCAGTCTCTGATAGGTGTCCATCTTATGATTTACAGCAGACAATTTATTCTCCATTAGGCCAGGGAATATAGGATACTAAGCAGAACCTGAAGTCACGACCTGGCTCTCCACAGTAGCAGGAATATGTTCTCCAAATGGAATTCCCAATGTCTCATCTTTAGGCCTGGAAGCTAAATCCAAGCCAAGCTACAAACCAAGCTTGCAAACGGTAGGAGCAACAGAAAGGCCAAGCCCTCTGGTCATGAAGCGCATTCCTGCACCTTATGTGAAAGAGCCACACCTTGAGCTGTGTATAGGTTTGCCAGTCATACTGATTTATAATGTGGTCATAAGGTTTCCATTGAACAGTTTCACAGTTCAAACCAACAAAGAATTTACAGAATAAAACAAAACACAATCCAAGAATAGTGACCCTGCCGAGGAGGCTCTCGTTCATAGCCTCAATCCCCTGCCCTTGGCGGACAGCACTATAGAAATGTTGCAAACCCATAATACTTCAAGCTACGCTATAAGATCTTCAGGGAAAATAGCCGATTTGGTTCTGAAGAATGCTTCATTGTGTAGGCTGCTGCAACCTTTCCCTTGCTACAGGGGCTTTGTATTGAATTGGTGGCTCCGCAGGGTGGCATTGTTGAAATGTTACATGGCGGCTCCATTAAGACTGTTCTTGCTGTTGCTGCTGCATCTGTTTTTTCTTGACAGAGATGCGCTTCTTACGGGCCGCCAGCATCTCGTAGAAAGGGTCCACGCTAACTGCTGCCCTGAAAATTAAAATGGGGTGCATTTAAAGTAATATACTTGTACATATTATCCCATTCTGAAAATAGTCGACTGCTGCATAAAACACATCATATATCATATAAACTGGTAGTGGTGGTGGTGGGGGGGTCTGAACACGGCCCTCCAGCTACTGAGCAATAAAAGCAGAGGGTAATGATTTGTCGGCTACCAAGAATCAGCCCTTACACCAGCCTTTCTCAAGGTGCAAAAAAGGTTTGTTTTTTTTGTTCCTTGGGAAAGGCTGGCATAACAGAGGAAACCTTGGCTTTGCATTAAAGGGGAACTCTACCCAAACACAACTTTAGCTTTTTTGAAAAGTTAACATAATTTCAAGCAACTTTGCAATCTACATTAAAAAACATGCAGCCTTTTCATAATGATTTTAATGTAAAATGGTTTGGAACAGTTCCCTAAGCCCCGCCCCCTGTTCCCCTGCTGATCTGGCGGACTACTTTGTGACTCAAATAAAATGTAACAGTAGTCACCTGCCCTCAGCCTGCATCCTCCCAATCCCACAATCCCCTGCACACTTGAGGGAATACAGGGTTATGGGAGATAGCTCTCAGTACAAGTGAGGGAATACAGGGGTATGGGAGATAGCTCTTAGTACAAGTGAGGGAATACAGGGTAATGGGAGATAGCTCTCAGTACAAGTGAGGGAATACAGGGGTATGGGAGATAGCTCTCAGTACAAGTGAGGGAATACAGGGGTAGGGGAGATAGCTCTCAGTACAAGTGAGGGAATACAGGGGTAGGGGGATAGCTCTCAGTACAAGTGAGGGAATACAGGGGTAGGGGAGATAGCTCTCAGTACAAGTGAGGGAATACAGGGGTAGGGGAGATAGCTCTCAGTACAAGTGAGGGAATACAGGGGTAGGGGAGATAGCTCTCAGTACAAGTGAGGGAATACAGGGGTAGGGGAGATAGCTCTCAGTACAAGTGAGGGAATACAGGGTTATGGGAGATAGCTCTCAGTACAAGTGAGGGAATACAGGGGTAGGGGGATAGCTCTCAGTACAAGTGAGGGAATACAGGGGTATGGGAGATGGCTCTCAGTACAAGTGAGGGAATACAGGGGTAGGGGAGATAGCTCTCAGTACAAGTGAGGGAATACAGGGGTAGGGGGGATAGCTCTCAGTACAAGTGAGGGAATACAGGGTTATGGGAGATAGCTCTTAGTACAAGTTGATCCAGGGACTGGTCCGATTGCCATCTTGGAGTCAGGAAGGAATTTTTTCCCCTCTGCGGCAAATTAGAGAGGCTTCAGATGGGGGTTTTTGCCTTCCTCTGGATCAACTAGTAGTTAGGCAGGTTATATATAGGCATTATGGTTGAACTTGATGGACGTATGTCTTTTTTTCAACCCAACTTACTACTATGTTACTTGCTATCAATAAGGAAAGGAACATCAAAGTGCAATGCATGGAGGGTTATGTAGTTCCTGCATGCTGTCTGTGAGCTGTGGAGAAGGTTACAATTTGTAACATCAGTGTTTTAGTTCCTCCTCCCCTGCCAAGATTTCAAATGATGCAGAAGAGCCATTTGATTTCAGCATATAAAATTGGTATTTATTCATACTTTTTGTAAGGAACAGATTACAGTGATAGTTATATTTCTGTGTTGTATGTGGCTCTTTAACTAACTTTAATTTTTTGCCCAAGATATGAGCTGTGAGTGCAGATTTCTTTCAATACATTTCTTTCAATCTGCTGTTAAAGGGATTCCTTACTTTATTGACTTAATCCATTCTTCCTTCTCTTCCGGCGTTGGTGCAGAAATTCTGTATACGTTATGGTTCCCCTCCACCACCCTCCCATCAGCTTCCGTCTTGCAGGCTTTGATCAGCTGCCCCTTGTTGTTTGGAATATACAACTCAAAGCAGTTCTGTAAGAGAGAAAGACACCATGCAGGGTAAATGGGAAGAAGATACAGATAAAACGTCACAGATAGGACAGTAAAGAAAAACCACATTGTGAAATGTGAAAATCTCACGCTCTGATCATGGTTATAGCTACTTGGCCTTAGTTGTATCTGATTCTATACAGGTACAGAAGAACAACAATAGCAGCAGCAACGTTTCAGGTCACAAGACCTTTTATCAAGCTTGTGACCTGAAACGTTGCTGCTGCTATTGTTGTTTGCCCCCAAAAAAATGTTGCAATAAAGGCATTTTAATCTACAAAGACAAGAGGTGCTGTTCCTGTTCTTCTGTACCTGTATGTGCCGATGGAAAGTGGCCATTGGGGAACCTGCACTACTTCTAACTAATCACAAGGCTTGGTGCTGACTACTACTCTCCAAATTCTGATTCTATACAGACATGGCTAATCAGACCGGCATCTTAAAAGGAGAACTAAAGCCTAACAAAAGAAATAGGCTAAAAAAATAAATGTTTTTATAAATGTAACAATATAAGGCTGAATAGTAATACATGAGAATGGCAGCTCAAAAAAAAACTAGCAACAGAATTTACATGCAACAGATGCTAAAAACGTTAGGTTGGTGCAGTATGGTCAGTATATAAAATATGGCATGTTTATCCAAATATTTGGGCTTTAGTTCTCCTTTAAAGCTGCATGCGGATTTACAGTTGCCTTGCAGGATGCAGCAGGTCACTTGTAAGGAAACGAGTTTTGCCTGTTCTTGTTCTGATCCAGACACCCCTGAAATCAGTAGATAATGAGCCCCTTCTTCTCAGAGCAGCCTATTTTTCAGCCTCACAGATAAGTAGCTTTGTTGGGAAGGGAAATGTGATTAAATACCTGGTCCTACACTCACATCCGCTATGAAGCATGAAGAAGGTTCAATCAAATATAAAATGAAAAAGAAAGCAGAAGACATAATGATCATGGCATAAACAAGTCCAACCATTCCTAGTTGCTGCCTGTGTCTCAGGCTTACAGACAGGGAGGTAGTCATCCATGAACTTATGGCTTGCCCCTTTAAAGTGTAAGGTTAACGCCTTTATTAAAAAAAATCTCTTTCAATATAGACCAATGCGACTTGTAGCTATATTTTATGACCAACTGCCAGGGCTTCAGGCTGCCCGTATGCATTAACTTCCTTATCTTGCTGACATGGCGCATTGGCAGATGGATTTTCAAACCTGTGCAGCTCATGAACAGACCAGTATCCATGGTCCAAAGATATTCTGCAGGATTGTCCACCCAACATTGGATTTTTGATTTTAGTGAGGGAAAATATCTGAATTCAGACAGACAAAAAGTAGGGAGGCATGTAAATCACCCTAGCTTTAGCTCTAGTGCTCACCGGTTTTCTTGGATCCTCAACTTCCCGAATACTGAGATTCTCGAGCGGGATAATTCCACGGGGCTCCTTATCCTGTTGAGTTAAGAGAACGTCATTAGGGACTGAGAGATATCAGGAGTGACTACTTCATAGAAACAGAGGCCCATTAGCTTTACAGAACTGGTGGGGGACTACAAAGGGATAGACTATCTTACAGCCAGGCCCAGATTGGTGATCTGTGGCTTTTGGCAAATGCCAGAGGGGCTGCTGTAAGATGCCATAGACAGTCACTATTTAGTGGGACTGTTTGGCCTCTGTGTACTTTGAATGCTTTTCTGTATCCCAGTCTGGCATGGTAACATGGTACCATGGAATTCCAGAACGCCTGCCACATGCAGGAGCATAAGGCATTTTTTTTTTTTTTTTAAAAAGGTCTGGCCATGGACAGACAGCCAAGGGATTAATAAAGCAGACGGGACCCAAAGTCATATTTTCCCATATGCCTCCTTATTAAGATTACTTACCGTAGTATATTCAAAATAATACAAACAATTGTCTGTCAGAATAAACCAACGCCTCTTCCATGTTTTCACTCGACCACCTGCAAAATATTTGAAGACGTAGGGGGTGGGAGGGGAAAAATCATGTATTTTGCTCCATATAAACACAAAAAAAATAGCAAATAAACCCAAATGCTTTCCCAGTCCTAAACAGGTCACTTAGAAGAGGTTTATTTATAAAGCAAAAATTAATGCAAAAACAAACTTTTGTAATTTCACAAAGAATCGAAGGTCCACCCAATATCTTTTCTATAAGGATTCAATAGGTGCTGGGTTGGATGTAAGGGGGCAAATATTTATTAATGTCCAGCATAGGGAGAGTTGCCTAAAAAGGCTTCTGCAATGGCAGAATATTGTGTGTGTGTCCATCTCTCTGCCCCGGGGCCAGGGTGCCGGCACGGGCTTGCTATTCCTGTTGGGTTCACAGGTCAGTATTTACATAAAGTTCAGTTCTATACACTGGGACAAGGATGGGAGAAGCTCACTATACAGGCGCATTAGCTGTCCTTGCGCAGAAGCAAAGCTAAGGGAAGTCAATACATTTGGTAGGGCAGTTTGGCCCATTTCCCAGCCATTTGGGCATGGATTGCCCCCCTAAGACAGCCCACCCACAACATGTGGATAAGGCATCTGTACTCCCACCCTCAGATCAGATTGGACCAGACTGCCCAACCTCCAGGTTGGGCTGTGTATGTACACAGTTAAAAGTCACAATTATTTTTTAAAGGAGAAGGAAATGTTAAATCACTGGGGTGTTCCAATTTCATAGGCACCCCCCATGGCTCATATGACTCAACTTTTATCCCAGGCTGGCACGCTCCTAGAAAAGCCCACCAGCCCAGGGGTACCCTTTCCTTCAGAGTGTGTCAACTTGCCCCAGACTCCCTGATGTCCCATAAAGTCCCCTAACATATAGGCACCCCAGACAATTAGTGTTTCCTTCTCCTTTAATAGCCAACACAACCCATTTATTGAACAGATTTGCAATACAAATACTATAATTGGCCTTCCATTCAACACTGTTTTATTCTGCCCTTACATTAAATAAAACAGCCAAGGACATTTCGGGCAGGGACCACACTACAGGCAATTTGATCCACTCCCAATTAAAAGCAGCATTAGAAGCAGACATGCTCACCCACAGCAGCCCTTTCATGCCAAATTAGGAAAGTCTATTGGTTTATGATTTGACTCTATTCTAACAAATAAAAACAACAAGGGAGGAATGAATCTCCAGCGCCACCTACCTCCTGGGGAGTTATTGTGAGCAGACGGAAGAGCAAAGTTCATCAGCGGCGTAGCGCACAAGGCAGGGAAAGCAGAGGAAAGGGAAACCACAAGAGAGGGAAGGAGGCAAAGGAAAGAAGGCAGCGAAAGGGGGAAGGAAGGGCAAGCGGGTGGGTGAGGAGAAAGAGAAAAGGAAAAATAAGTTACATAAATGAAAGGCGGAAATCTAGGTTCTTACACATCCTCTAGTCACAGTGCACAGCAGCCGGCTCTAGTGCAACATTTGATAGGAGTCAGAGGATGGAAAAAAGGAGCAGAAAGGTCCGTAAAGCTGACCATATATCCATATTTTATGGAGTGATTGCATTGAAATGGAAACAGCTGCTTTGCAAAAGATTTAATATTTCATTGTGGTGAAGAAAACGGTGTACAAAGGACACATGGGTGAGATGGGTATGTAGACTAGGGTACATGTGGCGCTTATCTGCCGGCTAAGAAATTTTACTACTGCTTCAAACCTTCTAAGCAGGGGCATAACTGGCGAGACCCGGGCTCATATACCCAGTGACAGATGCCGCTGGTGTCCCTGCTTACAGACATGTGGCAACTCAAAGCAGCAGAGGCAGTGTTAATGCGCAGGCTGAGAACCACAGGTGCCTAATATTTGGTTAAAAATCTAAATTATCGGTGCAAATACAAATGTTGCATAAAAAAAATGACAGCACTCAGCTTGGATTCACTGGCACTACAGAGCCTGGTGTGAGTGCACTCAGATACAGCTCAGTATAAAGAACATATGCACGTACATACACTACAGACATTTGATCAAGCTTTTCATGGGAGGAAAGGCACCAGTGACCAGAAAGGTTTGGGCTGTGTGCTATATAGCACCTCTTGTAATGTGAGGCTAAAGGGGTGATCCACCTTCAAGTTCACTTTTAGTATGTTACAGAATGGCCAATTCTAAGCAATTGGTCTTCACTGTTTATTTGTTATGGTTTTTGGATTATTTGCCATCTTCTAACTCCTTGCAGCTTTCAAATGGGGGTCACTAACCCCGACAGTGAGAAAACTATTGCTGTATGAGGCTACAGTTTTATTGTTATTTTCCCATTACGGTCCTTGTCTATTTATACATCTCTCTCATTTCACCTGCTCCCTGGTCGCTAAGGTAATTTGGACCCTAGCAACCAGATAGCTGCTAAACAAAAATCGAAATACCTAAAAAAACAAATAAATAATATAACAAATAATAAAAAATGAAGACCTATTGCAAACTGTCTCAGATTGCTCTCTACATCATACTAAAAGTGAACAACCCCTTTTACCCACTGCAGCCACCGCTGTTTATATTAATGGGCACTTTTCTGGTGCCAAGAGGCTCGGTGCTATATGTACCAACTAATAAGTATACAGGGGAAAATTAATAGAAATAACAGTTATTTAGGGCTGCATTTCTATAGAACTAAAAGCATGGTGGGATATGGTAATGCAACTAGAGAATATGATTCATCAAGAAAGCCACTTGCTATCCTGAACACAGTTTAAAATGTGATGTGCCTTTTGAAGGGGTACTACACCTTTACATTAACTTTTAGTATGAAGCAGGCAGTGATATTCTGAGACAATTTGCAATTGGTCTTCATTTTCTCTTTTGTGGCTTTTCAATTATATTTAGCTTTTCTTTTATTCCTATATAACTCTCCAGTTTGGGAATTCAGAAGTTTTCTGGTTGCCAAGGCTGTATTTATCCTAACGACCAGGCAGTGATTTGAATGAGAGCCTTGAATATGAATAGGAGGGGGACTGACTAGAAGGAATAAAAAGTACCAATAACACTGTAGCCTTACAGAGCAATTCTTTGGCTGCCAGAGACAGCAACCTTCATTTAAAAGCTGGAAAGAAGCAAATGAGAAAGGCAAAATAATTCAAAAACTATAAAAAATAAAGAATGGGTATACAACATTCTATAACATACTAAAAATTAACTTAAAGGAACTGTTCAGTGTAAAAATGAAGTAAAATAAATAGTCTGTGCAAAATAAAAAATATTTGTAATATAGTTAGGCAAAAATGTAATCAATAAAGGCTGGAGTGGGCAGATGTCTAACATAATAGCCAGAACACTACTTTCTGCTTTTAGCTTTCTAACATCTTAGTTAGTCCGTGACTTTAGGGGGGGGCACATGGTACATAACTGTCAGTTAGTTTGCATTTGAATCTGACCTGTGTGCTCACAAACTAACTTGAGCAGTTATGGCCCAAGTGCCCCCCCTAAAGTCACTGACTAACGAAGAAGTTAGAAAGCTAAAAGAAGAAAGTAGTGTTCTGGCTATTATGGTAGACATCTTCCCACTCTAACTATACTGAAAACATTGTTTATTTTGCGGTCTATTTTACCCAGTTTACCCTTTAAGCAAGGTGTCCCTCTTGCCACTAATGTAGTTATTATTAGTTCATATAGATTTTGATGAGATATGCCATGATAGGACGAGACAAGGTGCAGTGGCACAAACTGTGTGATAAGTGGCATTTAACCCTTTGCATGCTAAATTTGTCCTTAGCGAGTGTCAGTAGTAAACATACAGCACTGAATGGGAAACCTGGAAACGTAGAATCAATGGTGTTGGCACAGTGGTACCTCTATGCCGACGCCGTTGACTCTACAGCAGGTGGCACATTAAGGCTCAAACACACTTTGCCGTCAATAAAATTGATTTTACTTTGTAAAAAGACATTTTGCAGAGCTGAACTAAAGTGACTCCAGAGGGATGTGATGGGGTGTAGAGAGGAACAACACGACAAAGAAGAAAGAGAGGCTTAAAAGGTGAAGGCTGGAATGAAACACAGCAGAATCCATATTCTTACCCAGTTTGAGGAGCCAGCCCTCTCTGTCGGGGTTAAAGAAAGTGTGCGTTAAATCATTCCCATCATCCTCTGGGATCTTAAATGGCTCATTTCGAATGCTATCATATAGGTTCTATAGGAGAAAGAAAAAGGAAAATACATATAACATTTAACATATCCCACTGGTAGGATAAGGGCCCTCTAATAACGAATACAAATTTATTGCATGGGTCAGTACGTTCTTTTAAAAGGGAACTAAAAATCAAGACCATAAAGTAAGACCGACCACTTGCTGAGAAAGGTTTAAAGGAGAACTAAACCCTAAAAATGAATATGGCTAAAACCCCATATTTTATATTCCAAACTTATTGTACCAGCCTAAAGGATCCAGTTTTTCAAGGTTGTTACAGGAGTTCCTCATCCTGTATTCTATTAGAAGTGTCAGTGTGCTCTGGGAGCTAATGAGAAGCAAAGCTTAGGGGTCATCTCAAATTGTCACGCAGAAGAGGAGCTTCACATGTCATAGAAGCTGATGCTATAGGGCTGATTAATTCAAATGTAAACCGTGCTGAATTCTGATCTTCAATGTAATGTGAATTTGAATGAATTACTAAATCAGCCTTGTATTGTGACATTTACATTCTATATAAGCCGCAAAGGTAATGGATCAGTTATTTGGAAACCAGTTATTCAGAAAGCTCCAAATTACGGAAAGGAAATCTCCCACAGGGTCTATTTTAATCAATAATAATTTGCATTTTTAAAAAGGATTTTTTTTTTCTCTGTAATAATAAAACAGTACCTGTACTTGATCCCAACTAAGATATAATTACCCCTTATTGGGGGCAGAACAGCCCTATTGGGTTTATTTAATGGTTAAATGATTCCCTTTTCTCTGTAATAATAAAACAGTACCTGTACTTGATCCCAACTAAGATATAATTATCCCTTATTGGGAGCAGAACAGCCCTATTGGGTTTATTTAATGGTTAAATGATTCCCTTTTCTCTGTAATAATAAAACAGTACCTGTACTTGTTCCCAACTAAGATATAATTACCCCTTATTGGGGGCAGAACAGCCCTATTGGGTTTATTTAATGGTTAAATGATTCCCTTTTCTCTGTAATAATAAAACAGTACCTGTACTTGATCCCAACTAAGATATAATTACCCCTTATTGGGGGCAGAACAGCCCTATTGGGTTTATTTAATGGTTAAATGATTCCCTTTTCTCTGTAATAATAAAACCTGTACTTGTTCCCAACTAAGACATAATTATTCCTTATAGAAGGCAAAACAATCCAATTGTGCGTATTTCACGTTTAAATTATATTTTAGTAGACTTAAGGTAAGGAGATCCAAATTATGGAAAGACCCCTTACCCGGAAAACCCCAGGTCCTGAGCATTCTGGATAACAGGTCACATACCTGTATATTGTGAATCGGTCTCTAAACTCAGGTGAGTGGAATCGGCACAAAAGAAGATGGGGGGTTACTGGGGGCATTTTTGGAAGCACAGATCTTCCCTGCTAAAGGGCTGTGGTCGCCTTGGGCTGGTACAGTGCCCCAAAACACAATGTACATTATTTCTTCCCTACTTTGGTTAAGCTTTAGTTCTCCTTTAAACAAAGCAGAGGCCTTAGCATATCTCTGCCCCCATACAGTTTAATACGGTCAGCTCTGCTACAACTCACGGCTGTTAGGATAGAAACATCTATGGTTTCCTTCAATATTACAGCCAGCCCTTCTCCTTACCCTTAGAAGTTCCTCGGGAAGGTCTCCGCCATCATTTATACCTCGGTTCATGGAGATGAATCGTTCCACGCCAGGCTTGTCGCGAACGTTGGGATTGTGCAAGCTAGTGTTTAACATGATGACAGCGAAAGAAAGGACGTAGCACGTGTCTGTATAGGACAGAGAGGATGGCACAGTATGAAACAAGTTCATTTTCTGGTTCCATTGTGCAAGGGGGTTTATGTTCTCAGACTTTTAGCAGTTGTAAAACGACATTACCCAGTACCCTGTCCCAGTTATTTTAACCCTAACCCACCCCTGCACAATAGGACATTTCAAGAGCAAAGTTTTTATCTGTAGACTTGCACTATCTATACAGTGCAACGGCTGCTTCATAGTGGCTTATCAATAACTCCAGCAGTCACGCGTAGCATGGCAGCTTCCTCACATATTCAGATAGACAGTTTTATACTTATAGGGCTTGCTGCAATACAATATGCAGTCTGTGGTGTTCCCAGGCAGGCTTACAGGAACCTATACTGAAGACAAAACCTATTTATAAATAGATTATACTTCTCCTTTGATTTAAAGGAACCGTAGCACCAAAAAACTAAGTGTATCTAAAATAAAATGGACTGTTTCCTTTCACTGAAAAAGTTGGGCGTTTGCTTCAGAAAGACTACTATAGTTTATATAAATAAGCTGCTATTTAGCCATGGGGCCTGCCATTTAAGCTTGAGAAAAGGCACAGATTATATATCAGATAACAGAAGCTCTGAAGAATACAACAGTTTTCAACAGAGCTTATGTTATCTGCTATGTAATCTGTGCCATTTAGCCATATTTGAATATAAATAGCAGTCCCCATGGCACCACCGCAGATTTGTTTTATTATTCTATAGTAGTGTTTCGGAAGCAAACATACAGCTTTTACCAGTGCAGGGCAACTTTACATAATATTTTTATTACTTTGATACACTTTTCTGCACATTTGAGATGTTTTTTTCCCCACTATAATAGAATCAGTATCGAAGAAAAAAATCCCTATGAACAATAGTCAGGGAAGTAAAGCTGGAGACACCCAGATCCATTTGTGACAAAGTTGCCACAATATTGCATGTCCTATTCCCAGGAGACAATGATGACGGCCTGTATATTGTGTATTCTTTGTATGTTATGTAAAATTGCACTATAAAGAAAGAAGGGTTTGACGGATTACCTTCCTCTCAGATGCTAAGTTTAATGTTTCAAATGACTAGTTGGGGGTAAGCAATGTACTATCATACCTGTGGACTGAAACACGCCTGGGTTGCATATGCAATAACGTTGCGCAAATGCCTCCATCATCCGGTCGATTTTCTGGGCTTCCCCTGGCAAGCGGAAACTCCACAGGAACTGCCTGGATATGAAATAAACACATGATTGATAACAGGCCATTTGCAAACACTGGTTATTATTCCCTCGTGCCTAAAGACAACTTCAAGCATCGATTGGCAAATATGAAATACGTGGCTGTAGGTAGTTCACCTTTAAATGCGCTTTTGGGATGATATTTTTAGATACTTTGCTTATCGTGCAAGCAAAGCATTCCTGAATTAATACAAGACTGGCATCTGGCAAATTATCTTACCTTGACCAAAGGATTACCCCTAGAGCATTTTGCAGCAGTGCCTTCTAGGCCCACTGGCGTATTGAAAGGTGTTGCCAACAGATATGAGCAAAGTGAGAGATTATTGTTGTTGTTGGACTACAACTCGCTGAATCCTGCAGCAAAAGGAGGGTTGTAGCGCAACAAAAAACAGAGGGCCACAGGTTGCCCATCCCTGATCTGGGGGTTTCTGAAGAGTGAATGAACTAAGCAGTCATCATGCCAGCTGTAATGGCTATATACAGAAATAAAGCATGCTGAGAGCACAGACTAATCTAAACCATCTACAAATGGAAGGTATTTGGAATGGAAGGAACAATACCATAAACTGGAATATTCTCTAATATATTCACTAAAATTTTCCAGAGAGTAATAAATTCCTTGCTCAGATCCAGGTGATGGCAGGTGACCCTACTGCAACAAAGTGGCGACAATCTGCTCTTCCTTTGCAACGAAGTTGGACTTTATCCATAATATCCTATTGCTGTCAGCATCTAACACTGCAGTGACATCCATAGCAGACGCTATGGATACAGAGTCTAACCTCTTGCCCTGTATGCAGGAATAAATGTTTGTCCCTATGTTTATTTTAATCTGTATTTCCCCTTATTACCATTTAATGTTACCAGTAAAAAGATGAATATTTTCTGCCTTGTGAAGAGGGCACGTTACAGTGGTCAGAAAGCAGTGAGCACAGCGTGTTGCACTTGGGAGACAGTTTCCTGAAAGATACCCGTGCTACTCGCTGTGGTACCAATGACCACTTCCCCTTCTCTATCTTCTTTCCTGTCCCTTTGCTTGTAGCAATGACAGAAGAATCTGTCTGTGGTTATGTAGCAGGCGTTTTGTTACATTGATTCTCAGCAAATATTAACTGTTTAGAGGAAACAAAAAGAAACACTGACCTGAGTGCCTGCACTAAGTTCAGGTCTGTAAATTCATGAAGGTCAACAAAGGAATGGAGGACTGAAATGTTGAAGTCATCTCTAAAATAAAAAGAAACAAGGGGTAAATGGGAGAAAAATGTAGGTACTAGAATGTTAATTGCTGTAACGGTTACATTGGAATTGTGGGAAAAGATGCAACTTGCACACTGCACTTATGCTTTGTAAATGAGCCAAAAAATGTCCAGAACCAGATGGGAGAATTATGTGGCAGTAAAGGGGAACTAAAGCTCACTCAACTCTTCAGCAGTTTACACAAATGTTTTTTACATAATACTAGGATATCCGTCCAGCAACTCTTTTCAGAAGTGTTGGCAACCCTAGTGTTAAAAATGGTAATGCAGGAAGAGCCTAGTACGTTAGGATGGCTAACACTTTCAAAGAGCCCCTGGGCTGAAGGCCTGGTAATAGCCTAAAACTGCAAATACCTCAGAGCCCCCTTAAAATAGAAAGTTGATGTAAACTGCACAAGAGCTCAGAGTGAGTTTACATCAGTTCATTTCATGAGTTTAGATGACCTTTAAACACCATGAGAAAGTTTCCGTAACTGCTTGGTGGTTGCCAGCAGAAACTATTATTACAAAACAACTGTTGGGGGAGTAAAATGTTTAGCGAGTATAATAAACATCTGGGATCTAAGCTTTTACCTCTTTGAGGCAGGGGTAAGATGCAGGCAAACCACTAGACAAATGTGCACGAGAGACACAGACCTGTCCATTTAGTGGATATTAGTCGGCAGTAATAAAACTTCGCTATTGTGGGCGAGTAATCTCCCCGATACGCCATTCCACAGGCAAGAATGTAAATCACCAGTGGGATGGCATATGCGCTGCTTCGGTTTCTCGAAGTTGCCTCGCCAGGAAACTCAGGGTGACTTCGGGAAACCGAAGAGACAGATATGCCATCCCACTGGCGATTTACATTTTTGCCGGTGGGATGGCATTAAGGGGAGATTAGTTGCCCACCCAATGAAGATTTATTGTGGACGACTAATCTCTCCGTGTGCCACTGCCCTTAGGGCCAAAGACACATGGAGATACTTAGTAGCAGCTATTTGACACGGATACTAAACGCCAGAAAATCCCCTGCCATAGACAATGCTGAGAATTGCATCTACTAAAACACATGTACAGACAATTATCATCAGTAAAAAGTAGCTGCTACTAGTAGCGCCGTGTGTCTTATACCTTTCAGGGCAGTAAGCCGCCATACATGTACAAAGCTATATAACCCACATTATTTCAGTCATTGAAGCCAGATTTGTCTCACACCTAAAGCCCACTAATGTTGAATGTAGTTTCTATATTAAATGCTCACCTCTCCCCTAGATAATCCCCTATTGCAGTCTTGTTCAAGCCTTCCCCTTTATATAGGAAGCGTGCAATATCTTCTGGAGTGTTACGGAGTAATTCATTCTCCTGCAGGTAAACGATCCCCTAAAAATAGAAAAACATATTTCAGTTGCAAAAATGTGAGCCCTTAAATATGCATTACATTCAGTGATATGGCCCCCCCATACAGCAACATAGGAAAATGGTCCTCGCCCTTAGGTTGCTATTTGCATGCCTGCTCTCATGAGGCAATCCATGGATGCCGATATGGCTAACTAATATTCTCCAATAAGGAAAAAACTTTCAAACCTTTTTAGGATCCATGTTGAATTTCTTTCGTCCCATTCCCATTTTTCTATTTCTTTGTAAAGTCTTGCTGCAAGGGAAAATGAAAAGAGCTTTTACTAGGAGCAGGATATGGTTCATGCAAATATAATTACATTAAGTATATATATATATATATAAAAAAAAAAAAAAAAAAAAAAAAAAAAAAGCACAGTCTCAGGAACTGTTTGATGGGGTGTACCTTTAATTTGGCCAGACACTTGGCCCCTTTCAGACCAGCTCTGAATTGCTGGCTCAAATATGGGGCTCTCTTAATGCCTGCCTGACCAATATCAGGCCGAAAATTGCCCAGATATCTATACTGCAGGTTACAAAAAATCCCATTGATACAGTCCTCTCCTGACAGGTTTCCTTAAGCCCCATTATGATGCAACTGATGATCTGGCCTAGCAATCTGATGACCAAATAAAGTTAAAATTCAAATGAGAACACTCCGTCCAACATTAGCCTAAAGGTGCCCATACACACACACACACACACACTGATATAGTATGAAACAAGGTTTTGTACGATATTCGGTGCAGGTATCGTGGATTAAGGAGGCGTCAGATATCGCAAAAGCCTTGGATATCGGTAGCCCTGTCGATTGAGCAGGGTGGAAAATTTAAATCGGGTGCTTTTGTCGACCGTCAGATATGGGGAGAATTCCTATTGTTTCTACCACTATATCTGACCATTCAGCTTTGAACGTTAGTGGAGAGTATAATATTTTAATGAATAGCACTAAAGCTGGCCCATACATGTTCAGACTTTTGTCTTCTTCCGACGAACGCTCGGATATCTGTTGTACGTTAAAACGCAACGATCTGAAACTAACATTCAGACTGATATTTTGCCATGGTACGAAAATTATCGTAGAAAACCTATTTTTATAGTATCAGTACGTGTATGGCCACCTTTAGACTACAAGCTCTGCAGGGATCTCCTTCATTTTGACTGTAACTGTATTTATTTATATATTTGTGTACGGAGTTAGACATGACAGTTCTATTCATTTCAACATTATCAAATATTCTTTGTCTGGCCTAAACATACATTAAGACAAGCTTTCCTTCCTTGAGTTGGGATTGGCCAGCAGGACAATAGGCCACAATGACATACATGTGACACACAAATAAACACATGCTGAAACCTAAGCCCGTCATACCTTCCTTCATTGGCCTCCAGGCCCTCCACCTCATTCATGGCCTCACTCAGCTCATCCCGCAGCCTCTGAATCTCTTCCAGCAGTTCCTGTTTCCTGCGGCGAATGTTTTCCAACTCAATCCGCTCCTCAGGAGTCAGGTCAGCGGGGACTGCAAAGGAAGGCACAAAACAAACATTCTCAGGCTCTGTTCTGCTCGGCACAGACCTACAGAGAGCACCCTGACTGTACTGTGGGAATAACGCCAGTCCCCTTCGGTGGGGAAGTGTTTTCCTGCTCGGCACTCACCGAGGCCCATGAGGCAATGGCATGACCCAACACTCAGCGCATATTTTGTTTATGAATTGCTTAGCAAACCAGGGGAAATGTAACATTCTGAGAAATTCCTTCCCACTGACGGCTCTACGCCTGGAGGAAATTGCTTACTTAGGGGAAATACTGTTATCTGGCAATTTCAGGAATTTATCGGAACTTGGACACAAACTTTAGACTCATCCTTGACCACAGTTAACTGGTGGCTTTGTTAGCAATGAATTCCCAGCTCATGTAGGAGACACAGGCATGATTGTGCTCACGTGCCTTCTTGGAGATCAGCTCTGCTAGGAACCAATGGACTCAGCCTTGGGAGACATATGCATTATGTTAAATACCAAGGCACTAACACGCTGATGCCTTGTCACTATGAGCCCCAGCTTTATTAGCATTCAGCCGAACTATTCCAGATCCCCCCAGATACAGTGAATAAATTACCCCCATTTCAAAATATAAGGATAAGCTAAGCCACCGAGGAGTTCTATGACCATATAAAGGAACAAGGCCGAAGGGCAAGTGCTTTTATACATGCCATGGAACTCCGAGGTGACTTTTAGTATCCTCATATTTCACAACAGGGGGTATACACAAGCTACAGTGAGTCATGTGGCAAATTACATCACGAAGCACCGATTATAACTGATATCACTAAGCACAGTATATAAGGATTTAATTTACATGAGCCTCACCCTACCTAGTGCTTCTGCTACTGTTTTCAGTGGTACCACTTTAATCAAAGGGATCAAACCCTAGGAATTGTGAATGCAATTCCACCTTACATGTGCCAATTTACAGTCATGTGGCTGAGGACTACTACTCCCAGTATCCTCAGCCAGCCAACAGCTACTTGGCATAGATCCCTGTTCTAAGTACAAAATGGCCAGAACGTAGGATAGAACATTGTATTACCAAAGCTTAAATCAGAATAGACCATTGGTTCTGCCTTCCAAACAGACTTTGTACTGAGAGAAATCAGTATCCAGGGAGGGTATGCAGATTGAGCACAAATATTCATAAAAGAATAGAGTACACACACAGGGCTAACAATGGCACACAGTATTCCTGGGATAAGGGCAAAACACAGGCTCCCTTTCCATTGACATGCACATAAATGACCAGGACAAAATAAGGATCCCATTGTTGGGAACAGCTCTAATACTGTATCACTAAATCACAGTGCAAATGAATGCTGGCCCCGGATACTTAACATACCACCCGAATGAAATCTTTCACAAAGACTTGTTTTTCCCATAAGCAGCTTTGGCAGGCTCATATGCCTATGTCTTGTGACTGCTGAAACCACTGGCAAGGGAGCCTGGCGCGCCGGCATCTGAGTCGGTTACATCAAGTCCAGATTGGTTTAACAACCCTACTTTATTCTCTTGGCAGCAGTGACTCTAAAGGGCAAGTATTCTGCAGGTTGAATGCTTAGGCACTTTCAAACTTTTTACACAGCTTTTCTTTCTCAGCAAAACAGTAGTACAGGTATCGGACCCCTTATCCGGAAACCCATTATCCAGAAAGTTCCGAATTACAGGCCATCTCCCATAGACTCCATTATAAGCAAATAATTATACTTTTTCTCTGTAATAATAAAACAGTACCTGTACTTGATCCCAACTAAGATATAATTACCCCTTATTGGGGGCAGAACAGCCCTATTGGGTTTATTTCATGGTTAAATGATTCCCTTTTCTCTGTAATAATAAAACAGTACCTGTACTTGATCCCAACTAAGATATAATTACCCCTTATTGGGGGCAGAACAGCCCTATTGGGTTTATTTAATGGTTAAATGATTCCCTTTTCTCTGTAATAATAAAACAGTACCTGTAATTGATCCCAACTAAGATATAATTACCCCTTATTGGGGGCAGAACAGTCGTATTGGGTTTATTTCATGTTTAAATGATTCCCTTTTCTCTGTAATAATAAAACAGTACCTGTACTTGATCCCAACTAAGATATAATTACCCCTTATTGGGGGCAGAACAGCCCTATTGGGTTTATTTCATGGTTAAATGATCCCCTTTTCTCTGTAATAATAAAACAGTACCTGTACTTGATCCCAACTAAGATATAATTACCCCTTATTGGGGGCAGAACAGTCCTATTGGGTTTATTTAATGGTTAAATGATTCCCTTTTCTCTGTAATAATAAAACAGTACCTGTACTTGATCCCAATTAAGATATAATTAATCCTTATTGGGGGCAAAACAATCCTATTGCAATTAATTACTGTTTAAATAATTTATTTAGCAGGCTTAAGGAAGAAGATCCGAATTATGGAAAGACCCTTTATCCAGAAAACCCCAGGTCCCAAGCATTCTGGATAACAGGTCCCATACCAGTATTCCCTTATTACCCAAAGCAAAGCAAAAGCAGTCTATCATAGGCCGCTGTTGCACTCATGGACTGATGACAGCAGAGCAAATATGGCTGCACAAACAAATATGCCCCATAATAAGGTTTTTGGTGCAAAATAACCTATGCTGTAGCCTTTATTTGATATTAAAGGGGATACAGGTTATACATTCTCTTTAACACATTCAGACACAATAAATGCATCCCAAAAATATCATCACCTGTTCACATATTATCCAATGCTCAGGTCATGTGATCACCCTAATCATACAGGGGGCCCAAAAAAATCATAGCCAATCTCGTCGAATTTGGCCACCGCAGCTGTAAACCACTTTTATACATAACCCAAAATATTTCCCATATCCATAAATATATAATTACACATACGCCCAAATGGCAGCGACTGACACTCAGGAAGAATAAACTGCTGCCTGTGTGCCAGATCAGAGGCGGCTGTCGTTCCTCAGATTTACAAAGAGACAGAGAGGAATGCTAGGCAAGAATAGCCTTCTGTCTGGAAGGGATATAGACAGGAAATACCCAGAATGACCACAAAGAAAAAAAAAAAAACACACAAAAATAAAAAAAATAATAAACCGTCAAACATTCACTAAAGAACTAAACTATCTGGCGCACATAACATTAGAAGATATGGTATAGACCAACAGCATATATACTCCATGTACATTTTTGTATTTTCTCATTAAAGGAAGCAGCTGGCAGCTTCTACTCATTTCTGAATGCCGACGAACAAGAATCTATGCACTCATAAATACACTCCTACACACCTACGGGACTATAAAATCGTCATACAAAGAGGTCAGAATTAATGTTTAACAGAACAGCATATGCTGGCATGCCAGGAACAGTCCAAGGAACGATCATAGAGAGGCCCATATATACATATATATTAACTGCTACTCAGGTCACACCCCCTTTGTGATTGACAGTTTTCTGTCGGGCACACACTTACAGACCCAGTCTGGTAAAGCATTTGCAAGCTGGCGGCCCAATGGTGGCACTGCCATGGTCATTATGCCAGCTGTAAGACTGATCAGCCGGGCACCCAGGTTCCCTGTTTGCACGCAGAAGCTGAGCCACAAGAGGTTAACAGACCGGCTAACAGATTCAATCTCAAAGCATTGCTCCCTTTGTTTCGGGTCTCGCGTTACCATGGTAACCACAGCCTGTACCAGACTTTGGGGGTAGGTGCAAGACAACTACGTTGACATCCAAAACACTCGACTCAGCTTCCCGAAAGAATTTCCCAGTATGCACTCAGCATTTATTCATTTTGTAAGCAGAGGAGTCTCTCTCCCGAGGGAGACACAGAGAAAACACCGGCCCTGACTTCACCCCCCCCACCTATTTAGAGCCCACTATAAATCCCTTTAAACCGAATTATTCCTACATTCCTAATTTCTAGCACAGAATCACCGACAGTGTTCCTTTAATTATGCAGCAAAAGGAGGGGAATCGTGTGAACACACAGCCAGGACAGGAAATGGCTGCGTACCCCCTTCTCTTTTCCCCATTCACCAAAAATAAATAAGAGTGAGCAATGCTAACAGGATATCCTCACCAGCGGTGAACTTGCACCCATTTCCTCCATGTTGCCATAAGGATATCCTGAAACTGGGTAAGGGAACTGCATTGGTTTATTATTAGATCAGTATACATTATATACAAACATTAGGCTCTGCCCCAATGGAGCTTACCATCAAGTCCCTATCACATTCATACATGCTATGGCAACATCAACGCAGCACATCTGCGTTGAACAAAAGACATTTTATGAACAGTAAAATAACTTTTTTTTTTATAACGGAACTAATAAAACCAGTGAGAACAAATGATTTGCCCAAATAAAGGCAGGTACTTATGCAGAGACGGCATATGGCGCCCACAGAACATTGGTATTAATAGAAGAGCATGTACACCTGCCAGGGACACACAGTGCTCTGGATCAATACAAAAAGCCGCAGCTCAGAAGGTTCTGGTATGGTTCTTCATTGAGTTCCGGTGCTATGTAATAAAGGCTTGGTATAACTTACCCTGAACAAGTCCCCAGAGATGGGGCAACACTAGAGGATGTGCCGGGACATGAGCAAATGGTGCTGCGCTTCTTCTTGCATCTTCTCATCGCTATGTACCTCAAAGACTCACCAGCCAAACAGATGGCACCCATCTAGGCACAGGCTCTCGTACTAACCTCTGGATGTCCTGCCTGGGGGGCCCGCTCCCTAACAAGCTACAAGCTGTGCAGCATCTGCTCGGTGCAGCCGGGTGCCACCTGCCCAATAAAGTTATCCAACGTGAAACAAGCGTGACGTGCACATATCCCGGCAATGGCACCAATACCCTCGCAAGATGGAACTAATATATTCCGTAGCCTGCCCGTCTACTGTACAGCCGGATGGCAGTTTGAAGGGAAGATGCCTGAAGAGGAAACTATAAAATAAGAGCCAAATGAATCTGGCGCACAGCTAGACCTTGGCCAATGCCAGGGTGCTATTTTATATATAGGTACCCAAGGACAAGAGCTTAGGGCAGCAGCTTTGAAGCAGGGGCCCACGTCAAGGTTGTTGTACACCTTTCTGATTCTATAGGCACATGTACCAACCAGACAGGAGTTGGCAAATCTGGCCACTGCCATCTATACAGGTATGGGATACCTTATCCGGAAACCCATTATTCAGAAAGCTCTGAATTATGAAAATCTGTCTCCAATAGAGTCCATTTTAATCAAATAATTCAGATTTTTAAGATTGATTTCCCTTTTCGCTATAATAAAACAGTACCCTGTACTTGATGCCAACTAAGATATAATTGCCCCTTATTGGGGGCAGAACAGTCCTGTTGGGTTTATTTAATGGTTAAATGATTCCCTTTTCTCTGTAATAATAAAACAGTACCTGTACTTGATCCCAACTAAGATATAATTACCCCTTATTGGGGCAGAAAAGTCCTATTGGGTTTATTTCATGGTTAAATGATTCCCTTTTCTCTGTAATAATAAAACAGTACCTGTACTTGATCCCAACTAAGATATAATTACCCCTTATTGGGGGCAGAACAGCCCTATTGGGTTTATTTAATGGTTAAATGATTCCCTTTTCTCTGTAATAATAAAACAGTACCTGCACTTGATCCCAACTAAGATATAATTACCCCTTATTGGGGGCAGAACAGCCCTATTGGGTTTATTTAATGGTTAAATGATTCCCTTTTCTCTGTAATAATAAAAAAGTACCTGTACTTGATCCCAACTAAGATATAATTAATACTTATTATGGGGCAAAAAAATTCTATTGGGTTTGATTAATGGTTTATTGATTTTTTAGTAGACTTAAGGTATGGAGATCCAAATTACGGAAAGAACCCTTATCCGGAATACCCTGAGCATTCTGTATAATGGGTCCTATACCTGTATATGAAGTGCTGTGGACCCCGACTTTGCCCACAGCTATGCCCATATGCAATACTCAAATGCTTCAGCCCCTCTGGCATTCCTCCCCCGCCAGCCTTTTATTTACATACTTGCACCTGCCCCACACCTGGTGATGTCATCGATGGGCGGGACAGGGGCAGGTACATAGATTATGATGGGACAGTAGATCAGTCTGGCTGTTTCTCTGCACTCCATTTATATATTTATATTAACCTGCGGTTGACCCGAAACCTGTGGGTCAGTAACATTAGCGAAATTCTACACTTACTGAACTGCAAAAAAATGTGTTTATTACATACAAGAGATCTTGTTTCTACACGACACATATATAAACATAGAGCAGCACAATCTGTAAAAGATATCCTTACGGGCAAAGTGTTGCCTCGTGACTCAGGAATCACATAACTCTCAGTGAGGGCAACTCGTAAAACACACAAGCAAAATTCAATTTGGCCTAAATGGTGATTAAATAACCACTGTGCACAGCAATGGGTGCTGACCCTAGCAACTTAACAGTTTACAAGCAGCATGGGGGAAGACAGAGAGGGAAAGGATAAAAAAAAAAAAAAAAAAAAAAAAGGAAAAAGCAGAACAATAAACTTCCCTTTAAAAAAAAAAAAAAAAAAGAAAATCAACCAAAAATAGAACTTCCCCATATGAAATGGTATCGTTTGACTGTAAACTACAAGAGGCTGCACCCTAATATAAGCCCGTGGGATATCTATAGGGGCGACAGGGCCCCCAGTTACAAAGGCACTTTGTGGGACCCCATCATGTGATGCAGGACCTGCATTTCCCAGTTCCCGCAGGGGGAGCTGCCCTGTGGGCGTGGGGGACCCGGGTATCAGTAGTTAAGCCCCTCGTGGATAAAGTCCATCATTCTAGGGGTTTTCAGACTATTAGCAACCCAGTACACCACTACTAATTGTAAAAACAGAATGTCACTGACCCATAGAGCTTACAATCAAAGTATGTCCTAAACCAAAGGATCTGAAATCCAACAATCCGGCCTCCAAATATCATGGGACACTATACAAACACTTTTGGACAACACTGCTCTGCCCCATGTAGGAGGAAACTCTATAACAGCTGAAGTGCCAGAGGCAGTCTAGCTGCCTAATACTCTTACGTAAGGACAGGAAAGAACACAAGGTATCAGTGGCATATAAAGGGTAATGTAGCCTGTGTTTAAATTCTTTCATTAAATAGTTAAGCTTATTGTCTGCACAGAACATTTCTTCTCTGAATTTCCCCCATACGCTGACAGCTCCATAATTACCATCTGCTATAGACTTTCCTTTATAGAGCCACGCTAACAAGCAGAGTGAGTGGGTTTCTTCCTGTATGGATGCTATGGGCACAAACTGCATGACAGGTGCCAGCGTCGCACAAGCTGCCAGAACAGCCAACTGTGCTGCCAACGCTGGTGCCACAGAAAGAACGGAATATTTAAGAGTCTTCGTGGGGGGGGGGGGGAAGGTGGAGGAGGGATTCACGAAAAATATATAATTCAGAATTAGGTACTTTCTGGATCTTGATACTTTATTGGGGAAAAAGAATTGTTGATAAGGGCCAAATGTGGTTCAATGACCCGAACGTGCTGCTTATAGGATTGGCCCAAGTCTCCAGTATATGTTACAACTTTAACAACATTAACATTATTGCACCGGGGGCCCAAATGTGATACCCTTAATCCACTTGTTCTTCCTGTAGGAGCCAACAGGTGCGCTGCTTGCGCAAGGCAGGTGAGTATAACACACACCAATAGACGTCCCAGCAGCCTTGGCAACTTGTTCCCAAAAGGAATCCATTATTCAGAATGTTTTTTTTGAATAAGAAACTAGATTGAATCTACAATTCCAGTTTGAACCCTAAGATTTGCTATAGAGTTACCAATCTCCTTTCTATTATAGGGGCAGAGCTTAGGTCCTAGGCTCGATTCCAGCAGGACACTGTTTGCAAGGAGTGTAAGGACTAAGACGCACTCAGCTACTTGTAGCGGCTACAAAAACAGACAATGCTGATAATTGTCTCTACATGTGTTTTGTAGCCATGACAAGCAGCTGCTACTAAGTAGCTCCATGTGTCTTAGTCCTAAATGTTCTCCTTATGTTTCTGTGGGTGCGTTTCAAACAAATACAAGCAGGTTCACTGGCTCCTGATCAAAATGACCCTTAGATTGTAAGCTCCACTGGGGCAGGAACAAATGTGAATGATTTATTCCTGCATTAGGGGACCACGGCGACTTTAAATTTGGTTCCTGATCCATCAGTTAGGAATCAGAAGCACAGAGTGAGACAATAAGGATGACTGCTTCAGGCATCTCCCCATAGTCTATTCCGGATACTCACTGACCTTACTCAGCTGGGGGCCCAATGCCATAATTCGGATGAGCTTCCTTTGTGTTGAATCACTCATAACTAGACACTCAGTACAAAGGGCAAATAATCAGCAAAAGCCATGCCAATGCATAGGATACATCCCAGTTTATATATCTGCTTAAACGGAACATTTGCCTCTTAAAATCAATTCCTTCTTCTGAGCCACTCAGCAAAAGCTCAGGTTTCTTGCAGACGGAGTACAGCACTACATACATGAGTAGCACTTTATAAATAAAGATATAAATACATACTTAGTGCCCAGGGCCAGAGAAAGTGGTCTGTGTGTATAGAAAGAGACGCCGTTCCCTGTAATAGCCGAGGCAGGAAAATCCCAATGTACAAGGGAGTAGAACGAACAGGGGTAATAAATCAAATATATAGCATATAAAAACTGGATTATGAGGAAGCCACAGCTAAATAACCATTCTATAATAATAATAATAATGCACTCACAGCTGGGCAGAGCAATATAATAAACCCAGCAAATTGTGCATTCTACTTCCCCTACTATGATGAACAAGCCATAATTCTGCAGCCAAGTCAGCGGCGCCCCAGTCACTGTAAGACAAGGCTGCCTGTGACCCTATGATTTATAGCCCAAGTCACAACACTGTTGCTGAACTACAAGTCACAAGTTCCTGCTGCACAGGAAGCTGAACATCTGGAGGCCGACGCATGGCCATCATTTTGCCTTATTACACACACTTGCAGCACTTTGCCTTAAGCTACCTTGCCATACAATGCATAAGAAGACCCAGAAAATAGAGTTTTCTGCATTCAGCAATGTAATTTAGATATTAAACCCCTTTAAACGCAACAAATGCTCAGCTGGGTGGCCTGGGTCCTACAAGGAGCAGAGCCACCCCACTTGCCTGCACCCAATAGCTGCTAAGGGTGTCTCTGGGGCATTTGCTGTACAGCGCTGTGTACATAAGTAGCGACATGTATATAAACATACATACATTTGTTTTACATAGACAGCCAGAAGGGCCAACCAAACTGCACCCAGAGGGGGGGGGAGGGTAATAAAAGAGTGACATCCAACTTGCAGCAGCCCCAGCAGTTTTAGAACTACAACTCCCACAATCCCAGGAGGGCTGCAAGTTGGACATGCCTGATGTATATACTAAATGCATCTAACAACTGTAACACAATGAGAGAATCGGATTGTGGCCAAGAGAAAAAGCCCTTTCTACATTGCCTCCAAATTTGTACTACAACTCCCAGCATGCCCTCCCAGCTATACCAAAAAAAATCACAACTGAAGGGTCCTATCACACGTTCCCCAATGGTTTCTAATCGCTCTAGTTTCCCCCAAGGGACACGAATGTGGCTTTTTGGTTGGTTTAGCAGAGGCACTGGGCCGATAATTCTACCAGAAAGGCTTTGGGAGCAGGCGCTTAATAAAAGCCGTACCCCGCAAGTGTCTGTAGCAGTGGTACAGGCCGCCCCTCACTCACCATAGATGGTATCTTCCATTATTAGGGTGGGAACGGGTCACCGATACGGCTGCGCCCTAGGGATTTGACTAAAGCGCCCCTCTCCCTGTGTGGTTGGTATTCCCCAGGCCCCAGACAATCCGCTCCACTCGGCTTCCTGTCTCAGCTATACTCGCAACCGGCGTCTCCTCATCAAGCAACCAGAACCCGGCCCGCCGCCTTCTCCATTGCAGCCAACCGCAAGCCTCACGACTCCGGTCATGGAGTTCGACGGACACAACACGCCACCAATCAACGCATACGGTGGCAATTGTGGTTGGAGGCTTTGGGCGGGGTATGGGCGGAGCCTCGGTGAGCAGCCCCTTTGTCTTGAGGACGTCCTTGCCTTATTCCATGAAGTGATTGGCCGCCGGCGCTCCTATATTCGTTTAGGATAACGGGAGGGGAGGGGCGAGAATAGACTTGATTGACAGGTTTACAACGACTGTAGCGTTGGCCAATAAGAAGGTGAGGGTCGGGAGTAGAGGAAGGTGTGACATTAGGAGAGGAAATGCTGAGGGCATGCATCATACATAGAGGGGAATTCTAAAGGAATCCCGGGCACTTCCCTACCTGTCTGTCTGCGCCACACGTCACCTGTACGTGATTGATCAGCGCAACAGCCCAGTGGGGCATGATGGGAGCTGTAGTTCTGCCAGATAACGTTCAGCTTCCGTGTGGTGAGGACTTATTGGGGGGGCTGCGACACTTAGGCTGCTGGAACAGTCTGGAGTTTTAATTCTACCAGTTAATATTACCATTTATAGGGAGAGCTTGCTAGGTAGGAGCTGCCCTGCTGCTTTTCAGGTAAACCAGAAACGTACAGATAACAAGAAATGTAATGGTATCAAAGGGTTTGTGACTGGGGGTACTGCAGTAACATAACAGGGAGCTAATGGGCCCCCCTTAACTTTGGTAGCAAGACATTAAGCTCAACCCCTACTGTGTAATAGACTGAGAGCAGAGGGGGTGTTAGGTGTAGGTAGTGGTGAGAAAGCTTTGGTAGCCCCTTACATATCCTGTGAGGGGGTCCTGTAACCCCCAGGATTAGGAGACTTCCCTTAGCAGTATAAGGCTGGGATTGGGAGGGATCATTCTCATTGGTTCCCCTGTGCCGGCACTGGCAGAGATGGTGGTTGAAACTGAGAGTTTGTGGTAAGGGGAGTCCCCAGTGAATGAGAGTAAATGGGGATAGCACATGTAATAGACGTTCTAGGATATTATGGGGGTGGTGGGGGCATATTTATACTGGAGCTCTATAGAGGGGTTAGAAAGTAATTAAAGGTTTACCAAGAAGTGATAGTGGGGTAGGACACTTGGTGAGGCGAGGCACTAGTTAAGTGCAGCACCCCTTTATTCACCCAGATACGGTTTGAAAGGAATCCTTGATAGTCTGTCTCTGTGCCTTTAGGCTCACAGTGTAATGAGCTTCTTCCTCTCCTTGTTCAATTGTGAAGTGATGGACTCTGGGACTTAAAGTCCCTCTAGCGGATGGTATGCAGACTGACGGGAAAGGAGAGGGACTTCAATTCCCAGAATCCATCATGAAACAAGTGAGGGGGGATTGCACTACACTGTGAGCCTCGCGAGTATCATGGTTTCCTTTCAGTCTGCGGATTCAGGTATATTTGTAGCAGTTCAGACAGTGTTAATGCAACTTTTTTTACATAAGCCCAACTAAATAAGCTCATCAGGGAAAGGGTTACATTTTCCTTTAACGTGAACCATTACATGCTACCAACCCCTAAAATGGAGGTATCCCAACAGCCTGGCCAGTGGATTAGTGAGTGGATATTGGCCATGTATTTATTGGGCTGGTTTCAAACTCCCATTAGGCAAGGACCACATTAGCGCCCCAGTATGATCCAATCAGTTGCCAGAACTTGAGTGGCCAAATGAGGCAGAGATCCCCTTGTTTGGCAAGGTGTATGGCTGGATTTATACTTCAATTACCATGTTTATTAACACATTACCTCGTTATTGCTTTATTTTATTATAAGTTATAGGCCTGCTGTGCTGCCTCCCACAGCAAGCAGCTTCTTGCCCCAGGAGCTAGCAGTCCTCTCTCCGCTGGTGCAGGATGGGGCCAATGCCATGTTCTGCCTCAGGGAGAAGTATATAAAGTATGAAGGTGCGCCAGGGCCCTGCACCATGGGGGGGTGGAGAGAGAGCTGTGTCAGATGATTGTTTCCCCCACATTAGCTAGCACCTCTGATGCATGAACAAAATGACTGTAATAGTTGCCCTTTAGTCTGAATTGTTAGCTATTAATTGTGCCAATGAATGTTCAGACTTGGCACCCAGTAGCCTCCATGTACATGAAGAGAGAGAGAAACTGCTGCAATCACACGAGGGTGCGGTGTCCCTGGAAACCACAAAGCACACGGAGGTGAAATTAGCCCTAGTTATGAGAGGGATGAGTCACAATAAATCTAATAATCATCATGTAATGGGAGAGTGAAGCAATGTAATAACCCCGAGGGATGCAGAAACGTAACATTATCCTGCAATAATGACAATGCTCAATGCATGCGATACAAAACACACACAGCCAGAACCAGCAGTGCCAATAACCCACAGACAAGTTAACTCCACAATATAACCTGAACACCACAGTGGTTTGGTTTTGCCTTTTTCATTCTTGTTTCTTCCCCAGGCCGGAGCTGCTTTTTAGAATAATGCAGTGTCCTAGGTAGTGTGCTCAGGCTCTGGATGGTTGAGGCGTTTAAGCTGCAGATTTATCCCTTTATCTGCCCTCCCCAAAGGCCTGTGCAAAACATATGTGCCTGAAAATTGACCAGATATCTATTTAAAAACTTACTTTGATAGGGGACTGCATCTTCTCATTAATGTTGTTTTCTCCTGACAGCCTGCATTATGATCTGATCGCTGGCCTGGGGGCCATACAATCAAATCTGCCCAGTATGGCCCCAGTGTTGGTGTATGCACAGCTTTAGGTTAAAGGAACAGTTCAGTGTAAAAATAAAACTGGGTAAAATAGATAGACTGTGCAAAATAAAAAATATTTTTTAATATAGTAAGTTAGGCAAAAATGTAATCTATAAAGGCTGAAAAGGAATGGGCTGATGTCAACATAACAGCCAGAACACTACCACAATCTAACTTACATAGTTATAGTTACATAGTTACATAGGGTTGAAAAAAGACCATCAAGTTCAACCCATCCAAGTAAACCCAGCATACCTAACCCACACCTACCAATCGATACACTCACATACATACACTATAAATACAACCACTAGTTCTAATTGTAGATATTAGTATCACAATAGCCTTGGATATTCTGATTGATCAAGAACTCATCCAGGCCCCTCTTAAAGGCATTAACAGAATCTGCCATTACCCCATCACTAGGAAGGGCATTCCCCAACCTCACTGCCCTCACCGTGAGGAACCCCCTACGCTGCTTCAAATGGAAGCTCCGTTCCTCTAATCTAAAGGGGTGGCCTCTGGTGCGTTGATTGTTTTTATGGGAAAAAAGAACATCCCCCAACTGCCTATAATCCCCTCTAATGTACTTGTACAGAGTAATCATGTCCCCTCGCAAGCGCCTCTTTTCCAGAGAAAACAACCCCAACCTCGACAGTCTAACCTCATAGTTTAACCCTTCCATCCCCTTAACCAGTTTAGTTGCACGTCTCTGCACTCTCTCCAGCTCATTAATATCCTTCTTAAGGACTGGAGCCCAAAACTGCACCGCATACTCAAGGTGAGGCCTTACCAGGGATCTATAACTGAACTGTTATGTCCCATGTGGCCCCCCTTAAGTCACTGACTAACTAAAGGTGGCCATACATGGGCCGATTCTAGCTGGCGGTATCAGTCCCTTAGACCGATTCGGCATCTTATTGGCCCATGTATGGCCACTAACGATGGGGCTGCCTGACCGACTTCTGGCCTGAAATCGGGCAGGTTTGAAAGTAAGTCGGATTAGGACTGCATCGGCTTGTTGATGTGGTCCCCAAACCAACGGATGCCTATACCTGTCATTATAATTTGATTGTTTGGCCCCAGGGCCAAATGACCGATTTAGCCCGATGTCACCCATTCGTAGGTGGGGATATCGGGAGAAGATCCGCTCGGATCTTAGCATGTATGGCCACCTTAAGAGATTAGAGAGCTGAAAGCAGGAAGTAGTGTTCTGGCTATTACGTTAGACATCTGCCCGCTCCAGCTTATATAGATTAGATTTTTGCCTAATTAACTATATTACAAATATTTTTATTTTGTACAGTCTGTCTATTTTATCCAGTTTAATTTTTTCGCTGAACTGTTCTTTGGAAATGGAAAGGTACAATTACTGGTGGGTTCCAAATGTTGGGCACCTCCAATGATTGCTTACCTGATACCCTGGACCCTTACTCCTGTTATCAGAAAACTGCACCAGCCCGGGGTACCTGCAAGAGAGCTGCAATCCAGGGGCTGACGCATGCGCAGTAGCATGAAAAAGATGGCTTTTTTGCTAGACTTGACTTTTCACTCTCTTGCAGGTACCCCAGGCTGGGGCAGTTTTCTGATAACAGGAGCAATGGTCCAGGCAGGGTATCAGGTAAGTGATTTCACTCCTTTAAATCTTTCCTTACCTATTTTTTTATGTATATTACCTTCCCAAACTATAATTTTAAATTTGTTCTATAGAAACCCAGTCCATAGTTCGCTGCCTTTCATTTGCCCCCTGCGCAGATCCTATTCTTCCCACTGCCTTTAAACTGCAACGTTGTGCAGGAAATGCAGCAGGAACTCCGAGTGAGTTGTACAATAATAACCTGATACGGGTCAGAACATTCTAACTGGCTACGCAGTGTTTCTCATTGTTCCAGAATCCGCCCTTCCTCGTGTCACACATCCTTCCTCCCTGCCGTTCCGCTGCTTCCACATCTTGAGCTTTCCAAAGGCTCCCAAACTGGCACGGCCCCCCCCGAGGAATTCATGCCTACATTGCACTCTCCAAGTATTCATCTTGCTATTAATCTGTATTCAAACTGTTTATCCTTTGGGTATTTTTGGAAATAATGATAAAATGAGCTTGCGCTGGGCAATTAAACATGCCAATTATTGGTAATGCCTTTTCTTTTGTGCGGCTCACAGTGTGTTGCGGATGCTAAGTATAGGCACCCAGAGACCACGCAGAGCAATACCGCTATACATTGCTGCCTATAAAAGGAAAATGTATTGAATGGGGATAAATATGCCAGAGTGGGAAGGTGGTGGCAGGAAAGCTCTGGTCCAATTTGATGGTGCCTAATAGTGTATGTGACTGAATGCCAGCAAGTGTATAGACTATAAGGCTCAGTATTCGATTCCATTCTTGCTTTATAATACCCAACAAAAGTCCGATATAAATGTGCAACTGATCCTTTCCATGCACAGGCCAGGACTGCCAATCAGTGGGTTCTGGCAAACGCCAGATGGGCTGCTGTAAGATGCCATAGACTGTCACTATTTATTGGGCTGGTGGGGGGCTGTTTGGGCTGTTGAAATCAGAAGAAACAAAATATACGGAGCAGCCACAATATTGCTGAATAAAATCCGCATTTATTGTATCGGTAAGTGCTCCCGTGAAGGTTATTTACTATGGGCTGTTGAAATGCCAGGGCCTTTCAACAGCCCCCCCACCAGCCCAATAAATAGTGACTGTCTGAGGCATCTTACAGCAGCCCCTCTGGCATTTGCCAGCACCCACAGATTGCCAGTCCCGACCAGCCAGACACTGACACGCATCAGCCAGAAGAGATGTAAGGCTGCCCCAGTGGTAAGGCAGTTCAAGCTGATCCATTTGTTTGGTCCATAGGCTAACAATTGAATCACAGGGGTGACCCACAGAGGACCAAACAGATTTTCTTACCTTTTTGAATGATACCTGACCAAGCCCAGGTCATATGTCAACAGGGGAGGGCATACTTTGGCCAATAAGCTTCCGACTTGATCAAGATCAAATCAGCTGCCAATATCTGCCCAACTGTGTTCAGCTTTAATACGGCGCTGATTTATGACATAAGCTCTAAGTGCAATTGGCTTTAGCTTCCAATAATATCTTGCATTTTCCATTTTGTGTTACAGTGTTCAAAACAAACTGCTGATTGGTTGCAATAGGCACTGTACCACCTACAGTATGTTGGTATGTCAGCCCCATGGTGCAATGGTTCTTTCACATACATTCTTGCTGGGTGCAAGAATGTGTTCAGTGAACAAAGTATTTAAAGGAACAGTAACACTAAAAAATGAAAGAGCTTTAAAGTAATAAAAATATAATGCACTGTTGCCCTGCGCTGGTAAAACTGGTGTGTTTGCTACAGTAACACTACTATAATTTATATAAATAAGCTGCTGTGTAGCCACGGGGGCAGCCATTCAAGCTGGAAAAAAGGATAAAAGGCACAGGTTACATAGCAGATAACAGATAAGTTCTGTAGAATACAATAGTGTTTTATCTGTTATCCGCTATGTGCCTGTGCCTTTTCTCCTTTGAATGGCTGCCCCCATGGCTACACAGCAGCTTACTTATATAAATTATAGTAGACTTTCTGAAGTAAACACACAACTTTTACCAGTGCAGGGCAGCAGCACATTATATTTTAGTTAATTTTATACACTTTCATTTTTTGGTGTTACTGTTCCTTTAACTACAGCTGCTTTCATGTACAGTCACACAATACATCTGGGTACCTTGTGCACATTGGCATCATGGCGCCACCTAGTGGGATGTGTGATTACTTGTGCAGATGAGATATGCAGGGAACTAAACTATTGCCAGGTAAAATGTCCCAACACAAAGGGCTCATTTAGGAAGAAAAACATACAGCTGCCCTAAGCTAATATACTAGCAGGGGTGCACATTACATTAGCATAACCCAAACAATGGTACAGACCCCTCCCATGGGAAGCACAGGACAGTCAGTGGGGGAAATTCTTGAGGCTAGTTAGGATGAGATATGGGGGGGCGCATGATATATGTTTTGAGTGAATATATTTTGGAGGTCACTAATTAAAATATGTGTCAAATTTAAATTACAAAAAATATGTTATTTCTTTTTTTTTTTTTGATCTGTACAATTCTGAAATTCACCACACGAGGTCACTGCTTTCTTTTCTATTGTAGCAAATAAACCCAAGAGACATTACACACATTTAATTATACAGACCCAGACCTGACACAGAAATAAGAAAATGGAGCCATCTTTGTTTCTGTTTTCCAGCAACGAAGCAGGACATTGCAGAGTTATCAGTATGACAGTCTCCCAAGTGTTGCCTACATTAGTTGTTCCCAGACTTTCCTGGTGGGTCTTCAGGAGCACCTAGAGCAGAAAATAAGTATTTGCCCCAATTTTATTTCATTTGATTTCCAGGTCATCCTTTTCTGATCTGATTTATGTAGAAACGCTAAGATTCTGATCTACCAGCTGCAGGGTGAGCATCTAAGCACCAGCAGTCTCTTAATAGCCTCTGCTTTGCATTGAAAGTGCTGCCTGGTCGGCAGGGTTACTGAGCCTATGTTTGTGAATAGAAAAGGTTCTGAAGTGAAAAGGAAGTCATTTGAGTTTGGAGAAAGACACAATACAAGTAATTAAAACAATCACAATACATTCTATAAAGGTTAACTTCCCCTTTAAGTTAGAGGCGTTAATAGGGACCTTTTATCCACAGATGTGCCTTGATGGGAGTCATATATATATATATAGTCTGCCTACTGACTTGAATTCCATTACATAGTGGTATGGGGTATGGAGGAACATTTTGGTAGCCAATAAAAGGAAACTAAAAGCTGAGCAGTATCCTTATGATTTCCAGTTCTAGAGCAGCAATCCCATGTGTATGGAAGTATCTTTCTATTGCTGATATGGCAACCCCCATGGCGAGTCTCCTTTTGTCAGCTCTTTGTATTAATTTATCTGTTAAATTTCACTTGCTGATTTATTTAAGTGGAAATGTGTTGTCATTTTAGCATTTTCTATTTTAAACTTAGGTTATAGAGAAAGTGAGGGTAGAGCTTTTTAGTTATTTATTTTAGGACCCACGCTGGCATCAAAGTGGAAGATAGTCCCACACCCCAAATATGGGTATGGGTGGGGGTTCTTAGTCCTCCACGCAGACTGAAATGGTTGTTATGAAGCCATAGAATTTCGTTATTCCCAGTCAGGGGAAAGGTGTTTTTTTAGGGGCCCCAGGCTATAGATAATTGAGCTGGGAACAGGACCGGACTGGCAATTTGTGGATTCTGGCAAATGCCAGAGGGGCTGCTGTAAGATGCCATAGACAGTCACTATTTACTGGGCTGGTGGGGGGTTGTTAGGGCCTCTGCATCCTTGGAATGCCAGGGCCTATTTTGAATTCCAGTCCAGGCCTGGCTGGGAGTAGAGTACTATTGAGTAACACCTTCCTGGCAGGATTGGGTAGGTAATTGGGTAAGTCTGTAGAATCTGAGCCAAAAAGACCTGGTTTTAACCCCTGTGCCGTTTTTTTATTATCTTGCATAAGACACTGTATGATGTCAGTGGTGCCCAGGGGCCCAACATTGCCTGCTTATCACTGCAACTATTTTTCAGATACCCAAATGCCTCTATGGTTCATGAGCAAAGTGCTACCCCAGAGTGCAGTACACAGACCTGTATTCATTGCCCCGGAGGAAAGAGGAAGGTAAGTGTGATTCTGATTTATGTGGCATAGGGCTACTCTGAGCGCGACACCAGCCCCAGACCCTTAAAAACCATTTTTAATTAGGGCTCTAGTTGTACTTTACTCCTGGACAATCTGGGACCATACAGTCCCTTAGAGCACCCACAGCCCTCAGTCCTTTTCCATTCTTAGAGTGTAAGCTTTATGGGGCAGCTTTATATGCAGCGATTAAAGGCAATAACACTGTATAGGACTGGTTTGCTAACACACTGAAGTTATCCATAGCAACCAATCAGAGCTTTCTGAGTATTCTAGAACAGTAAGGACAAATAAATATAGAATCTACATGCTAAAAGCCATATCATTCTACTGCTATGCTATTATATACTACATGCTTACTCCTTGTTTTCATAATCAAGTCATGTTTTTATCGGGTTCTTCTATATAAGAGACATCACTAAGCACTGTTTATAACCGATAACATT
Organism: Xenopus tropicalis; assembly: GCF_000004195.4. Classification (NCBI taxonomy): domain Eukaryota; kingdom Metazoa; phylum Chordata; class Amphibia; order Anura; family Pipidae; genus Xenopus; species Xenopus tropicalis. Next base: position 114,564,037 of record NC_030683.2, on the reverse strand, counting down.
ATTAACCACTGTGTATAAAGTGAATAATGTATCCACTGTTCTTAAATATACAGATATTATAAGTCATCAAGGAATTCCATGGCCATATAAAAGACTATAAGACTATATTTTACAGCTGATTTCTTGTTCTTGTACAATATGATTAACAATTGAGACTTCAATAAAGCTTTATTTACAGGTGCTGATTCAAGGAAGGAAGGTGGATTCTGCACTGAACTCAAAGAAGGTGAACTTCTCCTTTAACAAGAAATGTAAAGTATATTAATACTGGGAAACTATTTCTATAAATATAGTTTTGTAGAGAACAAAGCCTTATTCCTCCCCCTCCATCTTCATAAAAGAGCCATGAGGCAGGGGTACTAGGCAGAGAGTGGCAGTTGTGCCAGCACGTTTCCCACATATTTCCAGCACAGTAAATCATTTGCATAGTGTGGCGAGCCAAGCGTGAAGCATGCACAACAAACATGAGTAGCCGTCCCTGTACATTTGCTTCAGTTAATATATAGGAATAAAGGTCACTTTCACTCTTCTATGAACCTATCCCCAATAATTACTGCATGGCAGAGTGGCTTCACAACAGAAAGCAAAAGGGGAGGCGTAAGATCCGTCACTTAGTTTTTACATTTTGCATTTATGTATACTTTTGTAAATACATATATA